>NC_065537.1:60153698-60494095 GCF_932294415.1 Quercus robur
TAACCACTATAAGAATAATTCTAGGAACACATCCAACTATAAACCCAAACCCATAATATACTTAAGTGTTATCTTGTAATTGGAGCACCTATTGTTCTTTTTTCTTTTTCAACAAGTATTCATGGTAGTTTCATGTGTAAGTCTTGAAATCCAATCAAAAGTTGATAGCTAAGCATGTTGTAAATTAAGTGTGAGTCTAGGTGTGTCAGTAGGTGGATTGCCTTTATAATGAAACCAATAGCTTTAATAATGATACCATCTTTGCTCCTTTTTGGGAATTTTTAAAAAATTCATTAGAGTGAGCCCCATTGAAAATAAGATATTCAATTATACAATAGAAAACACAATATCTTTTTATAATGGTGAGCAACTCCCTTCTTATGCATAACACAAGATGGGATACAAGATGAACATGTGACTATTTTAGAATAGTGTTAGTTTCAGTGCAAAAAGGAAGCTAAACCCTGAGGACAATAGTAAACCTTGGTGAAAGGGAAATAATATTTTGAACCTTTTTCTTAGGTTTCAGAGATTCTTTAATTTTGTAGATTTTTTTTTTTTTTATTCGACATATTCTCCTGGAGACATGAACCATATCTCTTACCCCCCCTCATCCAACGAAAATTTAGACTTGTGAAGTGATCACTATGTTAAGGATGCATGACGATAACAATTTTGTAGTTAATATCATTATCATCTGAAGAAAAGGAAAATTAACTAATAAACATTTAATGCCTTAAAAATATTGTGCAATTCTGCTTATAGAAAAATTTTCCAATTGCAATATTTTGTATAATACCATTAAAAAGACAATAGTAAAGCTAATAATGTTTTTTATTAATATTTTATAGAATGATTATAGCGATTGATGTTCGCATCACAATTGTCAATATGGAGAACTTTTATGTGAAATTTGACACATAATAATTACGACATGATGATGTGTATATTATCCTAAGCCAAGGAATGTAAAAGAGTGAAGCTCATGATTACAAAAGTATTCAATAAATAATTGATTTGATATTAGGAAGCTACAAATACAATATCGAATTAGAGCAAGAGAATCATTCACCTCTTAAAATTTTTAATTTGAGAGTAAATCAATAATATAGTATCAAATATATATTGAAATAATATTTTGAAAAATTCCTTACACTGCAACATTTGTATTTTCTTGAAAGCTCGGACTTCTATCATACCTTTTCTTGAAAGTTGATGGTTATAACAAATCACTAATGGACTTTTCTTTTAAAGTCTCTACTTTAGAGTCTAGACATGGTTTTTTTTTGGTTGATAAAAACAATCACACACACTGTTACACACATAAAAAAGCAATTGAAACTATAATTTGAAGTTATAATTTTCAACTCAAAAATTATGGCTTCAAGTCATAGTTTTTGTTGCCTTTTCATGTACATGTATTAAATATGTGTGTAATGGAGTATAGGTAATATACACAATTTTTTTTCTCTCACTAAACTTACTTTAAACTCTCAAGATTTTTATTATATATATATATATATATATATATATATATTAGGGCTATTTCAACGATAAGAGCTAATTTATCAAAAATTTAAGTAGGCAGAAGTTTAAAGTAAACTCATAGAAATTTTAAATTTCAATAACAGATCCAAGTCTTACCAAGCAAAGAGGCCCGGAAATAATGAAAAGCTTTTACCCTTGAGAGTTGAGAGCACCTCGTAAATAGTAAATAAGCACTTATATAATTGATTCTTTCACAGGTGATCTCTCTTCTTGCAATTCTATTTATACGCTTATAGATTTTGTGACTCTCTCTCTCTCTCTCTCAGACGAATAAACACTAAACACGTTATGGTACACCATCAAATAGTTGGAAAACATTCTTAGCTTGTTTAGAGAGTCGTACTTCGGTATAGCTTCTTGTTTAAAAAATCGAAATCAATTATACTCACATTTTCACGGAACTTCAATCTACACCGTGAGTTCAAAACAAAGAGTGTAATGTATGTATTGCAGAACAACCAAATCACTATCAAATAGTTGCAGAAACATTCTTAGCTTATTAGCTTCTACAATCTTATTGCAGCAGCATCTTGATTTAAAAAGCATAGTTAGAAAACTTATCACAGTTACACTATCTTTCAACCTACACCATGTCCGTGACTTTAAAACAAAGAGCGTATGTGCACGAATGTATATTACACGTATGTAACACACTAACAACTTATTTCAAGGTGATGTCCCTAGCTAATCGAGTTTATGATTGGCTTTGTTTTATTTAGATTCTTTGAGTGAAGTGGTCTGAAGGAACCGAAATCGATCCTGCATGATCAAGGTAGGGATACATACCAAATTGGTTATTTTCTCTTGCATAACACATTGGTCTTGGACAAAGAATAATCGGCTGGCACAAGTACATGAAAACCTATTCTTCACAATTTTAATGTGACAACTATGAGTAGTTACTTATCACTTTTACATAGACTTACTTATTTTTCTTGATCACTTACAGTCGATCAAATCAAAGTTATGACAAAATTTGTGATAGAAAAGTTGTGTTCATAAATTTTCTCAAACTCAATGGATCCAGGCCTCAAATTTTCTCCATTGGCAAGCCTGATTTACGAAGTCCAGTCACTAAAGTATCAAACGCCTCTCTCAAGACAATTCACCAAACTTTTTTGGGCCCAAATCAAAGTTATGACAAAATTTGTGATAGAAAAGTTGTGTTCATAAATTTTCTCAAACTCAATGGGTCCAGGCCTCAAATTTTCTCCATTGGCAAGCCTGATTTACGAAGTCCAGTCACTAAAGTATCAAACGCCTCTCTCAAGACAATTCACCAAACTTTTTTGGGCCCAAATCTTCCCCCCCTCCCCCCCCCCCCCCCCCCCAAAAAAAAAAAATCAAAGTCTTTGTAATTAACTGAATCGCTTTAAGGGCAGGCTAGCCCATAGGACATCGGTGGATCTTCTATAAAGAGTCCAGTCACCTTACCTCACCTGGTCTCTCCCAACTTTGGTAGTATCATCATTTAGGAGAAACAAGAATGTGGACCTAAGGCATCAACAGAATTACACTTATTCATTATAGATTTGGCATTAGGAAATAAAACTTTGAGAACTTGATCATGAGGATGACCAAGTCTCATGTGCAAAAGAGACTTATTGAAAACATCAAAGCCTAGCAACACTATTGCAGACCTTAGAAGACAAAGAAAGTTGAGATGCCTTATGAGGATAGATTGCAGTTTCCTTCACTTTTGCCTTGGTAAAGCACCTTTCCCGTTGCCAAGGCCTGAATGGAAAGGAGATTTTCATCAAAATAGCACCAGCATTTGTTTAAAGCTAATAAGATTTTGTTATAGCAGAATGATTTTAGTTTTTAATGTAGGCAACACAATTTTCAATAGAGTACTTCATGTAAAATTTGACACGTAATAATTACAACATAATGATATGTACATTATCTTGTCCCATGGAATGTAAAAATTTCTGCTCATTACAAAAATCTTCAATAAGTAAGTAAATTTATATTAGGAAGGTACAAGATCGAATTAGAGCAAGAAAATATTTTTCTTCTTAAAAATTTTCATTTGAGAGTAGATGAAGAATATAATAGGATCAAATATTTGAAGCAATATTTAGTAAAAATCCTTACACTATTGAAAATTTGAATTTTCTTCTCAAAAAAAAAAAAAAAATGAACATTTGAATTTTCTTGAAATTAAGCTCGGACTTCAACCGGGTCTTTTCTTGAAAGTTTGACAAAAACTACTCATGTATGATACACATTTAATCAATAACTATTAATAAATACAATTTTAAATTAGATAATTTTTAGAAAATAACTTATCTAATTCAATTAGAACTTATTTAGAGAGGATAAAAATCTAATTTAACCAGATTTTTTTAGTGTTATTTTTCTCTATCCAGAAATGTGATGAATTCAAGATAAAAGTTTAAACATACATAGTTTTTTACTATTTGTTACTCTAAAGACCAAATTAAATAATAATTAAAACGAATGACATTGAAATACTGGATTTCAAAAACTTATGTTGCAATATAATTAGAAGAAGTGAACCATAAGTCAAAATTTTTCATTTTATGTTATTATAAAAATATAGATATATAATATCGTATTCAAAAATATATAAACTAAATTAAGCTCAATTTCTTTCAACTTCAAAGTTTTCTAGAAAATAATTCATTTTTAAGAAATTATTTTTTTATAAAATTATTTCATTTTCTAATGTTTGATAGCAACTTAAAATGTGTTGGAAAACAATCTTTTAACTCCTATTATTTAGCTTACCATAAAATAGAGTTATTTTCCAAAAATAATTAGTGAAAAAAATCTCTAATAAATAAAGCATACTTTTTATTGTAGGGACAGATTTTGGATTGGACCCAATATAGGATTGGGTTTAGCCCAATAAGCCCAAACAATGAATTTGTAGAGCGTGGGTGAAAGAACTAGTTCTATCCAATAAGGAAGACAATAACAATTGTTGATTTAAGAGCATCAAACTCAATTAAGATAAGAAAATCTGTCCTCGGCATGGCCTGAGGAGCTATGTTATAATGTCTTATTGATGAACAAGGTCACAAGAGTTCAAAGGACTATTACAAAGATTTCTTAGTTTTTTCCGATCTCTTTTTTTGGCCACCTTTCTATGCTATATACTATAATCTTGGTATCATTTCTACCATACACGTGTAGGTTAGGTTCTAAGAACTTCTTCTTGTCCCATCCAACACCTCCCAAAACCTCCAACTAGCAGCTGTAAGGCTGCTTAACCACTATTCAGGTATCACCTCCACATTAATGCGGCCATAAAGTTAGTTGGGATGCATTTAATGTGGAGATAACAGTTTTTGAAGATATTTGTTACCTCCCTTTATTCATCCCTTATCCAATGTCTGACTTCTAATCGTGATGCAACCTTGAAGGATGTCCAGGATGACAAGACATTCTTATTGACCTCGGATCTCTGTTTCCAAGATGACTTTCCTCCTCGGACATATTTTGGACTATCACATACAATCCTTATTTTTTCTTATTATACCATTTCCATAATAACCTTATTTGACCATCCTTAGATTAGTTAATATTCTCGGATTGGGCCTATGGCCCCAATTCATACAGCTTTTAATAGTACTTTCTGGCTAACTGGCCCCTACATTTATATTAACCAAAAATAATTTTCCTTTAATTCATTTTATCTAATGTTAACAAACACTAAAAAAATACAAGAAAAATATTGTCACAGAAGGTTTTCTTCTTCATTTTTTTTTTTTTTTTTTTTGAGAAACAAACACACACACACACACAAGGGAGAAGGAAAGGGGTTTTAATACAAAGGCACACCACAACTCTACTCAAAAGCTATAGTAACTCAGAAGGTTTTTTATTGAAACAACGAAAACGTTAATATTGGACAAACATGTCCTAAAAAAAACTGAACCAGACAAATTAGACCAACATTTTGAGCCAAGACATAGAAGAAGGGAACAAAATGATTACTATGCTATGCACACTGAAAAATACTTCCCCTCACGTGCAGTGGTTGAGACATAGAAAAACTATTCTTCTCGGAAAAAAAAAAAAAATCAATGAATAAACTATAGATAAATAAATACACACATATAATAAATATATATATATATATATACACACACAAATACTTCACATGATTTAACAATATATCATTTTCTCATATATTGCAAAAATTGTTATATCAAGTTAGTCTTTACATAACTCATATTGTTATATAAAAAACATATCATTTTTTTTAGTGATAGTTTTAACTTATGACGATCGCTTTTAATAAGCGAAATAAACTTACATTAAAATTTCAAGATTCCAATAAAATTAAAATTTTAAGGCTATTTGAATAATAAGACCTAATTTATCTTTCTCTCAAAAATAATAGATCTAATTTATCAAAAATTCAGAAAGACAGAAGTTTAAATTAAATTCATGGAAATTTTAAATTCTCAATAATAGAAAGCCATACCAAGGAAATAAATGCTTTTACCCTTTGAGAGTAGGGATGGCAATTTTGCCCCGCCTCGCTTGACCCGCCCCTCCCCGCTTCGCCCCGTGCGGGTTTTCCCCGCCCCGCAAAGGTGGTGGGGCGGGGATGGGGCAAGATTTTAGACCCGCACCACGAGGCGGGGCGGGGATGGGTTTATGCTTTTTAGACCCACCCCGCCCCGCCCCACCCCACCCTGCATTAATAAGGGTTAAAAGGTAATTTTTTATACCCTAAAACCCTACTGTTTAAACAAAAATATCATTATCTTACTTTATTTAAGTGGAGATTCTTTTTGAAGAACTAGGCAATTTTTATTTTGTTATGTATTAGGAGTTTGAATTATTTTATTGTGTCATACTATGAGATTTTTGTTGTGATATTATCTTATTAAACATTTAGATAATATTATTTAGTATTTGCTAAAAATTAGTTTGATTTGATAAAAATTAGTTTGATTTGATCGGATAAATTTATTTATAATTTCAAGTATATTTTTATTATTGAAACATGTCATTTTATTTGAAAAAATGGTAATAGTTGGAGGGAAAATTAACAACAAATAAAGTTTTACGGTGTAGGGCGGGGCTTCGCGGGTCTTCGCGGGGCCTTAAGGGGCGGGGATGGGGCAAGAAAAATCCATATGGGGCGGGGGCGAAGATCCTATCCTTCGGCCCCGCCCCGCCCCATTGCCATCCCTATTTGAGAGCACCTCTGAAATACACACACTTATATAATTGAGTTTCTCGACGGCGATACCAAACTGTCTTCTTGCAATCCTATTTAATTTTATAGACTTATAGTATATGTGATCCTCTCTCTCTCTCTCTCTCTCTCTCTCTCTCTCTCTCTCTCGGAAGTATAAGCACAAATCACGTTATGGTACGGACAACGTAATTCTCACTAGTTTACAGACATCTCACAAACTTTAATTTCACTTTCTTTCTTTTTTTGCTTTAAATTTAGAATTGACGTATTTTTTTTTTTTACAAGCATGGTACTACTATTTTGTTCCAAAAAGCAACAACCAATCACTTTCTTAGCTTGTTTAGAGCACTCATAATAGTGGTGCTATATTGGTCTATTGCTATATTTTAACTCTTCAAACACTAAAATCATGCTCCAGCAATGGAGCTAAAGCTATTTTTTTTTAGCTCCATTGCTACAATGCACATCTATCTATAGATGTGCACTGTAGCTTAGAGCTAAAATAAATAAATAATTTTTTATTCCCTACCACCGATTAAAATATTACCTCTCTCTCAACTCTGATAATCTCTTAACTCTCACCTCTCTCTCTCTCTCTCTCTCAACTCTCTCTCAACATCCTCTCACCACTGCCAGCCCACCCCCACGCTGCCGACCTACACCTCCAGCTCACGCTGCAAAGCTCGCCGCCGATCCACACCACCAACCCATCTCGCCCTTACTTGGTTGTTTTTTTCATTATTTTTTTAATTGTTTATTATTATTATTATTATTTGCTATGGGTTGTGGTGTGGTGGTGGTTGTAGTTGTGTGGGTAGATTGGCGTCAATGGGTGGCTGAGTTCGTCGGCATTAGTGGGCTATGGCTGGGTTCATCGGCATCAATGGGTGGCTCGGATGGGTTTCGTGGTGGTGGGTATGGGTGTTGCTGCCAATCAACCTTAGACCCATGCCGCCATCTACCTCAGACCCACGCCGCCGATCGGAGTACTTGCTCATGGTTGTGCTTGATCAAAGTGCTTGCTCGTGGATATTGGGTACCTGACTGGGAAACCCATGGAGCTTGCCGACCCAGCTCGCCAACGTTGTGCTTGTTTGTGATTGGTGATTTTGTTTGGTTTGGGTTGAGGAAAAAGATTGAAGATTTGGGGTTTTTTTTTTTTTTTTTTTTTTTTTTTTTTTGCCTACTGTGGACTGGTGGTGGTGGTGGTGGTGGTGGTGTTGGTGGTTGTGGCTGTGGTTGTGGCTATGACTGATGGCAGATGTGGTTGTGGTTGGTATTGTGGATGTTTTTTGGATAGTGGGATATATTATTTTATTGTAGTGATTATATTATTTTATTGTAGTGATTATATTATTTTATTGTGATATTTATATTATTTTATTGTGTTGAAAGTTAAAATAGATCCACTGCTGCAGCATGTGTGTAGATAAAATAGATAAAATAACTTTTGGTGGAGCTAAAAAGCTAAATTTTTAGCTTCACTGTTGTGGATGCTCTTACACTGTCTAATTGCGTCAGCTTTTTTAGTTATAAAGCAAGAGTCAATTATACAAAATTATCAGAGTTAGTGAATTACTGATCACGAAGATTTACACTGATTTTCAATCTATAGCGTGTCCATGCGTTTAAAACAAACAGTGTACTTGCACGAATGTATATTATACGTAACACACTAACAACTAAATTTCAAGATGATGTCTCTAGCTGAGCGAGTTTATGATTGGCTTTGGTTTTATTTAGCTTCATTGCGTAAAGTGCTCTCAAGGAACCGAAATCGATCCTACATGATCGAGGTAGAGATATATACCATATTGGTTATCTTCACTTGCGTAACACCTCGAACATGGACAAGAATAATGAGCTGGGGCATATAGTCATATACACGAAAATCCAAATTTTTTTGTCAGAATTCTAATGTGGTAGACAGTGAATAGCTGCTCATGACTTTGATCACATGAACATCCTCTTATTTTTCTTCACCACTCACAATCAACTACGTCAAAGTTATGAGTCTTGTGACAATTATTGTACAAAGTTGTATACAAAGATTTTCTCAAAGTTTCTTAGAGCTAATGGGGCCTCAAGTTTTATAAGTCTAGTCATACATTTGTATCAGCTCGTGCAAAAATTCATGTATATGTTAGTAGAAGAAGGTATTTTTTCTATTATATATACTCACTTTTTAAAACAACTCATATCAAATTATTTATTTTACACCACTTTTCATTAAAATATAATTAATTTTTTTTATATATTTTTAATTGTTTCTCTTTATTCATACATAACAATCATGATTCATTCTCTTCCTTCATCATCAGGAAAAAAAAAAATGAATAGTATCTATGTAAATTTATACAATTATTGTAACAACCATATATTTTTACATAACTTTACATAAACTAATATTTGTGCATTTTAAGCTTGATTGGATAAAGGTGGTTGTTTTTATTTTTTATTTTTATTATACAAGACTGATACAAATGTTCTAAATATTGGTTTTCATTAATTAGCAAACCTAATTTTGGAAGTCCAGTCCATGAGAGAACTACAATTGGGCTAAAATCTTCCTAAGTACCGAATGTCTCTCTCAACACAATTCTCCAAACTTCGGCCCAAATTTTTGAAAAAGAAAAAAGAAAAAAACAACCTAAGTCTTGTAACTGGATTGATTTAAGGGTTGATTGGCCCATATAAAGGATTTCAGTGAATCATCCATAAATAGTCCAGCCATGGTACCTGGTCTCTCCCTGCTTTGGTTGTATCATAATTAGGAGAAAAAAGAACGTGGACCTCACACTTGTCAAGGTACCTGGTCTCTCCCATTATTTCAAATATAAATAGGATGTGTTTGGGGAAGGACTTCCTCAAATTTAATAAGAGTTATATGTAAAATATTCGTTTTTTTTTTTTTTTTTTTTTTTTTTTTTTTTTTTTTTTTTTTTTTTACCATATAGAAACAAACATAAACATATACAAGGGAGAGGGAAATGGATTTTAATACAAAAACACACAAAATATTAGATCTTAAATGCATGGTTTGAGTTTAAAAATGTATCTTTTGTCCCAAAACCAAATCCATTGCCATTTTTAATTTGCGTCATAAGTGTATCTTAAGCTGGTTTAATGTACCTACGAATGTGACAAAAGTACAATCAAATATAATGTTGGTACTATCTAATATGACAATGAAACTATTAAATGTGAGAAAAAATAAGAGAACCATTAAATATGACAAAAGTAGAGACACATATAATATCAGTACTGTCCAATGTAATGCTAGAACCATTA
The DNA here is from genome assembly GCF_932294415.1 of Quercus robur. Classification (NCBI taxonomy): domain Eukaryota; kingdom Viridiplantae; phylum Streptophyta; class Magnoliopsida; order Fagales; family Fagaceae; genus Quercus; species Quercus robur. Next base: position 60,163,723 of record NC_065537.1, read on the forward strand.
AATGTAATGTTTTAGTAACCCGATATAGCAAGTTACTTATTTGTGGGTATCATCCCCCCAACCAAAAAAAAAAAAAAAGGGGTATTGTAGAATTACCCATGCAGACCTATTTTCACCTTTCTTTCCTTTTATTGGTTTAATATGGCTTCCTTGCGTAAAGTTGTTGCCATAAACTGAATATCGATGCCACAGTTGGCTAAAGACAATTCTCTTAACCTTTTTTGTCCACCATTGTTAGGTTCTAAAGTCTTAGGATTTTATGTATTTAGAACTTTAATTTGTATTGTTGGCAAACCATGATCAAAACAATGTGTTTAGAAGTGTTTTAGTCTAACTCAAAGTTGTGCTTTTATGTAAAGTTGGAATCGAGTTAAAGCAGGAAAGCATTGTGCCTTTCGGCCTGGCTCAATCGATCGAAAGACAGGCTCGATCGATCGAAACTCGAGCAGAATGATTTTCTGCAGATTTTTCCAACTCAGCCCTAAGTGTTTTAAAACGTTTTTAGGGTTTCTTATTTGTCCTAAGTATAAAAGGCAAACCCTAGCCACGTTTTAGTGTTGCTGATAATTGCGGTTTGTGTAAATCTCTTATGAGATCTAGAGGAGTTTTCTTTTACACAAACTTAGGGTTTTCAAGGAGAAGATTTATCTACGCCTTGATGATCAATTCAGTTACTGCCATTGAAGTTTAAAGAAAACACAAGCGGGTGTGCTTGTATCTAGTGGTGAATCCAAGAAAGAAGACGTCCGTGGATTCGGAGTTTGCACGTGGTTGTGTCAGTAAGTTCTACTGGTTGGTAGCAATAAGAAGTCGAGCATGGGGGCTTGTAAGTCTTATTGTATGAACTTTGATTCTTTCAAGATAGTGGATTCAAGTTTACCTTGAGAATAGCTAGGTCAAATCCTCTCCAGGTTTTTACCGGTTTGGTTTCTTGGGTGATCATATCTTGTATTATTTATCTTCCGCTGCTTTGCATGATTTGATATTTGTTATTGTGATAACCTAGACTTGTTTAATTGGACTAAGTAACAACTTGGCTAATTACCTAGGTTAAATAAATTGTTTTAAGGGGTCTAAAAACTATCAACCATGAGAGGAACTACAGCTGCCTAAAGACAATTCTCTAAACCTTGGGCCCAAATCTTTCAAATAATAATATATAAAAAAGGTAAAATAGAGTAATATTCTCTGAGTTTTAGACTAATATTATACAGACATTTCAAAACTGACAAACTTGATTCCTAAATTGTCACTATTTTCCTGCTCTCTATCACAGTAATTAAGAAACAAATTAGTTAGTTTGAAATGTTTTAAACCTGACTGACATTAAATCTCAAAATTGTTGACTATAATTTACCCTCAAAAGAAAAACTAAGTTTTGTAACTGGTTTACTTTAACTCTATGTTTGGGTTCCAAATAGACCCAAAAATGTTTTAAGAAAATGGCCCATCTCCTTCAAAGGATGTCGGTGGATCACCCATTTGCACAGTTACATTTATAGCCATCTTTTAACTCAATCCAAACAAGGTGTATTTTTTTTTTTTAGTCCAAACAAGGTGGTTTTGATTGGCTTTGCTGGACGTTCTAGCGCGAATGGAAAAGTTTTGTTTCCAAAAAGCTCATAACCTCTATATTCCCAAGGCATAAAATAATAATAATAAATAAAGGATTATTTCTGTCCAGTTAAATGATTGTGGTAGAAGAGAAGAAACCCACCAAAACTTCGCATCGAAATGTTCGTAATAACTTCTTATGGCTTTGTTGCCTTCATAGAGCTCCATTTTTCTTGTAGAAAGATAAAGAAATGGAGAAACTCCCATACATTGGGGTTTTGTCACTTTTGTGTATTATTACGAGGATTTTATACACAAAATTAAATACAAAGGAATTCAAAGGGGGAAATTATGGTACGAGAAAATCATGGAGTCATCTCCAATAGTAATGTCTCAAATCCTGAGTTCAACATGCCCGTTCAATTGAGATGAAACATAGTAAGATTAAGCTTAAAAGCAAGAAGTATGAACAGTTCACAAGTGATGTAAAACAAATAGTATAGATTTTCCTTCAGCAGATGGATCAGAAGCCAATGCGAGGGAAATTCAAAAAGTAGAAAAGTACTAACAGTTTTACACTTATAATTTTCTACCAAGCTACTTGATGGCATCTCATGTCTGTAATTCACTAACAAGTTTCTTGATGCTCTTGTTGATTATTTTGGAAATTAAAGCTTAGAGTTATATTATCACGTCCCATGCCACTATTATAGTGTTACTGTTATTCATTCTCTCAGGACAACATCTCCGAACTATCTCTTTATGCTATTGGATTAAAAAGGATTGGGATGTATGCTAATCAAAAATCAAACACCGTATAGACTATTTTCTTCTTTGTTTAATCAGATTATTTATGCAAGAGGAAACAACAATCATATCTTAAATTTTGTTAGATACTACATAATTAACATTTATATATGAAAATGTAAGGTAGTTATGCTTGGTAAAAACTACTCTTTAAAAAGAAAAACAAAATTCTATACTAGGCATTACCCTCACAAGAAACAATGATTGCTTTTTAATTTTTAATTTTTTTAATTGTCTTTTGTTAAAAGTGATTTAAAGTATACTTGTACATACTTTGAGGCTTTGTTGGGAGTTTGCAAGGGAATAGAATGGAATGGAATAGAATGGTCATAAGGAAATGAAAATGAATGGAATGTATTTAAGCAATGGAAATGAATGAAAAAGAATAGAATTAAGTAACCTTGATTGGATGTTTTAAAATAAAGAAATTGAAATGAATGAAAATGAATGAAATGTAAGTAATCTTATTTGGGAGTAAAATAGAGGGAATGGAATGAAATAATTTTATGACAATATTACCATTAGACCCAAATTTTAAAATAAAAGTTGAATACATAGGAGTATTTTGGAAGTTTAAATAAAAAAATCATTGAATCTAACTTAATTCCCTCTCATTCCTCCCAATTTGGGAGGAACGAAAATTTGAAGTTTTAAGGGAAAATGATATTTAAAAATACTATACATAAATAAACTAAAGCAAAAGCCAAACCAAAAAGTTTGTAGCAAACAGACACGGAATTACAGATAACAGAACTTCATTATCGGTTGAAATACAAACTCTTCATAGATGCCAAAACAACATTTCAAGCAACCATTCATTAAAAAAAAAAAAAAAAAAAAAAAAAAAAAAAAAAAAAAAAAAAAAAAAATTCAAACAACCAGTGCCAAATATAGGGAATAGGATAGACAAGCCAATTGATGAAAGGCTGTCACAAAGCTAAACAAAATGACAAGTTCAAACTCAACGGACTGAATCTATTTGATTACATAAGGCCTAATGGTATTCCAGAAAGTGAATCCAAAGATTATAAGCCCCACAATAGTTCCAGTACCTCTCCAAACATCAGCAAAATAGATACTTCTCAAGGATGCCATATTATGGTTGCAACATTGATCATAGTGCTTATTAAGGTCTTTAGCGAGATCAGCGTAACAAGAATTATTTTCCACAATTTCAAGGCTAATTTTGTTTACCATATTGGCAACTGCTTCATTACTTCCTAACTGATTAGCTATAATCTTTTCTTTAACCAGCAAATCCACATCTTCTCTGGTGTCGATAAGATAATCCAATAGCAACATATAGTTGCATGTGTAAGCTTCAAGTGGATAATGACATTGCTCCAATGCCATGATGTTTCTGAGAAGGCCTTCAGCTCCGTCATCTATCGTGATGCTTGGGAAATTCAACAAAGGTTGCATACGTTCCAAGCACCAAAAGCATTTCAGGCACGGTAACCAATTTAAGAGCCATAAGCAAGTGAAGCATGGACATTTATCCAAGGGTTGACACTTCTGGAAATTTACGTCAAGTGGACCTTCCTTGTCATTCTTTTTGAATACCACTCCTGCGGCATGTAGCTTTGTTGCACTATATAGTTCACATCTCTCTTCGAATTTTAATTTTGACTGTGGGCGACGAGAATATCTGATCAAATCAGTGAAATGTTTTACTTCATTATTCTCAGCTAGTGTATTCTTGATATACAAAGTAAAATAATTGCTGGCAAGCATAAAAAATGAATTATCGCTGTTTTGTTTTCGGGAAAATTTCTTATGCAACTCCTCGAGAATGAAGAATGGAAGCTGATTCTCAAGTAATATCAAGTCTGCCTGTATATGGCAATTCAACAATGGTTTACTTGACATGCAATCCTTTTTATCATTAGCTCTCAAGAAAAGCTCAATGATAAAGGTGGAATCCAATAAAACCATTTTCACGAAATCTTCACTGCTGATATCAAAGATCTCTTCGTAACAATGACGTATCTTTACTTCATTTTCTTCAATGACCCTTGCTATTTCTTTTTGACATTTTCCAGTTCGATAACAAAAATCCTTCAAGTATCTCACTTTCAGCTTTTCCATGTCCCTCACTTCTTCTTTACCGTGGTGAAAAGGGCCTATCGAGATAAGCTTTGGACTGTAGGCTTCTTTATTTATTTGGCGAAGATTCTTAGGGACCCTATAGATGCAACACTCGGGCCATTGGGCTGGCTCCATGACCAGTGGAACATCAATGATCAGCTCTTCGCACATAAGATCCCTTTCCGTGACTATTCGAATGTCAACAAACGACTCTTCACACATAAGATCATTTTTAAGTATACCAGTAGCACTAGTCAGCTCCATCTTCATTAATCTCCAAGTTCCTTTTTTTTCCTAATAACACACAAACAATAATCACTAGCACTATAATGGATTTTTCTTTTCTTTTTTGCTTTTTTATTTTTTTTTTGGTGGAAAGCTCAATTAGTGTTATAACATAGAAAATGCTAGGGTTACAAACTATTTTACAACATTTTTTATAAATTGTTGATGTTGTGAATGATTATTGGTAAATAAAAAAGTGATGTTAATGATAAGTCCGGATAATAACTAGAAAGAATTGTCCATGTCAACAAATTATAAAAATGTTATAAAATAGTTTATAACTATAATATTACTCAACTAACAAAAGAGGAAAGAGAGATTAAAACCCTAGTTTTCTTTTTAAAAAATTGGTCAATGGGAATGAATTGGCCAATAAAGACATCATTAATTCTACATCTTATTCCAAGAGGAACGATTTAAAACAGCTTCAATTACTATACCTTTTTTTAGCACTCATGGGCTAATATGCTTATCTTCAACACTATTTCATATTAGGTATTTTCATCTTTGCAAACAAAAAATTTTTTTAAGCCACTAGAGCGATCCTCACTTGAAACACATAATATAATTAGGAAAATGAATTTAAAAACTTATCTAAAAAATTAATAAACAAACATTTATTGTCTTAAGAAAAAGTATAATTGTGATTATAGGAAACTTTTCCTATTAACTGCACCATTGTATATTATACGATTAACAATAAAACATTAAAGCTAATTAATAAGATTTTGTTATAGCAGAATGATTTTAGTTTTTAATGTAGGCAACACAATTTTCAATACAGTACTTCATGTGAAATTTGACACATAATAATTACAACATGATGATATGTACATTATCTTGCGCCACGGAACATAAAATTTCAAGCTCATTACAAAACTCTTCAATAATTAAGTAACTTTATATTAGGAAGGTACAAGACCGAATCCGAGCAAGAAAATATTTTTCTTCTTAAATATTTTAATTTGAGAGTAAATGAATTTATCAAAAAAATAAAAAAGAGAGTAGATGAAGAATATAATAGTATCAAATAATTGAAGCTATATTTAGTAAAAGTCCTTACACAATTGAACATTTGAATTTTCTTGAAATTAGCTCGGACTTCTATCGGGCCTTTTCTTGAATGTTTGACAAAAACTACTCATATATGATACACATTTAATCAATAACTATTAATAAATGCAATTTTAAATTAGATATTTTTTAGAAAAATTAACCAATTCAATTAGAACTTATTTAGAGGATAAAAATCTAATTTAGCCAGATTTTTTTATAGCTAGTTCAACCAGTCCAATAAAAGCTGTAAAAATAGTTGTTCAACCTTAAAAACCTCTGATTCGATCAATAAAAACTGGGAACTAGCTTCTTTTTGGGTTCTTTAACTGTTCCAGTTTTTAAAACCATGATAAAAAGTTTACAAATTGACAAGAAAATTAATGTAATTGATACAACTACTGCAACTAAGAAATAAATATGTTGATTACCTTTGTGTAATTAGTGACACGTCAAACACGTCAAATTATAAGGTTTATTTAGTTTTTTTTTTTTTTTTTTTTTGAGGGAAAGTTTCAACTTATGATATCCGCTTATGATAATAACTCTTTATCATTAGACTAAGACACCAATCAGTTTTTGGTGTAGGCGGGATTGAACCCCATATCTCTTATACAACCATTAAAGACTTTATTAGTTGAGCTAACTGGAACCCACATAAGGTTTATTTAGTAAAACTTGTTTTTAAGGTTTTATGTAATAAAAGTTGTTGTATCCATATCATCACTCTTAATTTTTACAAAAATCCAACAAGTTACCGAATAAGAATTTAGGTGATTAAATTATTAGAAGATCCATCATCACTCATAATTTACAAAAATCCAACAGCTTACCAAATAAGAACTCAATTAATTAAATTATTAGAAGATCAATGTTTTGTCAAACTTTGTCTTGAAGTACAAAGATAGAATGAAACGATGGAACAAAAAATTAACTTGCAAATTTAAATTTTTTGAAAATTACCAAAATTATATATAGGTGCTTGGTTAAATAATATTAGGAGAGTTTGATATCACATGACATGACCTTAATTTCCACAATTTAATTTAGAAGATTCTAAAGTTTCACCTCAAAGATAATAATTCAAATCTCGTGTTATGCACTAAATTAAAATGGTAAAAAATAAAACCCTGAAACTAACTAATTTTTTTTTTCAAGTCTCACGTTCTCTAATGGTCATGTGATTTGTTTTCTTCTTGCCAAAATTATATTAACCTCTCAAAATTTATAAAACTAATTTCTTAGGGTCTACCGAAGACAGATCTAATTTTATCAAGAATTTAAACATACATACATAAGTTCAAATTAAACTAATGAAAATTAAGTTTTGCATTATTAGAAAATCTTACCAATCAAACAGGAGGGCCGAAGACAAAAATGCTAGCTTTTACCCTTGAGAGCACCTCTTAAATACACACTAATATATATAATTGATTCTCTCGATTGTGAATTTGACACCATACTCTCTTCTTGCAATCCTATTTATAGCATGTGTGATCCTCTCTCTCTCTCTCTCTCTCTCTCTCTCTCATAGAAGCACAAAACACGTTATTGTACGGACAACGTCATTCTCACAAGTATACAAGCATCTCAATTTCACTTTTTCCTGCTTTAAATTTAAGACTGGCATATTTTCACTCTTCTCACAAACATAGTAGCAGTATTTTGTTCCATAAAGCAAAAACCAATAACTATCGCGAACATTCTTAACTATAGGGAGTATCATGTGTACTTTCTTTCGGTTTTTGCAATCATATAGAAGCACAAAACATGTTATTATACAGACAACATCATTCTCACAAGTTTACAAGAATCTCATAAACTTTTTTTTTTTTTTTTTGAGAAACATCTCATAAACTTTAATTTCACTTTTTTCTGCTTTAAATTTAAGACTGGCATATTTTCACTCTTCTCACAAACATAGTAGCAGTATTACTATTTTGTTCCATAAAGCAAAAACCAATGACTATCGCAGAACATTCTTTACTTGTTAACACAGCCACAGCCTATACTGTGGCAGCTTCTTGTTTCAAAAAGCAACAATAGCATTATACAAAACTAGTCGCTAACCCGTACGATGCACGGGATTGTTTTAAATCAAATATTAACATGTTCAAGTTTAAACATTTCTCTAATTTCAATTATTGAAAGTTATATTGGCTCTAATATAAGATGAAACATGTAATTATGATGAAACTATCAAAATATTACACATAAAATCATTAAAAATGAGATAAATACAAATATTATGAAGTAATATATTACAATAATCATAATGTGCTCTTACATTTGGTTTAATAAGTATTACAGAAGAACCAGTAAATAGAATAAATATACAATTGTGCTTACATCTTCAAGCTTTATATAATGCTTTTCAAGAATCTATTTCCTCCCTTTCTTAGGCTCTTCTCTTTTCTCAACTTCTTCAAGCTACTTAATTTTTCGCCAAATTAGTATCAAGTATAACACCAAATTATACCAATTCATCAAAGATTTACAATGTAACACCAAACACTCTTAATGTCAATAAATTTCATAATAACCCCACCCCATCTATTGAATTATTAAAAAAGTTCAATATGTCTATAATCTTCATATAAATAAGTATTCAATTGGCTTTCATCATGAAATTCAGAAATAAATAACAAAATAGATTATTCACATAGAAAAGAACTTCAATATATCCAAGTTATAAATAAAATACCAATATGAATTGTGCTAAGGTGAAAAACGGTATCATCTTTTGCCATATATAAATACAACATGACCTGAGACCTCAAAAGCTTATGTGAAACATGTTTAAATTGTACTATATGGTTTTATTCAAACATTAAGAATACAAAAGCCACAAATCTAGATATTTATGGCATTTGTTTCAAAAGTTTATGCCAAACCAAAACTAAAGGCGTGCCTGAGTGCAGTTCACAAAGGCTTGTGGCTTGGCAGTGTTGTCAAAATTTACAGTCTTCCAAACAAAAAACAATCCCACCCCCCCCCCCCCCCAAAAAAAGTCAAAATCTGTGTGGTCTTCCAAACTAAAAAACAACCCTAAATAAATAAGGATGCAAATAATATGTAAAAAGATGGGTATTTAATAATGAAAATTAAAAGGGTGTAGTGCATTCAAAGGGAAAAAACCTTGGGGTGCCTACTATATTTGCCATTTATTTTTAAAAAGTCACAAATTCTGGCCAATAACAAATAAAAGTAGAAAACTTCTAAAAAATTTGTTCAAGCATTGCACAATGTAGGGATGTATGATTAAATAATGCATATATATTTGTATGTTTCAAGAAGTTGCAAGGGTACCAAAAAAAGTAAAAAATAGTGATGCCAATAACACATTGCACAACTTATTATTGATAGAACTACCAATATAGAAAAATAGAATTCTGTTGCTCATAGTTTGGCTAGACATGCTATTAATATTCCAAACTTTTAAGTGTGGATGAAGGACATTCCACCACAACTTTTTTCTGTATTTCAGGCTGATTTAGTTGATTATTTTTAATAATATTATTCAACTTCTTTCTTAAAAAAAGAAAAAAAGAACTGTGACGCAACTTTGATAAGTATAGTTTAGAGCTTTTGTCATGTTAGAGCATCAAGCATAATTGTAATCGACTGATCAACAATTTTATCAACACAAATTAAGTTTGACTCCATGACATCTAAATTGTAATCAAATAGCACTAAGAAAAGAATTGCTCTAAGTCTCAATACACTGACTAAATTTGAGAAAATATTATATAATAAAGAATTGAATACAAAACATTACCTTGTGCAACATTAGCGATAGAAGCAAATTGAGAGTGATGGATTTGGCTGAGATTAAAGAGAGAGGATAGGGTCTGAGTTTGAGCCCTGAGAAAATAAAAGAGAGATTATAGGCACTGGTTAGCTACATCAGGTGAAATTTCAAACATGATACAATACCTCTTTTAGGCATTTTGTCATATAGATGCGTGCCTGAGCATATAGGGTTCGATAATTCAAATAAATTACTAACTATAAGAGATATTATGAGGTAAAAAAACAATTTAACATATGGGAATCAAAATTTAACATACCTCCACTTTTTGAAATTCCAATAGAATAAGTTTAATTGTTAAAAGAGGGAAAAAAATAAATTTAACATACCTTCATGTTTATAAATTCCAATTGAACGTTTAGCAGATCAAAAGCTAGTCTTCGCTGCAACAATGCAAGAATTAGCTTGAGTTAGTGTTTGAATTATTAAAATCGTATTATTTAAATACAAACATAGAGGATCCATTTAACAAACAAAAAATCAATTGAAAGATCTAAACTTATATGTATGTATATTATTACTCCAACCCAAAGAGACAACAAAAACAGGGGTACGCATATAAGAGAGAGAATCAAATCAAACATGTATTTCTATTTTTGCTTACTTTGAGATTGAATTCCAAGATTTGAACTTAAAATCCAGAATTCCAACAACAAAAACACACAAAAGCCTCTTTATCTAACAGATCAAAAAATAGAAAATCAAAATTTTTGTATATAAAATCAGAATTTTTGTTTTGATCGCTTACCGTTGTCGGGAAGAGATTGTCTCAAATGGGAGTGGTGACCAAGGAGAAGGAATTGCGTCTAGGGTTTTCAGTTTTGGGTTTCCTACATATTCTCTTGCACACTCCAATCGTGAATCCAAGCTAAGTTTGTGTTTGTGTCTAACGCAAATGGGAGTGGAGACAAAGAAGAAGGATTTAGGTCTAGGGTTTTCAATTTTAGGGTTTCGTATTGTGTTTTCCAGCTGAGTTTGTATTTGTGTCTAACACCTCTTTCTTCTTCTTCTTCTTCTTCTTCTTCTTCTTCTTTTTTTTTTTTTTTTTTTTTTTTTTTTTTTTTTGCTATTAATATTCCAATATAGCAAAATAGAACTCCAATCGTGTTTTCAACCCTAGAGTTTTTAATTTTTTTTTTCAATTTATCAAAATAATTATTATTTAAATATTGTGCTGACGTGAAAAATTGTGGAAGCTTCAAAGGCGTCGGTTTTATATATATATATATATATAGATGTGGCCCCTTGCTGCTGTCCCACTCCGACGCGTAAATCGTCAACATATAAATGGAGTATGTATGTGATCGGCTTAGAACAAAGGGTACCAAAAATAACATGCAATACTAGCTAAATACTGTTTGAAAGCTGAAGACTACGGGATCTTATCAGAAAGAAAACGTTGGTATAAAAAATGTTATAATGTAAATTGCACCCTCTAAGTCTAATTGAAATTTATTTCAATTCTCTAAATTTATTTTCATTTAATTCTAAATTTTAAATTTATTTAATTTACGCATTTTTTCCAATTTTGTTAAAAAATTTCCCTTAAAAAAAATATTATTTTCACATGAAAAAAGGCTATAAAATTAATAAAATTATTTTATAGATTTTTTATGTAAGAATTTTTTTCAAAATTTTTTTCTCACTAGTTAATTGCATATTTAACAACAATTTTTTTAACAATATTGGATAAGAGACCTGAATTGAATAACTTTAGAATTTAAAAAACTAAATTTCAGTCAAATTTAGTGATCGTGCATGCACTTAGTTTAGCCAAAAAAGAAAAAGGTTTGTGTGTGTTTTATTTAGCTTCATTACTTAAAGCTGTCATAATCAAATGAAATGGATGGTACACAAAAGGTAGGAATGTTTACCAAATTGGTTATTTTCTCAGGCATAAAACATTACACTTTTAATTTTTTATTTATTTTTTATTTTTGGAGAAAGCATAACGCATTACACTTGGACGAGAATAATCAGGTACCCTTGTTGAACAAAGGAAACTGTGTTATGCATCTAGTCGATCAGCCAAGAGAGATGTACAAAATCCAAAGTTAAGAACACTCAGGTGTGCTAAATATTTGGCATTTAGCACACTAAACATCAAAAAACCTCTCTAGCATATATGAATAGTACCGTTCCAAATTTGGAATGGTACAAACACCTATGCTAAAAAAATGTTAGTTTTTAGACTCCTTAACACACAATGTTTAACCTAATTTATTGGCAAGTTGATATTTAAGTCAATTATGAAGGTCTAGGTTAAACATTCATCATACATATCAGGTAGCGGAAAAGTAAATAAGTTATAGATATGATGACTCAGGAAAACAAATTAAATAATCTAGTTTCAAGGTAAAAAACTTAGGGGGAAACTATCCTAAGAAAACAATCCACTCTATCAAATAGAAGTTTACAGTCAAGAATATTTAATTCGTAGTAAACTTAACTATGATTACCAAATCTAGTTCTAAAACCCTCAGGCTTCTTTGTTGTGAATCTGCTTTAACATGAACCTCCAGCTTACACTTAGATCTCCAACATAGACCTCCAGTCTATGACTCCAAGACCACTCTTGAAGGTTTAGATGTAGCACTTTTGATAACTAGTATGCAGCAACTCCAAATCTACCAATCCTAAGAATATGTAGATTGATTTCCGATAATGATATTAAAAGGAGAAGACACATAACATTTTAGATCTCAAAAGAGTAAATTCAAAGTCTTCTTCAAAATGTGACATTGAAAGAAAAAGGCCTTCAGTTACACCATTTATCTTGAATTTTGGGATTGGGATCGTCAACAAAGGTTGCGTACGTTCCAAGCACCAAAAGCATTTCAAGCATAGTAAGCAATCTAAGAGCCACCACCAAAAGCATTTCAAGCATAGTAAGCAATCTAAGAGCCACGAGCAAGTGAAACATGGACATATTTCCATGGGATGCAACTTATCCAGTTGTATGTCAAGTAAGCCATCCACTTCATCCAATTTCAATATCACCCGTCTCGTAAAATTGTGTTGCAGTATATATAAAGTATGCAATATGATTTAATATATACTATTCACTAACCCGTGCAATGCACTGAAAAGTTCAGGAAATTTATTTTAATATATTATATGTTTTATTTCTTTATTAAGAACTAATAAATAAAATTTGTATATTTGAACAAATAAATCATGGTTTATAGTAACAATTTCCACATTAAAATTGCAATAATATAACACCAAAAACTTACATACAAATAAATACAAAAATAATTTGTTTATGCTTATATGCTTCCACTTCTCATGGTTGAAAATCTTCATTACCATATACAATTGTATCTTTGTATGATGTAATCTCATTTTTAACCTCAAGACAATGTTAAATCATGGTCCCAAAGAGCAACATAAAGTTGTTTTCAGGCCCCTAGCAGTGTTCTTTCTTTTCCATGGTACCCTAGATCTCCCAAAAGTGTAGCTTATATGCCTTGAAAAAGAAAATAACTTATTAACTTCCTTGACAATAACAAAGACCCACCACATGAAAATGTCCACTTAACAGAATAAGAATCATATTATTTAGTTTCACTAATCCACAATTGAATTTAGTAACTCACATTAAAGATAACACAAAAGACTTTAAATTACATACAGTCCATCATTTTCACCATGAAAATCAAAAGATATGAGCATGTGGTTTGAAAATCAACCTGCAAAAACATTGTATTTTTCAGACATAAACACTTAAATTACCAAACAACATCATAAAGAAACATGTGCATCTGCAACTTTAGGGCCATCAAATATCAAAGGCACCATACATAAGGATTTCCCCAATTGCCATTCATAAATTCCTATTGAACATTAGAATAATCAACACTATAGTCATTATCACTGTAATTTAACACCCATAACAATTCTTTTTTTTAGACTGTAACCTGTATACATGTCACGCACAGATGCCCTTATTTGAGAAATATTACAACCATTAATTGAAGACATTTCTGCTTGCGTTAACTTTTCTCAGGAAGAAAATCATGGAATCCTATTGCCTTCTTAAAGTGTCCAAAGATTACGTTCAAATACAAGAAGACTACCGTATTACTCAACTAAATGACTATAGTCATCAGTTATCACAAATAGTGTGCTACTCTGTTGAAAATTAGAAATCCTTAATCCTGAGAATGGAAAAAAGTTAAAGACAGTAACAAAGGAGCAATGCTAACTTCATTCTTCTTCAAGATCAAGATAGATAAATACAAAGCAATTGCTAGAAAAGCAATATTCCCATCAGAGAGGCCCTAACTGCTTGGAGGTAGGAAGCATGTCTAGTACAGAAAAATTACTGTTTGACTTCGTACGTTTTTCATTGGTATCAATGCCCTCTTAGTGTTTTTCGTCCAAAACAGAATTTATCATTCTCAAAACAGATAAAGGTTATCAATTTACTTTGATTTTGTTTAACAACCTATAGTGTGGTGAGTCAATAGTTCTTTCTATATTGTACTTTAGGCTTGTTGCCCCTTTCTACCAACATCCTTCCATGATAAATTTTAATTACGATTGATTAACAGCTGAATCCAAACAAAGCTACAAGAAGTTGTAAATACCAGAAGACTTTCACACAAACCAATATAAGTGTGAAATCGTAAACACAAATGCAGAACAGTCAATAGAAGATCATCCTTAAAATAATAAAATAAAATAAAAGGGTATTTACAACCCTTATCTGATTGAACAAATATGATACTCTCCTACTCAAAATAAAAACATCAACCTCTAAGTTACCAATGCATTGAGGCAATTAGTTTGACACTGAGATAAGATTGCCTTCATCAACACGCTTGTGGATGACATCAAAGTATGTTGATGGATACAAAAATACATCGGTAAACAAATCTCATTATTTTCTTAAGGCATTGTGAATGACAATTAACAAAGACAACAGCATAAAAATGACTACAGATAGGGCATGAATATGAACAATGTACAAATACAAATATGAAACAGGCACAAAATTTACTGACCATCCAGGCTTAAACCCAGTAGCACATATCACAGCTTCAGAGTCATCACCTATAGCTTCTGCTAGCCTCTCAGAACCCTCTGTTACATTAGTTCCATCAAACCCCATCTGTTCTATAGATCATCATGCACGATTCAAAATCCCATTCAACCCTAAAATCCCTTTTTTTATGAAACCAAGAGGAATAAGTTTCAAATAATAAAGCTCTAACATAAATTTTTTAATTCCTATTGATCAACAGCGAGTCAGCAATATCAATAAAAGAAATTTGAAATTTGAAAAAGATCAGATTGTAATTTTTCATACATGAAAAATAGTCCAACATCAGAAAAGGATCCCAATTCTTTAGGTCAATCTTGAAAATTTAATACCCAGAAATGAAGTAGGAAAAGCTATGTAAACATGGGATTATGGAAAATATATGAAATTTTCACCTGTTCATTGAACACCATATGAGTTGTTATTTCAGATTAGTATACATGCCCAAGCTGAAGGAAATTAGCGAGAACAATTGGAGTCAGTAAAATTTTTATTAATTTAAAGGAGAAGAGAACAGCGTTCATCTAGAAGTTACCATCTCGATGTTACTCTTCTCCTGTCTCTCTTTCGCAGCGTTCATCTACAATCGGACTCCACCATATTTCGCAATCGCAAATCTTCAAAATGGTTTTTTGCTTTTGGGTTGTGGGTTTGATATGGTCTGATTATGGTGGTTTGTGGGTTGCGATTGTTGTGGGTGGTGGTGGGTTTTGATTGAGGAAGGAGAAGGCAGAGAGCTATATTTTGAGGAAGGCGAAGGCAGAGAGGTTTTTTCTTTTTCTTTTTTTGACTGAAATGGTAGAAGTATATTATACGAAAGAAAAAATAAAACAAAAGAAAGACAATAAGAAGCCCGGCCCAGGAGCTTCACAAAACATAGGACGGCCCAGAGAAAGACAAACGTAAAAATCATCTATTGGGGAGAGACTAGGCTAGTCTCTGGTATTCTCCAAGGCAGAGAGGTTTAGAAAAGTTTTATGTGCGTCAAAAAAGTTTTTTTTTTTTTTTTTTAATATTATGCTGATGTGAAAAATTATGGAAGTTTAAGAGATTTCGGTTTTATATAGATTATTATTTTCTCATGCAAACTAAAAATATTTATCTAGTAAATATCCTATTATATAATATTTAATATTGTCCTTTTTTTTTTTTAACGTGAAAAGTTTGAGTCTTACCGATTTTATATAATTTATATAATAAACACCAATGTAACATGCCTAAACATATACAAGAAATAAAAACAGAAAAAAAAAAAAATGATGTTTAATTTTCATTAATTGATGACAATTGACAATACACTAAAAAGATATAACTACTAGCTACAAAATTTGCAATTTTATGTTATTCTAAATATAAGATAGATATAAATAAATAAAAATAGGTGTCTATATATTTCTAACTTTTAAGTGAAAAATAAATAAATAAAGAGATTCGTTTTTGGAAATAAAGAAGGCTTTAATTAAAGAAATTTACTTATTTCTAGGAACATATTTAAATATGCTTTGGTTTAATGGGTATTATAATAATAATAATAATAAATTACGTTTTTAGACATTAAAATAAATGTAGTGCTACTTAAAAAAAAAGGAAGGTAAATTACATATTTAATCTATATTCTTTACAAAATATTTCAATTTAGTGTCTAACATTTCAATTGTATTGATTTAGTCTCTATCCTTTTAGTGTTGTCTCAATTTAGTCCATGTCGTTATCTCTTGGATGAAAATTGTTGACGTGACAAATAGCCAAAATAAAAAATTAGTTTCTGTTGATATGACCATAATTTTTTTTTTTTTTTTAATTTTGGTTGTATGTCACGTCGTCAATTTTCATCCAAAAAGTAACAGCAAAAATTAAATTGACACAGTATTGAAAGGTAGTGGCGGCTCTAGAATTTTTTTTAGGATGGTTATTAACAAAATTTATTAAAGAGACAATTTGAATATATCAACATCACCAAAAAAAAATAAAAAATGCAAATACATGAAATATTATAATTTTTTGTATTAATAAAGAGAATAAGAAAAAAAAATAAACTAATAAAAGATAAAGTGCAAATTAAAAATAGTGATGTGAGAATAATAAAGTAACTATAATAATTTCATAACAAATCTTATGCAACAAGTTGTTAGCCTATTATTGGTGGGTAAAACATATCAATATTGAACCCGAATTAGAATTAGTAATAGCTTACCACATAAGATATATTGTGAAAATATTGTGACTATAGCATTACTCTTATTGAACTCAAATTCTTATGAGTCTCAAGTAAAAATGTTCAACATTTTTATTAGGATGGTCAAAATAGGTTAATTTAGTAAATAATTTTTTTTAAGTATATATATACAATATTTTCAAGTTAGGGTGGTCCCAAAACATATTATTTTAAAATAATATTAATTTAAATTGACACAGTAACAAAAGGTAATGATGTCTCTATAATTTTTCTTTTTAAGGTGGTTACTAACAAAATTTAATAAAGAGACAATTTGAATATATCAACTTCACAAAAAAAATACGCAAATACATGAAATATTACAATTTTTTGTATTAATAAAGAGAATAAGAAAAAAAAATAGACTAATAAAAGATAAAGTGTAAATTGAAAATACTAATATGAAAATAATAAAGTAACCACAACAATTTCATAACAAATCTTATGTAACAAGTTGTTAGCCTGTTATTGGTGGGTAAAACATGTCAATATTGAATCTGAATTAGAATTAGTAATAGCTTATCACATAAGATTTGTAAGGATGTAGTTTGAATCCTAAGCCCAAAAAGTAAGTGGATCTAGGCTCAATGAACTCAATACAATAAATTTGTAGAGAGTGGGTTGGAAAACTAGGTTATAATGAGTTGGGTAATAATTATAAAGGATCCAGATAACAATAAAGTAAAAGTGGACTGGTTTTATCTTAAGAAAATCATCATCGCCATAATCCGAAGATATCAGTTCATGTATATATTACTTGAAGTTGGTTACAAATACAATATTGATGGCTACAGTATTTTTCTCTTCAATTCTCTGATCCCTTTCTCTTAGAGCTTTCCCTCTCATTTATACTATCTTTCCCTTCACATCTTTACCCTCCACGTGGACAGTAAATTGCTTGTGTTGATCTTTGTCCCATCAGCACCCTCCTGAAGTCTTTGGGGGTAACTATAAGGCTAAAAAATATTGTTCAGAAATCACTTCCTCATTAATGCGGCCAGAGAGTTAGCTACAGAGCATTCAATGCAGTGGTAGCAGCTTTTTCTTAGATATTTCCTAGCTCCCATCCCTCCTCTACAACCATAGTGCATGTCCTTATCAATAAAACTTCCTAGAATGTCACCTTGGATGATAGGACACACTTTGATCTTCGCTTCGTTTAGCCGAAGGGATATTCTTCCTTGGCCTACCTTCCCCAACCCTCTCACTTGTAGCTTACTCATGGGGCTCTGAGTCTTACATCTTCAATACTATTTATATTTCCTCAGACCACTCAACATTCTCGGCCAAGGTCCAAGGCCCAAAATATACTTTTGGGCCCCTTATCCCTACAAGATTTATTATGAAAATATTGTGATTGTAGTATTACTCTTATATTTATTTAACTCAAATTCTTATAAGTCTCAAGTAAAAGTGTTCAACATTTTTATTAGAGTGGTCAAAATAGGTTAATTTAGTAAATAATATTTTTTATTAAGTATTTATATTCAATATTTTCAAGTTAGGTTGGTCCCAGAATATATTAATTTAAAATAATTATATTATATAAATTTTTTTGCTTATATAATTTTTTTTTTTGACAAGTGAGGGTGGTCCTAGGACCACCCTCGCATATAAGTAGAGCCGCTAGTGCTGAAAGGTTAGGAACTAAATCGATACAATTGAAAGATAAATGATCAAATAAACATATGGTTTAAAGAATAGAGACTAAATACATAGTTTACCACAAATAAATAAATAAATGTAGTACGATTTTTATGAAATCTAAGGCTAGACCTACTCCACAAGAAGGCAATTGTCTTACGACCCCTTAATGTAAAAATAGTTCCCATAATTTTGGTCAAAATATTATATTTCTATAGTCACTTAAAATAAAATATTTGTAATGTCTATTGATTTTTTTTTTCTCGGAAAAGTAGTCATTTTCTAGTTAAAAATAAAGAAACCCTTATTTCTAGAAGCATTTTTTGAAAACTAGTCACGATAACCCAATATTTATCTCTTTAACCACTAAGCTCATTCTCCACAAGTCACAAGTAAAGTAAATAAATTTATTTTATTCTTTTATATTATGCTTAATTTATATATAATTAATGTTAAAGAATTTAGCATTAGTTTGAGTCTATTGAATGATTATATTGTTAAGTGAAGCTGCAAAATGTAATTAGGCCCTAATGTTCTTCGATTTAAAATCTATTTTATTTTAGTCATATTATAACTTTATATTGTATATAGTGTTTCTTTTATTTGTAATATATTTTATAATTTTAATGTCTACCAGAGAAAATATAAATTCATATATAACTTTAAAAACATACCAAAATAATAATTGAATGAATCTCAAAAGAGATCTTATTGATAATATCATCTAAAATAAGAAAATGAATCATAAATGACTTCATTGACTTGCACTAAATTAGAATGATAAAATAAAAAAATAAAAAGAAAAAAAGAAAAATCATGCCTAAAACTATTTAACTTTTATTTTCAAGTCTCTACTCTAGTAAAGACGTGGGTTGTTTTCTTTTCATTAAACTCTCAGGATTTCTAGATTAATTTTTAAGGGTCTAATGAACAATAAGATCTAATTATCAAGAATTCAAATAGGCAGAAGTTTAAATTGTTTTCATGGAAATTTTAAATTCTAAATATTAGAAACTCTTACCAAGCAAATAGCTAGGTCCACAAACAAATGCTTCTACCCTTGAGAGAGCACCTCTTAGACACGCTTATAGAATTGAGTCTCTTGTTGCTGATACCACACTCTCTTCTTGCAATCCTATTTATAGACTCATAGTATGTGTGATCCTCTCTCTCTCACACACACGTACAAGCACAAAAGATACGTAATTGTCACAAGTTTACAAACATCTCACAAACTTAAAATTCACTTTTTTTTTCTGCTTTAAATTTACGATTGAGGTATATTTTCACAAATATAGTAACAGTATTTTGTTCCAAAAGGCAACAATCAAGAACATTCTTAGCTTGTTTACGCAGTCCCACTGCTCGGTATAGCTTCTTGTTTCAAAAAGCAGAATCAATTATACTCCCATTTTCATGGACATTCAATCTAGACCGTGAGTTCAAAATGAACAAATAGTGTGCATGAACTATATATGTTGCAGAGCAACCAATCAGCATCAAATAATTGCAGAACATTCTTAGCTTAGTTTTCAGTCTCATTGCGTCAGCTTCTTGCTTTAAAAAGCATAAGTCAATTATAAAAAATTATCACCGTATATAGTTAGGGCATATATACTTATCACATTTACACGTACAGACTTTCAATCTACAAAGAGTAAACGTGCATGAATATAATGTATATTATGCGTTACCCACACTAACAACTTATTTCAAGATGATGTCCCTTTCTAGCTAATCGAGTTTATGATTGGCTTTGGCTTTATTTAGCTTCATTGCATAAAGTTGTCTCAAGTAATTGAAATCAAGTTTGTAGCATGAATTTATGTTAAAACCTATCTCTTCTCTATTATTCAGTTATATTTGTAGTTAAAATGAAAAAATTAAAAAGAATATGTGAAATTATACAGAAAGATAGGATTTAAAATAAGAAAATTCACTTAAAGATAAAGATAAATCTTATTGATAAAAATATTGTTAGTATAAAACTTCGTCTATGTATGAATTAAATTAAATATAATCCAAGAAAAAAAGAAAATAGAAATCTACAGAAGTGATAAAAAATAAAAAAAATCAACCAACAAGAACACTAAGAAATAATGTGAAAAACCCTCTAGTGTAGAGGGAAAAACCACTGGGCAAATCCAACCACTATAATAAAATAGAAATTTCAACACTCAAGTTATTACCAAAACTTGAGTTCACAATAAATTGGAAAAATACAATAATATCTCTAGGAGCAGATACAACCTCACCACAAAACCCGATAGCAAGATCTTTCACTTTGAATACTTCAACTCTCTATGGTTGTAGCACCCAAATAATCGTCCTAGAGAAAAGTAGAAAACCCCAATTTATCTTTCTTGTGTGTCTTGAGCAAAAAAAAATCACATTTTTTTCCTCAATGCCGCATAAAACACTATTCTTTTTTCTTTCAGTCAATTTCAAAACTATGTTTCATTCTTCAGTCTCTCTCTAAATCTCTCTCTATCATGAAACCACATGCACAAAGAATTTTTTATAAAAGCTTCTGCCGCCTACACTATTCCTAATTACATTAGGAATAGTATTCTTGTACTTGCAAACTACTTCACCTATTTCATCTTGAAATAGAATTCCATGTGGGCTGGACTCTATTAGGTGCTGTGCACCTCACCAAATATGAGGAAGGGTCACTTAAGAGAGTACGGACATGTTCAAAGAAAAATGACTTATTCAGCCGCTAAAAAGAGTGACCTTATTCAAGTTGAGGAAACAAAACACACACACACACAAAAGGAGGAAAACATATTTAAAAAGTGACATATTAATTAATTAGAGTAACAAACAATATGACTTTAAATAAAGTAAAATGGAAGAAAAGAATATATATATATATATATATATATATATATATATCCAACCCTAACTAATTTGTCGAAGATTCAAAACTGACCTCAAAATTTTAGAATTAAGCCTTTGTGGTTTGTATAAATATTATATTGTTGTATGTATGGAGTATATAAATATATAAGAAGTGACTGGAATCGATGCTACATGATCAAAGTAGGGATATATACCAAATTGGTTCACATGGCAATTGAACAAGAATAATAAGGTGGAATAGATACACGAAAACCTAAATCTAATGGGATATATGTAGCATCCCGTGAGTTTTAAAAAAAAAAAAAAAAAAAAAAAAAGTAAGTCAGAATTTTGTGGACAACAAGTGCCCCCACCTAACCCCACTATCCATCATTCTCATCCACTCAATTTCACCCACATCTCCTCTCTCTTTTGGCCGGCTCTCTCCTTTCTTTCTTTCTTTCATTTTCTCTCTTTTCTTTTCATTTTGCTGAAACACATACACACTCACCCGCCAACCCCCACTCCAAAATACACTATCTCACCATCATTTTTCCGACAAGATCATCGGAAAAATACTTAGGAACTCCAAAGCATCTTCATTATTTTATTTGAGGTAAAAGTTCAAATCTTTTTTTGATGAGTATTATGTTCTTGTTTGAGGTTATTTTATTCAAACTTTAATAATGTTATTCATGTGATTTAAGAGCTTTGGAAATGATATTCATGTGTTTATATGTATGGATTTTGGTCTTGGTGGATGTATTTGATGAGTGAGTTCATGACTTTTAAAATGATGGTTATCTAAGGCTTGTTGTGGTGAAAATTTAGAGGTTTTGAGTTATAATATGTGATAGATGATGAATATAATTTTTATTGATTATTTGGAGCTAGTTAAAGATTTAAATTGTTTGTCTTGGAGAAAATTATTATTTTGGTGTCATGGGTCACTTGATGATGTTATAAAAATCTTGTGGGAAGCACTTGTAAAGTGTGGAGGTTTTGATGTTAGATATGACACCTTGAAAGATTTATGAGTATAAATGGGAGTCTATGCCTTGCAAATTAAAGTGTTTTGAGAAATTTTGGAAGTAGAATACATTACATGTGAGGTTGAATACTAGGCTTGCCTAATTGAGTTCTTACTTGGCAATTCCTAATTTGTAGTTAGATACAATTTCAAGCTTTGTGCTCATTGTGATAGATTTGCTTGACATTGTTTAGGTTCTAGCTAATCTCCCCTTGGAGCTTGGAGAATTAGGATTTTTGCGGTTGCGAGGTAAGTAGCTTTTTAATGGGTATTTTTGGAAAATAACCATATCTTATAAATATTGTTTTTGAGTCAAACAAATTTTGGAAAATGATATATATGGATATATGCTTTCTTAAAAGTATTGTGCTGTGACCCTTACTATATATGAAAAATGCATCATATTTGATATTACATTTGGGGAAATGCATGAATTGTTGATATGGAAAAATGAGCATCTTTTATTTAATCTTTGATAAGAAAATCATTGATTTTATGGTGTATTGAAAAGTTAAAGATGTTTATCTTGTCTTGTATTATTTGAGAAATTGTTAGAAAATCTTTTGACAAGAATGAAGTTTGAAAACCTTACAAACTTTGTAGAAGTTAGATTATTTAAGGTTTTCTGAAACTATTTGGATATGAACTATGTGTTTCAAAGTAAGGTAATCTGTGAGTTTATGTGATTCTAGCCCTATGCCATGTGTGATTTCCCGGTGATCACCCGATTTGGTTTCCGTAGTCTTTGTGACAATGGAATCAAATCTAGGTCAGTGCCCTTTTAACTTTGGATGACGCGTTCTTCCCTGCTGTCCATGGGGGGAAGAGGTTCCTTGATTGTGTGTGGGTGAGGCTGCTGTCCATGGGGCCAAAAGACCACATGCAAGAGAGGTCCTATTTGACGCGTTCTCTCTGCTGCCCATGGGGGGAGAGAAAAACCTTGAGGGTATGGGTGAGGCTGCTGTCCATGGGACCAAGAGTCTGCATACCAAAGAGGATAATATCATGCCAGTTGTGAATGGGTGGATCCCCTGACCGGTCTATATGATAGTGTGGTAGATTTGTGATAATTTATCTTATGTTAGATATAATGGTTTTAGAAATTATATTGTTGATACTCACAGATTATGGTATATAGTTTCAAGGTATTTACTTTGAAAAACTTTGTGCTTCATTATGTAATCATTCTTGTCATATTATTATTATTGAAGATGAAACTTACATTTCCCCCACCCCCATTATTGTGCTACTTACTGGGCTTTGTCTCATTCCATTATTTTTATAAACTTTTCAGAGTAGGCAACAATCTTTTGAGACAGCTTTTTTGGTGGCTAATAGTAGTTAGACTAACTACTGATAGAGGCTGAATTTTTGTAATGGATATATTAGATGATGTACATCTTAGACTAGGCTTGACTCATTCTTTTGTATATTATAGTGGTTATGACTGTATTTCCACTGATGGGACAAGCTGTTGTTATGTAATAGTTTTATTCAGACCTCTATTCTTTTGTGGCCTATGGTCCTTGTAATTAATGCTTAGAGCTCTGACTTACTCTGAAAGTATATTCTATGGGATTATTATGATAATTCTTGTGGTTGGCACTTGATAAAAATTTGGTGGATTGAATTGTCAAAAAGGAAAAATTTACAGGTACTTAAGACGTCTCTCTCATGCTTTGGATCCTTTGGGGTTTGGGGCGTGACAGTTATGGTATCAGAGATTAGGTTATGATTCTGTAGACTTTGAAAATAGGAATTAATTTTGATTTAAGTCAGAGCATTAGGGGTTTGATGAATTCTTTATTTTGTTCCTTTGTTTCAGCTTCCACCTGCCATTCTTTTTCCTTACCTATCTTTTCTATGTTAACCTTCTATGTTGCCTTGTGATTTACTTGCTTGTTTCTTGGGTATAGGTATAAGTACCTTGGTACATTATGCCTCCTAAAAAGGAAGCACGTAAAGTAAGGCATGTGGATGAGGTTACAGCTCCAGAGCATGGCCATAGGCAACGCCAAGAGCGTGAGAGATCTGTCACTCCTGATGGTGGCGAGATTGATGAGGTGGCAGACAGGATTTATGCTAGGATTGCTAGAGCAGTCCAAGGTGGTGAACGTAGGAGGGGGGATTGCCTTTTTGCGGAGTTCCGTAAGCAAAACCCTCCAACTTTTGATGGGGGACCTGATCCTATGGCAGCAGAGAATTGGCTGCTAAAGATGGAAAAATTACTGAGAGCCCTTGAATGTACTGATGCTCAGAAGGTGTTGTATGCCACTTATGCTCTTCAGGGTTCTGCTGATAGATGGTGGTCAAGCACTGAGCCATTGTTGAGTACGGAGTTGGGAAGGGGCACTCCCATTACTTGGGAGAAGTTTAAGGAAGTTTTCAATAGGACATACTTCCCCGATGTAGTGAGGGACCGTAAGGCAAGAGAATTTTCTGATTTGGTTCAGGGGGCTATGACAGTGGAGGAGTATGTTGCTAAGTTTATTGAGCTCTCTTGCTTTGCTCCTTACTTGATTCCGGATGAGTCCAAGAAAGTGAAAAAGTTTCGGGAGGGCCTTGATGGTAGGATTCGCCCTCTCATTATAGCCTCTGGAGTGGATACTTTTACGAAGGCTGTGAAGCAGGCAATGAGTCTTGAAGAAGACTTTAAGTACAACCCCAGTTCCAAGGAGAGTGAAAAGAAGCAAGGGCCCTTTCATTCTCAACACAGTAAGGGTCAAGGGCATAAGAAAGGATTCTTTAAAAACTCGGGTAATAGAGGACAATCTTCTAGGCATAGCAAGAATGCCTATCCTCAGTCTGGTGATAAGAAATCTTGCTCTCATTGTGGTAAACTTCATGATGGACAAAATTGTGATGGGGTCAAGATTTGCTTTACTTGTAAGCAACCCGGACACTTTGCTAGAGATTGCCCAAGTTCTAAGGGCTCGGGTTCCTCTTCCTCATCTCAAGTTGCAAAGGGTAATGACAATGGGAAGAAGGTGCAAGGTAGAGTGTATGCCTTGACTACTCAGGATGCTCAGGCCACGGATACAGTGGTGGCAGGTATACTTCCTTTGTTCTCTGCACATGCTAAAGTTCTTTTTGATCTTGGTTCTACGCATTCTTTTGTTTCTTGTGCATTTGCTAAAAATCATGACAAGAGCCCTGAACTACTTGATTTTGAGTTATCGGTTTCTACCCCTGTTGGTGATACTTTAATGACTAATCTTGTGCTTAAATCTTGTATTATTTGTATTGAGGGTAGAGAGTTATTGGCTGATTTGGTGTTGTTAGATATGCATGATTTTGATGTCATTTTGGGCATGGATTGGTTGGCTTCTTACCATGCTAGTGTGCATTGTTTTGAGAAAAAGGTGGTGTTTAGGCCTCCAGGTGAATTAGAATTTCTATTTAAGGCTTCATGTTTGCCTTTTATGCCTCGTGTGATATCATGCATACAAGAAAACCGCTTGCTTAGAAAGGGATGCCAAGGATTCCTTGCTAGTGTAGTGGAGTTACAAAGTGGAGAATCGGAGATAGGAGACATTCCCATTGTGAGGGAATTTTCAGATGTTTTTCCTGATGATCTACCTGGGTTGCCCCCGGATCGTGAGATTGAGTTCTCTATTGATCTCCTTCCTGGCACTGCACCTATTTCTAAGGCACCATATAGAATGGCACCCTCAAAGTTGAAAGAACTTAAGGAGCAATTGGTAGAATTGTTGGACAAAGGATTTATTCGCCCTAGTGCCTCGCCTTGGGGAGCTCCAGTTTTATTTGTTAAGAAAAAGGATGGGTCTATGAGATTATGTATTGATTATCGTGAGCTTAATAGAGTCACCATAAGGAATAAATATCCTTTGCCTCGTATTGATGACCTATTTGATCAGTTGCAAGGAGCACAAGTCTTTTCTAAGAGTGATCTTCGTTCTGGTTACCACCAGTTGAAGATTAAGGGTGAGGATATACCAAAGACGGCCTTTCGAACTAGATATGGTCATTATGAATTTTTGGTGATGCCGTTTGGATTAACTAATGCCCCTGCTGCTTTTATGGATTTGATGAATAGGGTATTTCATGAGTACTTGGACCGATTTGTCATTGTGTTCATTGATGATATTTTGATTTATTCTAAGAGTCAAGAAGAGCATGAAGAACACTTGAGGATTGTTTTACAGATTCTAAGAGAAAGGAAGTTGTATGCTAAGTTGAAGAAGTGTGAATTCTGGTTGAATCAAGTAATGTTCTTGGGTCATGTGATATCTAAGGATGGAATTACAATGGATCCAATAAAAGTTAAGTCATACTGCATTGATTATCCAAGCCTGAATATTCATAATTAAGAGAAACAAGAATTTGGACCTCACGGTTGAGCGAGCTTATGCACATCTTTTAACTCCATCTAAACAACTAAACAAGGTGGTTTTGATTGTTCTTAACAAATTTCTAATTAATCCAAAGTTTGTTATACTTACATTTCTAGACATTTAGGCATCACAACCTTACAAATTTAGATGTTTGGGGACATTAAGGGTCTGTTTAGATACCGCTTATTACTGAAAACTGAAAACAATATAGCAAAATAATTTTTAAATATGTGAATAGTGCCGTGGAAGCCAGATTCTGTACTTGCGGGTTCCGTGAACAGTGCACGGGACCTAGGGAAAAAACATGCAAACGCATAAAACATGTAACCTGCCACTATCCAAAATCACACTAAATTCTTTGAACCAAACACTACAGTAAAATTCTTTGCTTTATCAACTCAATTTTAAGTAGGTATGGGGGCTTGAGTGTGTAGGTCAAAGTTTTTTTTTTTTTTTCTTTTTTCTTTAAAATATCAAAACACAACATTTTGTCTAACCCCTCAGTTGTTCAAGCTGATTTTGCCTCTTTATTTAATTAAATTTGATGTCTTTCTTCTCAATAATAATAATAATAATAAGGGTTAGTATGTAAAAAAATTGGATGGTTTGAGTTTAAAAATGCATTTATGTCCCAAAACCCTATCTATTGCCATTTTTAATTTATGTCATGAGTGTAGCTCAAGCTTAGGGTTAAATTTATTACCTTTTTAAAATGAGATTAAATTATATAAGGATGGGGTGTAAAATCCATGTTTTACACCATCCAATAAGTGATTGCCATGTCAGTATTTTACTTAAAATTCAATACATCCTTCCACACCTAATAACATCTCAATAAATTTCCAATTTAGTTGGATTTATATATGGATATTAAAATTGATTAAGTGTGGTTATGTTTATTCTTAAATATGTGATAAGATAATGTGGCATATTGGAATTAGAGGGGTAAAACATGGGTTTTACACCACGTCCTTGTAAAATTTAATCTCTTTTAAAATATTGGCTCAATTTATTGCTTTTTAAGTCATAAGATTTAATTTCTAATACTTCAAAACAATATGGTTTCAAATATAATTTTGTAAAAAACAAAGTACAACGTAAATGTTTCCACTCCTACCAAAATTACCGTGAGGGTAAATCAAAATCAAAATTATGCGCTTCTCTTTTTTTTTTTTTTTTTTTTTTTTTTTCTTTTTTTTTTTTTTTTTTTTTTTTTTTTTTTTTTTTTTTTTTTTTTTTTTTTTTTTTTTTTTTTTTTTTTTCTGGGCGATGGCAAATGGCAATTAGACTAGTAATTGTGTTGTCTGTAAATTGTCTTAAAAGTGGACGATGACCGTTCTTTGTATCTTGTCCCAGCCCAGGGACAGAGCTATTCATTGGCATTGGGTGCAAATTGCAACGTGCAATGCCCCCCAAATTTTATAATTAAAAAAAAAACTAATTTAATTTAGCAATTTAGTTCAATAAAATTACACTTGGTCCCCCTTTAACAATATCATTAATCATTTTAAAGTCCATTAAAAAAGTTATAGATCTAAAATAAATAAATAAAATTAATAAACCAAAAAAATTAGGACAACAACAAAAAATATCAATAGCAAAGCTTTAAAAAAAAAAATAAATAAGCCCAATCAATCAATTTTACTCAAAACAAACAACCTAACACTTTAACAAATTTTAAACAAAATAATTTTTCCCTTACCCAATAGCAAATGCACACATAAAAGACACACACAAAACTACTAAGCAGCCTACTCAAGAGAAGAGAAAGTGAGAAACTACGGAGATGGTATACTTCTATTTCCGTAGGATTTTTTTTTTTTTTTTTTTTTTTTTTTACTTCTATTTCCTAACTCCAAGTTTTGGCTTTGTCCATATCTTGTCCCCATCATACTTAAAGAGATGGTATTGAAATATATATTTACAAATGGAAGGACTTGCAATGGTGTCGTCTTTAATGGAAAATGGCAATTAGACTCATCACATAGAAGCATGGTTTTTTGTTTGTGTTTGGCTAGGTGAGAAACAATGAGAAAATGCAGTCGGTAAGAACCCATTTTTTAGTGATATTTGTCTTTTTTCCCCCCTAAAAATATGAATTGGTCCATGTCAAATTATTTGATGCTAAAACTATACCATTACAACACTCTTTTAGACACATAGGATAAAAGTTAACAGAGGTTGACGGAAGGACAAAACTTTTCGGACAAAAAACAAATTTTGTACAAATTTTAGAGATGAAAACAATATTTTAGCCAATCTAATTAAAAACTAGCGTATGTCAATTTTTAAGACACTTCGCAGCACATTGTCATGAAATGACACAAAAGGACTACGATAAACACACACACACACAAAATAAAAAATAAAAAAATTATACAGCTAAAATGAATAAATCAAAAGTTGCATGATTTAATTGAATTTTAAACAAAGTTAGAGCATGTAATTTGTAATTTAAACTATATGAGCCATAGAAATAGTTTTTCTTATTAAAATTATTAAAATGAACTTATGTAGCAAATGCGCAACACACAGGACATTGACATTGGATGGTTTTTTTTTTTTTTTTTTAACAAGATAGAATTTCTATTCTACCTTAATCTAAGTGTATATATGTGTGAAATTTTCTCCTGGAGACTTAAACTCCGGCCTTTACTCCCCACACCTCACAAACACTTATATTTGTGAAGTGACAATCGCACCAAGGATATACGGTGGTACATTAAATAGTTATTCTTAAAAGAAGAATGTATAATAGGCATTACCCACACAAGAAACAGTGATCAGACGCAGTGGACTTAATCTATTTGATGAGTTACGAAAGTTTTAATCGTACTCCAGATAGAAAATCCAAAGACTACAAGACCAACAACAGTTAGAGTGCCTCTCCGAAGATTGGAGAAATATGTACTTGTCAAAGTGACAAAGTTCCCATATTATGGTTGTAACAATTCTCACAGTGCTCATTAAGCTTTTTAGCCATTTCTCCGTAATGGGAATGATTTTCCACAATTTCAAGGCCTAGGTTGTTTACCATAGTAGCAACTGCTTCATTGCTGCCTAACCCATTAATTATAATCTCATTTTCAATGAACAACTCCACATCTTCTCTAGTGTTGATAAGATAATCCAACAGCACAATATAGTTGCATATATAAGATTCAGATGGATAATGGCATTGCTCCAATGCCATGAGGTTTCGGAAACGGACCTCAGTTGCATCATCCACAGTTAACCTTGGGACCTTCAACAAAGTTTGCATACATTACAAGCATGGAAGGCATTTTAAGCACGGTAAGCAATTTAAGAACCACGAGATATTGAAGCAAGGAAATATTTCCGAGAGCGGCAACTTCTTGAATTGAATGTCAAGTGGCCTACTCTGACTCTCTTTATCATTTCTGAACATTACTCCTGCCCCCTACAGCTTTGTTGCACTATGTAGATTAGAAATAGTGTCTCCCTTGTCGTATTGAATAGATAGACAGTAGGAATATCTGACCAAATCAGTAAAATGTTTTACTTCCTTCCCATCTGGTATTTTTGACTTAGAAAAAGAAAAATACCCACAAGCAAGATCAAGAAAGGAAATTTCATTGCTTTTCTCAGAATAGGAAATTTGATCATATAACTCCTTAAGAATAAAAAATGGAAGTCGGTTCTCAAGTAACATCAAATCTTTCTTGATGCCATGCTCTAGCCATGGTTTACTTAATATATAATCCTTTTTCATCTTCTTTCTTCGCATCATTCTTCAAGAAGGGCTCATTTTCATGACTCCTCAAGATTGGCTCATTTTCTTGACTCCTCTTCTTATTTTCTTGACTCCTCAAGAAGAGCTCAATGATAAAGGTTGAATCCACTAGAACCATTTTCACAAAGTCTTCGCTGTTTAGTTTAGAGATCTCTGCATAACAATGGCGAATCTTTACTTCATTTTCTTCAATGATCCTAGCTATTTCCTTTTGGCATTTTCCAGTCCTATAACAGAAATCCTTGAAGTATCTCACTTTCAGCATTTCCATACGCTCGGTACGTCTTCATTTTCCTCGTCCCTTAATTCTTTTTCACCCCTCAAATCTTTTTCACCATGGTGAAAAGGGCCTATTGAGATTAGCTTTGGAGTATAGGCCTCTTTGTTTACCTGGCGAAGTTTCTTGGGGACCTTGTAGATGCAACACTCACGCCACTGGACTGGCTCCATGACTAGTGGAACGTCAATGATCAGATCTTCGCATATAAGATTATCTTCAAAGACTATAGGAATGTCAACAGCAACACTAGTAAGCACCATCTTTCCTAATGACACGAAAACAATTATTTTCTCGAAGTCCATTTTTCCTAATGACACGAAAACAGTAATCACTAGAAGTTTAAAGGAATTTCATTTTTTCCCCCCTTTTTGGAAAGTTCAATTATTGTTAAACCGGTGAATGCCATTGAATTACAGGGCTCTTGGCCACTACAATGACATCATTAATTTCTCGTGTTATTTCGAGGAAATTAAATTTTATTGTCTTAAACTATATCTCAAATTATATCTTAAACTTTCAAAATGCACAATTAGCACCCTAAAGTATAACTCGTATTATACTTTGCACTTGTCATCAATTTTGCCATTATCTTGGATGACATTACATGAAAATACTCAATTACCCATCTTTTTAATCCCTTTAAAACAAATGAAAAATTACATTTTACCACTCAAAATATACTCTCAATTACACTTTACACCGTAAACTCTGGTTTTTTTTTTTTTTTTTTTTTTTTTTTTTAAATCCAAAATAATGGTAGAATTAACAGTGGGGTACAAAGTATAACACAAGTTATAGTTTAAGGTGCTAATCGTGCATTCTGAAAGTTTAAGATATAAAGTGTAATTTGAAGTATAGTTTAGGGTGGTAAAGTATAATTATCCATATTATTCTAAGTGAAATGCAATAGCTTCGATTACTATACCTTCTTTAGCCCTCACAGGTTGATATGCCTATCTTCAAGACTATTTCATATTAGGTATTTTCATCTTGCAAAAAAACTTAATAGCCACTAAAGCGATCCTCACTAGTACTTAAAGATATTCAATTGTACAAGAAAAAAAAAACATATAATATTATTAAGGAAAATGAATTTAAAAACTTATCTAAAAAATTAATAAACAAACATTTATTGTCTTAAGAAAATGTGTATTTGTGCTTATAGGAAAATTTTCCTATTGCACATTGTATATTATACGATTAAAAATAAAACATTCAAGCTAATAATAATTAAGATTTTTTAATAGTAGAATGGTTTTAGTTTTTAATGTAGGCATCACAATAGTCAAAAGAGTACTTCATGTGAAATTTGACACATTATAATTACAACAGCATGATTGATTATATGTACTTTAGCTTGTACAATAAAATATATGTACTATCTATTGATTTTTTTTTTTTGGTCTAGAAAAGGTTGTCAATTTCTAGTTTAAAAAATAAAATAACCTATATATTCTTTTTTGCTCCCTCTCTCTAGAAGTATCTCTTGAAAATCAGTTGCAATCAAACTCATTATTTAAGACAAAGTTTAGCTACAAAATTGGTTATAGTCATAAGTTACAACCTTATTCAATATCTTTTTATTAGAGATGAATTTTGATAAATCCACCATTAGATGAAATCTTCTTCTTATATTCTTCATACTTTCAAAATTTCTGGAAAATTAAAGATCAATAGTTATATTATCAATAAATTGTTTAAATTGCAAGTTATTATAGTTTAAAATTATGCATAAAATATAAGCTTATAGATCATATAGTAAATAATATTCGATTGGTACAAAATTTGACAGATGTATTAAGAATGTAAAAAACATGCAATTCGATAGTTAGATTTTCAAAATATGCAGTAATGTTTATTTTATTGAGTAAGGTTGTAGCCTTAGGCTATAACTAATTTTGTAGCTAAACTTTGTTCCATTATTTTTCCCCTTTTACCACTAAGCTTATTCTCACAAGTAATATTTAAGTTAATAACCTAGAACCAATCTATTTTAACAAACGAAAAAAAGTAAAGATCGGT
This sequence comes from Quercus robur, assembly GCF_932294415.1. Taxonomy (NCBI): domain Eukaryota; kingdom Viridiplantae; phylum Streptophyta; class Magnoliopsida; order Fagales; family Fagaceae; genus Quercus; species Quercus robur. The sequence goes on from NC_065537.1 coordinate 60,196,512, forward strand.
CTTTTTTTCGATTCTTTGACCATTTCGGTTTTTAAAGTCATGGCTTCCATAGAAAGAATTTCTCTATAAATTAATTAATAACTCCTATCCAAGATTGACTATTTCACAATATATATTAAATAGTCATATTATCAAATGAAAATGAGTTGTTAAGCAAAAGTTGAATGCAAAAACTTTGTTATTAATTTTGTATCTCAAATTTTTTTTTTTAAAAAGATTTTGAATTAAAAAAATTTTAGATAGAAAATTAAATATATATTCTTTAATTTGATATAAGAGAAAATTGTTTAAAATTATGGCATTAACCCTCAAATTTTCGATTATGACCTATAGAGATCTTAAATTATATATGTAAGCTCTTTTATTTATTTATAAATATGTGTACTTTCCAAAGCCCCCCTCCTTCGCAACATATGCTATGTAAACAAACGTTTAGAATCTTGTAATGTATATTAAATTTTGAAAATTGCTTAAACTACCACAAAATTTATGATAAAAAGCATGGTATTAAAAATCGAATCAGACTGGCTAGTTCAACTAGTCCAATACAAATAGTAAAAAAATGTGTTTTAACCATAAAAACCTCTGGTTCAATCGATAAAAACTGTGAACCGGCTACTTTTCCGATTCTTTGACTGTTCTAGTTTTTAAAATCACAATAAAAGGTTTACAAATTGACAGGAAAATTAATCTAATTGATACCACTACTACAACTAAGAAATAAATAAGTTAATTTCCTTTTTGTAATTAGCGACACGTCAATTTATAATGTTTATGTAGGAAAACTTATTTGTAAGTTTTATGTAATAAAACTTGATGTACCCATACTATCATTTTAATTTTTTTAAAAATCCAACAAGTTACCAAATAAGAATTTAGTTGATTAAATTATTAGAAAATCCATCATCACTATTAATTTTTTTTAAAAAAATCCAAATCTTAATTTATTAGATTCTAAAGTTTCACTGATACAAATCAGTGGATAAAACTCACCCTTGAAAACCAGCTTATAAGGAGAGAGTGTCCAAAAGCTTATAAACATATGATTTAACTTACATTTAATCCATATGAGATATTAGAATCATAACATTCAACTAAAAGATAATAATTCAAATCTCACATCATGCACTAAATTAAAATGGCAAAAAATAAAACCCTAAAACTAACAAACTTTTTTTATTCCAATCTCACGTTCGCTAATGGCCATGTGATTTCTAACTAACTTCTTAGGGTCTACCGAAAATGGATCTAATTTTATCAAGAATTTAAACATACATAAGTATAAATTAAACTCATGAAAATTAATTTTGCAATAATAGAAAATCTTACCAATCAAACAGGCCCGAAAAGAAAAAATGCTAGCTTTTACCCTTGAGAGCACCTCTTAAATACACACTAACATAATTAAGTCTCTCGTTTGTGAATTTGATAGTAATACCATACTCTCTTCTTGCAATCCTATTTATAGCCCGTGTGATCCTCTCTCTCTCTCTTTGACATAGAAGCACAAAACATGCCATGGTACGGACAACGTCATTCTCACAAGTTTACAAGCATCTCACAAACTTTAATTTCACTTCTTCTTTTTTGTGCTTTAAATTTAAAGTTGACGTATTTTTACTCTTCTCACAAACATAGTAGCAGTATCTTCAATATTTTGTTCCATAAAGCAAAAACTAATAACTGTCGCAGAACATTCTTAAATTGTTTACGCAGCCTAGAGAAAGCGATAGTCAATTATACAAAACTAATATGTAGCCCCGTGCTACCGCACGGGAATGGATATATTGTTAATCATGAGTTTATTCATGTTTAAAAGGCTTAGTTAACAAAACTTAGCAGTATATATATTTTACACAGAAAGATGAACCTTGGTGAAAAAATATGTGAAAATATATGTATTGTTATATAAAAATTGAAAATATGTTCTTAAACTACTCTACCAAACGGGGACCTTAGACTTTACACTACAACACATATTTAGTCTAGATTTATATCTCTAATAAATAGAATATGAACAACCTATCAAATAATTGACCAATAATAATAACATAAACAATAAAAAAGAGCTGACCTTTGATAAGAAAATAAGTAGTAGCTAAAAAGCCTCAGTTCGTTCGCAATAGAGTTTTCCAATTTTACGACAATCTGGAGGGAAAAAGTCACACAAAATAAGGACATGAATTGTAAAAACATAAATGACCTTTGTTAAGACAATAATTTGTTTAAAGACCCTTTATCAGTCAAATATTGAGTATTTATAAACAGTAACTGCAATAGTAAATAAACAGTAAAAATATTGGCGTGAAACGCATGTAAAAAAAAAAAAAAATGCACACAAAATAAAGATGTGAAATTCTACCTGATGATTCTACCCCAAAAAAAAAAAAAAAAAAAAAAATTCTACCTTTTTTTTGACTGAAGAAGGGAGAATTGATATATTAAAAAGTGGCAAGAGTACAAAAGTATAAGAATAGGGTAAATGAGCCACTATCAGCCTAGGCTACAGGACAAGAAGCAGGCTAAACACTGCCGCAAACAGAAGACATGGCTAAAGGAAATAAATAAAAAATTAAAGTTATAAAAAATTCTACCTGATTCACAACCGTCTAGTTGTTATAAAGTTAAGCTTGTTGTTTATTTTATATATATATATATATATATATATAAAATTATTAATTACTGTTTACTTTTTATGACCCATACCATTACCTGACCACTTAGGGACTCTAAATTTTGAGACTTCTAGTTTCAACTTTCAACCATACACGTGGTGGAGGTAGGATGGGTAATTGATAAATGATGTTTGGTAAAATCAAAAAGTCACTCTCTGTGCTTCATAAAAATGACGGAAGAACTGATGAAGAAATAAAGAAAGAAGAATTGGAAGAAAAAAGGTAGAAGAGTTAGGATGCTGGAGATTTCTCTTCAAAAAAAATAAAATAAAAAAGGATGCTGGAGATTTAGAGGTGTTGTTTGCAACTATATGGTGGTGCAGATTAGGTAAGTTGCTAAAATTACATTAAGCTTGAAGTTTTTTTTGGGAGGGCAAGCTTGAAGGTGGCTCCGCCACTAGACAGAGGGCAAGCTTGAAGAGGTGGCTCCGCCTCATCACCACACTCACGGCTTCGCCTCACTGTCCACCATCGGTTGAGGCTTCTCATGCTAACGGATCAGCTTCTTAGTCTCAAGACTCAGGTATATTTTCTTCCTTTTTCATATATCTTTTTCTCTATTTGGGAATATGATTTTTTTTCCTTTAAATTTATGTACATTTCCTGATATTTAGTTTTTTCTTTTTTTGGGTGTTTTCATTTGGTTATTCACAAAAACGAAGGAATAGGAGTAATCAAACCTTTCGTTTTGCAGAGCAGCACCTTTAAAATTGTGAAGAAAAGCACAATCGAAATAGATGGAGAACCTCTACCTATATAAGATACAGAAATACATGCATCATGGACACCGAGATATTCTTTTGAAATTCCATAGCATTAATTGAAGAAGAGGGGAGCTGTATATTGAAGGAGATGAAGGATTTTGGGTTTTGATTATTGTAGAAGGGGAGGTGAACCTGAAAATACGCGGATGTGAAAAGCAGAATGTTTTATTCACCCAAAAAAAAAAGAGCACAGCATAATCTGATCCCACTTAATTTTAGACAGATTGAGGAAAGACATGTCACAGAATTGGAGTTCAAATTTGAAATTATAATTTGGACACGTGGAATAAAATTAGAGATCTAATTTGGAATTGCAATTTAAGTTTCTCTCTACTTCACCTATAGCATCAGGTTAAAACAAACTGTTCATGAATTTATGTAATATGTGGCCCCTCGTTGCTGTCCCACGCGTAAAACATCAACAACACATATCAAGATGATGCCCCTAATAAATGGAGTATGTGATTGGCTTAGAACAAAGGGTACCAAAAAAATTAACGTGCAATATTAGCCAAAAACTATTTGAAAGCTGAAGACTGATATTGGCCAAGTGGTTTTTAAGGTCTCATAAGATTCATAAAGTTCTTGGTTCAAAATTTTTCGTTCACATCTTGTGGCAATACTAAAGGACTTTACCAGAGATAATAATAGGGTGCTCAAAGAACTCTAGATATCATCGTTAGCCAAAATACAAGAGCAGCCCCATTTTCACCCTTTTTTCAAAAAAAAAAAAAAAAAATGCTAAAATGCAAGTTGCACCCTCTAAGTTTAGTAAAAATTCATTTCAATTTTCTAACTTTATTTTCGTTTAATTAAGTTCTCTAAATTTCAGATTTATTCAATTCAGGCATTTTTTTCCAATTTTGTTAAAAATTTTCCCTTAAAAAAATATTATTTTCACATGAAAAAAAAATCTATAAAATAATTAAAAATATTTTATAAATTTTTTATGTAAGAATTTTTTTAAAATCTTTTTCATTAGTTAATTTCATACTTGACAACAATTTTTTAACAAAATTGGATAAAAGACCTAAATTGAATAATTTTGAAATTTAAAGAACTGAATTTCAATCAAATTTAGTGAGTGCCCTTTGTAGTTTAACCAAAAAAAAAATGTTTGCGTGTGTTTTAATTGGCTTCATCACTTAAAGCTGCCACAATTAAATGAAATGGATGGTACATAAAAGGTAGGAATATTTACCAAATTGGTAATTTTCCCAGGCATAACACAATAACACATTACACTTTTTTTTCTTGAGAAAGCATAACACATTACACTTGGACAAGAAGAATCAAGTGCCCCTATGGGGTTTGACTGCTGAACAAAGGAAGCTCTGTTATGTGTCTAGTCAATCAGCCAGAGAGATGTACAACACCCAAAACTAAGTGCACTTACATTAGGTGTGCCAAATATTTGGCATTTGGCACACCAAACACCTAAAAGACTTCTCACATCATATGTTCTAAATGCTAAAGAATTTAGCATAAATGAACAGTACCATTCCTCTCTCTTTCTCTCTCTCTCCCATCTCCCTCTCTCTTTCTCTCATGCCTTCCTCTCTCTTATCTCTATATCTCAGCCTCTCTCTCTCACTCTCTTCCTCTCTCATAAGCCACCAGTCTCGCCTCCATGCCTCCACCAAGCCATGCCGTCTAGATCTCTTTCTTCCTATGGGGTTTTTTTTTTTTTTGGCTGTGGGTTGATGATTGGGTTTGGATGGGTGATTTTGGCGGTGGGATAGGTTCTAATTAGTGATTTCGGCAATAGGGTGGGTGGGTTAGGTGGTGGATTCTGATGGTTGCGTTCGACGGTGGGGTGAGTTCGGCGACGATGGGTGAGTGAGTGAATGAGTGAGTGGGATGCTGGGTGCTTTTTTTTTTGTTTTGTTTTTTTAAAATAAAAGGTGTGAAAGTTTTTAAGTTTTTTAAATGGGCAATGTGGAAAAATAAGAGATGTGATGTAGAATTTATTGTAAAATGATGTCTTAAAATAAAAAAAATAAAAAAAAGGCCTCTTGGTGTGTGAAAATAGAATTTGTTTAGCATAACTGATGCTGATGCTCCAATGGGAGTCTAGGCCTCAAGTTTTAAGTTTACTAGGTCTAGGCATATTGCTCTATTTAGCAAACATGATTTACAAACTCCACTGTCGGAGGAACTATAGTTGAGCCCAAATCCTCCTATCAAAAGTACCACACACCCCTTTCAAGACTTTTGTCCAGACTTTTAAGGGAGCAAACCTAAGCCTTGTAACTAGATTGGATTAAGGGCACACTAGCCCATCTTCTTTAAAGGATGTTGGCTGATCATCCATTCATACCTAGTGGGGACTCTAAGAAACTTTTTTAAGGCGGTAAAAAAGAAACAAAGATTATTCAAAATCATAATTACAAAAAAAAAAAAAAAAAAAAAAAAAAAAAACTTAAATATATCGACATCACCAAAAAGGGGAAAAACACACAAATATATGAAGTTTTACAATTTCCTTCTACTAAAAAATGAAAAGACAAAAGGCAACTGATGAGAGTTAAAGTAAGAACTGATAATGCTAATAGAAAAGTAATAGAGTGAGAGTCTAAAATGATGATAAAGAAGAGAAAAATGAAGAAAGTGGAAGAGAGAGAGAGAGAGAGAATAACATATGAGAGTTGCTTTTTTTTACTGTAACATATGAGAGTCACTGAGTGTGCAAGCCAAGCTGCCGAGGAGAACTCATAGTCATAGTGTCTCTCTTAGTGTGTGTTTGGCAAAAATTAAAAAATCAGCTTATTTTATTATTCAGTTTATTTTTACTACTATTCATAGGCCCTAACGCACTTTTTGGTATTATTCATGGATCCTACTGTACTATTTCAACTAACTTTTACCTTTATCTACAGTACTTTTAGTAAAATGTTTTCAGTTTCAGTAAAATAAGTGAATCCCAAACAAACCCTTAGTATCGATTTTTAGGAAAAATATACCTAGAAATTATTTTTATGTAATGAGTTGAACGAGTTCCTACTTTGAATGATTAAAGTTTTTATTTTTTGTTTCTGAATGAGCATTAAATTATGAAACCAATCACCATAGTATATATTTATCTAAAGAGCACCAAATTTACAAATTATTAGCTAGCAAAATTTATAAGCATTTAAAAATTATTTTTTTCACCTTTTCTATTTTACTAATACTTATATGAGGGGTCTTTATCAAAATTGGTAAATTTACTCAAATAGTAGAACATAAAATTTTAATTTAAAAACAGGCATATTAGCAATAAATAAGTAATTTTCATATGCATTCTGCAAATGTATAAGTAAAAGAAAAATTAACGAAGGGTTTAATCCAAATAATTTTTTAGTTGTTCTTGTTGGGTCATTAGCAACAACCACTAGTAGAGTATCAAAAACCATGAATATATAAAAAATTCCTATTCACTATTTGATAATTGTACCATGGATTTCACAAACGTCAAATTTCCCTTTTGTCTAATAAGCAAATAAAAAATAAAAATAAAAAATAAAAAATAAAAATAAAAATAAAATAAAAAGAAGAAGAAGAGAAGTACATACCTAAATTACGTTGATAGGTAGAGTAGGTATAAGAAGTGACCTTGGGGAGGATTAATTTGACTACACCAAGGAAAGTCGAGAATATATAAAAGTTTCGTTAGATATAAAATTTTAAATTGCAATGGAGTTAGATTTTTAATCAATTTAGGAATTAAAAGAGAATAATAATTAATGATTAATGGTGAAAAGAAAAGGTTGATAAGATGAATTAATAGGTGATTATTAAAAAAGGAAAAAGCTGTAAAGTAGTTGCAGAACATTCTTAGCTTGTTTACACAGTCTCTTTGCTCGGTAGCTTCTTGTAGCAGAATCAATTTATACTCCCATTTTCATCTAGACCGTGAGTTCAAAATGAACAAATACTGTGCATGAACTGTATCAGACAATTAAGAAGAAAGGATCAGAGAATAAGAAGAAAGAAAAGAAGAGTAAAATGACACCACAAACAAGCTAAGCTACAAGTCTACTTAGAAGAGCAGCTAAACGACATGTAGTCTTAGTTGTTTATTTAATTCAGATTATATCGCATGTGTGTTGTAACTGATTCCTACACGTGCTGTAACTAGCTCCCTTAGCTTCTGTTATTCCGTTACACTCTGTTTTGGGTATTTAGGTTCAGAGATGTATATAAGCCTAATAAGTGTACAGATTCATCCATTACAAGAATTAGAGAAAGTTTCTTATCTTTTCTCTCAATTTCTCTCTCTTTTCTTCTTGTGTGTTCACACATCTTTTCTTCCTTCATCTCTATTTTGTTACAAACTGTATATGTTGTAGAGCAACCAATTACTATCAAATAATTGTAGAACATTCTTAGTTTAGTTTTCACAATCTCATTACCAGTGGCGGCTCCAGGAACTTTCTCAGAATGTTCCTTAAGGAGTATAAATTACACAACCTACTGTGCATTATCCACGGCTCAACCCACTGCCTAACATAATTTAATTTGTTTGTCTTTTATAATGTATAAGTTAATTAAATTATTAATTATTGTTGTTTAGTTGCTTCATTATTTTTCTTTATTGACTACTAGCAATCTCGCACACACCCCATGTGCATTATCCATGGTTCAACCCACTGCCTAGTGCCTAACATAATTTAATTTTTTGTCTTTTATACTACCTCTGCATGCCTTCAGCCTTTACTACCTCTACCTGTCCACTTCCCCAATTCAAATATCCCACCCCACGGCCCCATGGCCCCCAACCACTACCCACTCTAAAAACAAGAGTCACAAGAGCCAATCAACATTCCACAAAATATTAAACATATAAAACATTCACAACACACAAAATTCACAATACACAAAACGACAAACTCACAAACCAATAAAGTCAAAATGTCAAATAAAGTTATAAAGTAAAGGCAATTAGACATTTAGACATAGAGAAACAGAGAGATAAAGAGAATCTCATTTCAGTTCAAAGAGAAAGAAAGAGAAAGCTCCACTCTCACTCAGTCACTCTTAGATCAGAGCACAACAATTAGCAAAGCCAAAGATGTAAGATTTAGATGAGATAGCTAGACTTATTGAGAAAAAGAGAGAGAAGTAAAGAACTGAAATACCTTGAGGCCTGAGGGGCGGTGTTGTAGCAGCACGTCGAGGCGAGGACTCAAGGGATGAGGGTCAAGGCGATGAGGCAAGCCAATCAATCTCTAATCCGATCTCCGATCTCGCCATCGTTGTTGCTCAAGTTTGAGGCCCGATGTGCTCTATTGCTCGAGTTTGAGACGGTCTAGGCGGAGGCGCCATTGCGCTGATGTGCTTGGAGCTTGGTCGTTGATGAGGTTTTTTTTCTTTTAGGTTAGGAGTTCAATTCTGATTTTAGTTTTGCTAATTTGCTTTACCGTTTGATGATTTTGATCAATCAGCGGACGCGTATTGGTAATTTGGGTTTTGGTTTTTTTTTTTTTTTTTTTTTTTTTTTTTTTTTTTTTTTTTTTTTTTGAGAATCTGTTTGGGTTGGGCCATATTTAGTTAATAAAAATTTAACTAAAATTTTTTTGAGAATCCGTTTGGGTTAGTTTTGTTTAGGATTGATGTTGGGCTTTTTTTCCCTAAAATGGGCTTGTTATCTTAAATTTTTTTTTTTTTGGGGGCTTTTTCTTTTTACTTGAAAATAGAACAAATAATGGAGCAAAATTTAATTTTATTGGCATAAAAGAATTGAGGGTGTTCCCAAATTTTTTTTAAAGGGTATTCAAATAAAAAAAAAATTTATTATATATAAATTATTTTTTTTCAGGTAAGGGTGCTACCCTTAACGTGGCACCGCCACTACTCATTCCGTCAGCTTCTTGCTTAAAAAAGCATAAGTCAGTTATACAAAATTGTCATCATATATAGTTAGGGCATATATACTTATCACATTTACACGTACAGACTTTCAATCTACAAAGAGCGATTGTGCATGAATGTATATTATGTGTAACACACACTAACAAATTATTTCAAGATGATGTCCCTTTCTAGGTAATCGAGTTTATGATTGGCTTTGATTTTATTTAGCTTCATTGCGTAAAGTCGAGTTTATGATTGGCTTTGATTTTATTTAGCTTCATTGCGTAAAGTTGTCTCAAGTAATTGAAATCGAGTTTGTAATGTGAATTTATGTTAAAACCTATCTCCTCTCCATTATTCCGTTATGTTAGTAGTTAAAATGATAATGTTTAAAAAAAATAAGTGAAAAATACACCAAAAAAAAGGATTTAAAATGAAAAAATTAGCTTAAATGTAGAGATAAATCTTATTCATAAAAATATTAGCAAGGGTCACTTAAGAGAGTATAGACATATTAAGAAAAAAAATGACTAATACAACGGTTAAAAAGTAATAAAAAATGACATGTCAATTAATTAGATTAACAAAAATGGAAGAAGTACATGCATAGCCAAGTTTGGTATGTCTAGCCATATTGCTCTCCATTAGCAAACCCGATCTACAATGTCCAGTCCGTGAGAGAACTACATGCAGTTGGGCCCAAATCTTCCAAACTAATGGGAACCAAACACCTCTCTGACTCTCTCAAGAAAATTCTCAAAATCTTAGGCCAAAATCTTTCAAATTAAAAAACCTGTCATGTAACTGGATTGCTTTAAAGGAAGGCTGACCCAAGTACGAACCATGTTGTCTAAACGAATCTAAGACCAAATATTCATAATTAGGAGAAACAAGTGATGATGCAAAGAAAATCAGTAGGCTGAATGCTGTGGGCTTTAATGGGCTAGTGATTGCTTGAAAGGCCTGAAAAGGAAAACACATGATCAAAGGTGACCAAGGATGGACCGGCCAAGAACCCTCTAATTCTTAAATTAGTTTCTCTCTTAAATTCTAGAGTTCCAACTTTTTAGGAGTCATCTAAAACTTACCTTCATTTGATGTGAATGAGTGTTTATATAGTGTGCTCTTGAAGTGGTTCTTGGTCTTGTAACTTCCCTTATATTTGAGGAAGTCTGAAGATTCAGGGTTAATTTCCACAACTGCTATAGGAGTTAGAATATTCAATCATATCTTCTATAACTGTCATTGGAAGTTAAGTACTTGGTAGGAAGTTATAGCGATGAACCAAGATCTTACTCATGCCTCGAAATAATAACACATGGTTCAATTCACTAGTTCTTGTAGATAGATCTCTCTAGAATTTTCCTAAGTGTCGGGGGTCGTCTAGGTGCTTTCCTCATGGACGACCCATACGCCCATGGACGACTGTCCTGCTAGGTATAACCATTCTTATCTTTTTGGCCTAGACGACCCTCATGGACGAATTGGAGTTTGTTCAATTTGCAATTCACCATCAATTGCCCCCCTTGTCCAAGGGTCGTCTACAGCATTGTAAAGCTCACTGTTGTTCTTTGGACGTGCCTTTAGGTTAGTTGTGAGATGTTGTGCCACGTGTCATGACCTCGTTGGTGATTGTTCGTGTTGATTTACCTTTTCGAGGAACATGCCACGTGTCGTTCTCTGGTTGGTCACGTCATTTTAGATGCCAAACTTCATTGCCTATAAATAGTGGAATTCATCTCCTACCTTTCACATTTCCTAAATTTTCTTCCTTGACATTCCTCATCCAGTGCCTCATCTAGAAGTATTTCCGCGTCCTTAGTTCTCCTTCGTCTAGAGCCAGGTACTCTCTTCATCCTCATTCTTAGGTTTTCCTTCAAGTTTCAAAATGTCTGAGATTGTCCTTTCTTCGTCTAATAATAGCTTTGATAAGGTTATAGACGAGTACCATGATGCTACTAGTTTTAGTGGCTCCAGTAGTGATAGCAGTAGTGGTAGTAACAGTAGTAGTGGGGGGAACACTACAGACAAGGAATACACGTTTGGTGTTCCTAGGATTCCCTTAGAGGTTTTTCAGGAGCAACTTAGGACGAGGGCAGCGTCTGGGTCTAGGGCTGGTACCTCAAGTGCTCCTTCGTCCACTCCTCTAGACAAGCTTGAAATGATATACAGTCGTGCTGTAGGTGTCCACTCTAAGACGGATGAAAAGAGGTTAGCATCCCTTAGGAGTTGGTACCAAATTCCAGACAACCTAAACCCTAGGTTAGCTGTTTGTGGGGAATGGTGTTACCAACCCCATTTTGGCATAGGTGTTTATGAGGCTTACCTTTTAGGAGGTCTTAGGTTGCCCCTTAATGCCTTTGCTAGGGAGTTACTCATCAGGTTAGGTTTTGGGATATGTCAGTTTAACCCTAACGCATGGAGGCTAGTTGTCTCTATGCAAATTTTGTGGAGGGAGGTGTTTGAAAGGGATCGTCCTCTCACTATAGACGAATTCCTCTACTGCTACAAGCCCTCTGAAATTAACCAATCCCTTGGCTTTTACCAATTCATAGCTAGAGGGAAAGATTGTAGACTAATAAAAACACTTGTCACATCAGATAGGAACTGGAAGACGAAGCTTTTCTTCATCTCTAGTTTTTAGGCTGGACACCCTGTTGAGGTTTGCAGGAATCCATTTGCCCCTATACTGGAGAATTAGGGAACCTTTGTCCTGAAGGTATGTTTATTATTATCATTTTATTATCTTTATTATATATTTTATTTTTGTTTATAATCATCTAACCTTTTTTTTTTTGGCAAGTGTTAGACAACCATCTTTGAGCAGGTTCTATCTTGAACGCGTCCAGAAGGCTCGTCTATACACTGAAAGAGATTTCCACTCTTTAGTTACCCTTCAACGTCTTGCCATCTAGGGACTTGGTCCTGAGCTATCTACAAAAGCTTTAGCTTACGAGACTCACTGTCTGTAGACGTAAGTCTTCTTCTTCTTTTTCTTTTTTCTTTTTTTTTTTTAAGAGTCTTTTCAAGGATGGCAACCATTAAAGAAAATAAAGGCAAGGAGGCGGTGGACGAGATAACTAGGCAGAAGGTCCAATCTCAACCTCGTCCTGCCATTAGGGATAAAAGGAAAAATTTGTCAAAGGCTATTGGCTTGGAGAATCTTCCAAGCCATCGCAAGGAGAAGAGGGTGAAGCATAGGTCATCCAAGCCTGGGGTTGTCAAGCTTGGCCTTCCTACTTTCCCTACCCCTCAGCAGCCGTCCATTCAAATCCAGGATATAGACTCGTCTGAGCCTGCTAGCATTCCTTCGTCCAAAACTATTGTACCTACCTCATCTCAGCCTTCTCAGAGGGTTCTTATGAACCTTCTTGAAAACGAGGATTTGGCTTGGGAAAGGTTTGAGAAGGTTGTGATTGGCGAGGACGTGGCTGCGTTCTATGACATGTCCTTGAGAGAATTTAAGCACTCTGCTGTTCATGATCTTTTCAAGGTATGTAATTACTTTTATCTCGTCTTGTCAAGTCAATATATATATATATATATATATATTCTAACAGAATTTTTAATCACTTGTGTAGGCAATGTCAAAGTTCATCGTTGCGTCCAAGCAAGCCATAGAAATTGACAAGACAAGGATTTTACTTGAGACAAGGATCCAGGAGGTTAAGAATGACTGCAAGGGTTGGGCTGAGGTGGCAGCCAAGGCTAAAGAAAAGGCCAAGGAGCTGCAGATTCTCGTCAAAGAGCTCAGAGCTGACATTGTTGAGAAGGACACTCGTCTTGACTACCTTCAAAAAAGGAATGACAAGCTAAGTACCCTTCTTAATAAGGCCAAAGAAGACGCGGTAGTGGAGTTTAGAGCTTCTAAACAGTTCACTAATCTGTTGGATACCAACTACGCAGCTTACTTTGAAGACTTTCACATGGACGCCATGGAAAACTTCCCTGAAGTTGACTTTAGTTCCATCAAGCTCAACCTTGGTGCTGCAAGCTCTCTCCTCCTGACAAGCTTTGAAGATGTTAATATCGAAGACGATGCCACTACTCAGCCTACCCAGGACATGCCTAATGTTGGAGATGATCCCCCATAATGAAAATGTTAAATGTTAATGCCTTAGTTTCCCTTTCTCTTTTTTTTTTTTTTTCTTTTTTATGAGGTCCGTTGTTTTGGACCAATTTGAAGTTATTCAAGTACATTTCACTTGTCCATAAGTTTTGGGACGAGCTTCCAGACAGTTGCTTTTTACTTTATAAGGGTTTTTAGACGATGGTCGTCTACCCTTTTTCTAAACTTTTATGAATGTTTATTTCCATCGTTTTCTATTGCACATGTTATTGTATGGACGTATTTTTCTTTATTTACATCCTTGTTATGCTGGTTTGAGTGTGGTCCGTCCACTCATGGAGGCACTTAACTCGTCCTTGTTAATATAAACTCCTCATGTTCAAAGTTTTCACCATTCTTTAAATGTTGTAAGTGTAACTCATTTTATGAATGGAATGGGTTTTTGCCAACTTTGATCGTCCAGAGATTTGGTATCTGGTTCTATTTTTTGTCCATAGGACTCATCTTTAGGCAAGACGTTTCCAGCTTTATACTCATCCAAAGATTGGATTGTTTTGGCTGGTTATATTTGTCCATGGACTTTGAATATTCTTACGTGCACGTACTTTCGCGTCCATTGGTTGGATGAATATCTCTTGTTTAGACGAATTTGCCTTAAGCTTATTTTTCTTTGCTTTACCCCTATTTTAAGGAAAGCTTAGTAGACGTTACCTCCCTGCATCCAGAGATTTTACTCGTCTTAGGCCTTTAGCCTTCTTATGGATGAGATCATAGATTTTTAGAAATTCATACATCACATAGATTGGAAATCCAAACTGTATATATGTAACATAAACATTGTCCACAAGCATGGCACATGCTTCGAAGCTAATGCCTTTTAGGGAATTAAAAATATAAACAGATGGACCAAATCTATGACTTCGTCCATAATAGTGCATAGTTTTAAAACTAACACACCTTTAGAGAATTAAAACACAACATATAATGCTAATAACGAACACATGCGAGTAATGGAAAGCAACACAAACTTTGTCTAGCCATGAGGTTTTTATACCTCGCTGTCCTTTGCTCCATGTTCATCCTTACCTCATCCATCAGATTGAGGTGGATGCGAAGCTGTTCCTCGTTATCCTCGTCTTGATATTGCATCACCCTGTGGTTTACCATATGCACTTCTGCAGATATCACTGTTTCACTTCCATAGGCTAACTTGAAGGGAGTTTCCCTTATGGTGGTCCTTACAGTCGTCCTGTAAGCCCATAAAACACCTAGTAGCTGGTCTAACCATACTTCCTTTACCCCCTCAAGCCGAGTCTTGATGATTTTCAACAAGGATCGGTTCGCTACTTCTACTTGTCCATTTGCTTATGGGTGGGAGGGTGAGGAATAATGATTCTTGATTCCAAATTGCTCACAGAAGTCCCTAAAAAGTGCATTGTCAAATCCATTGTCTGACACTAGTACCCTAGGTACCCCAAACCTACATACAATGCTCTTCCAAACGAAGTTCTTGACATTTTGCTGTGTGATCTTTGTTAGGGGCTCTGCTTTCACCCACTTAGTGAAATAATCGATCCCCACTACTAAAAACTTCATCTACCTCGTTCCAAGTGGAAACGGGCCCAAGATATCCAAACCCCATTGCGCAAAGGGCCATGGGGCCATTATCGGGGTGAGATACTCCGATGGTTGTCTAGGGATGTTGCTGAAGCATTGACATTGGTCACACACTTTGACGTAAGTCTTAGCATCTGCTTGAATAGTTGGCCAATAATAACCTGCACGGACAACTTTATGGACTAGTGCTCTTGCTCTTGAGTGGTTTCCACATGCTCCTTCATGAACTTCCCTCAATACATAGTTTGATTCGTCCGGAGCTAAGCATCTTAAGTAACGCTGAGAGAAGCCTCTTTTATATAGTACCTCGTCTATGAGGACATACTGGGCAGCTTTAATCCTTAATTTTCTAGCCTCATCCTTGTCATCCAGAAGACTTCCATCTTTGAGATAAATTACTATTGGGGTCATCCAATTTTTTCGCCTTCAACCTGCTGTACCTCTAGAAGATCTATGCTTGGCATGTATTGGACTTTGGTATACTTGTCCATAGCTCCCCCTACTAAAGCTATTTTTTCCAAAGCATCTGCTTCCATGTTTTCTTCCCTTGGGAGTTAAACAAAACTAGCTTCTTTAAATTTCTTGGCAAGCTACTTTACCTTATTAAAACTTCTTCATCCGATCCTCCTTAGCTTTACACATTCCATTCACTTGACTGATAATCAACTGTGAATCCCCTTGGACGACTATTGACTCCGCACCTAAGGACTTAGCCAATTCTAATCCTTTAAGGAGAGTTTCATATTCAATTTCATTGTTGGTGGTTTGGTATTGTAGACGAGCTGCGTATTTCAACCTATCTCCTTCCAAGGAATTGAGTATAATTCCAATTCCTCCTGCATATAACGTGGATGAGCCATTGGCATTGATGACCCACCTCTGAGCTTCATCCACATTTATGACGCTTCTTGGTTGATACCTGACATCAAACTCGCTGAGTTCTATGGCCCATTGGATTAGTCGTCCTGCAGCTTCCAATTTGTTCATCGCCTTCTTTAGTGGATGATCTATCAAGACATTTATGACATGAGCCTGAAAGTAATGCCTTAACTTCCTAGAAGCCGTGACCAAAGCAAAGGTTAGCTTTTCCATCATTGGATATCATCCTTCTACCCCTCTTAGCGCTCGACTTGTATAATAAACCAGCCTCTGTATCTTCCCTTCTTCTCTAATCAACACTAAGCTCACTGCATGCGGGGACACTGTTAAATACAAATATAATTCTTCACTTGGTATAGACGGGCTTAGTAGAGGAGCTACTGTGAGGTAGGCCTCGAGGTCTTGAAAGGCCTTTTGACACTCATCCATCTATTCAAATGTCCTTTTTAGGAGCTTAAAAAATGGTAAACACTTGTCAGTAGCTTTAGAGACGAACCTGTTAAGGGCAGCAACTCGTTCGGTGAGAGATTGGACTTCTTTGATGTTCCTTAGTGGCTCCATATTTAGTATTGCTTGGATTTTATCGAGATTTGCCTCAATTCCCCTATGTGAAACCATGAACCCAAGAAACTTACCAGACGAGACTCCATAAGCACACTTGCTCAGGTTCAACTTCATGTTGTGTCATCTAAGTGTATCAAAGGTCTCTTGAGGGTCGTCCAGATGCTTTTCCTCATCCAAAATCTTTACCAGCATATCATCTACATAAACTTCCACATTCCGTCCAATTTGTGGACAAAACATATGGTTAACCAGCCTTTGATAAGTTGCCCCCGCGTTCTTAAAACCGAAAGGCATCACCTTTTAGCAAAACAAGCCTTGGCTGGTAATGAAGGATGTCTTCTCTTGGTCCACCTCGTCCATCCTTATTTGAAACTTAGCAATTTATGACCCGCAGTTGAATGCACCAATTGGTCGATGCGTGGCAATGGGTAGCTGTCTTTAAGGCAAGCCTTGTTCAAATCGGTGAAGTTCATGCACATCCTCCATTTGCCATTAGCCTTTTTTACCATTACCACATTAGCCAACCAGTCCAGGTAATAAACTTCCCAGATAAATTTTCATCGTGGTCAACTTCTGGACTTCTTCTTTGATCACATTGTCTCGCTCAAGAGCAAAAACTCTTTTCTTTTAATGTGTTTTCACATGCTCAATCTTTGTTGATTAAACTCAAAAAGATTTTTGAGTGTTTTAGTAGTTTTTGAAAAGTACTTTCTTTTTACAAAAATCGTCAAAATTTTCAAAAATAGTATTGCCCTGTTTTGATGACTCAGTCGTGGGTTGGCCCAATTGCATGCTCCAATCGCGAGCCCATACAAAGATTTTTCACGACTCATTGGCGGGTTGGTGACTTATTCGCGGGTGGAAGGTCCAATCGTGAGGGGTACACAGAGATTTTCGTGGCTCAGATCGCAACTCTCTCGCAAGTGGAAGTTCCAGTCACGAAAAACACTTAGAAATTTTTTCAAAAGTTTTTCTTTCAAGTGTTCTGGCAACTGGCCCTGGCAACTTGCTTACAACTTGACTCAGTCGCAAAAATCGCATGTTTTGCATATTGAGGGTTATTTTCAAGGTAGTTTTCAAAAAAATTTCATTTTTCCCTCATGCATCATTATCACTATTCATACCTTCATCTCTTGCCCTCTCTTCTTATTGACCCCTTTGTCTATTCGTGTCAAAAAGGGGGAGAGTATACTCTAGAGTAGTATACCGGAGAGTTTTTGTCATTCCTATATAACTCTTGTGCACACTCTTAGGGGGAGAAATTCTATTTCTTATGCACATTTGTAGGGGAAGGAATTCATTATACTTGTCCTTTTACTACTTGCTATACCTTGAAGGTCTAATGTGTTTTGTGCAAGTGTTTCAGGTTACAGGTATAAATGTTCCAAGTTCATCACAGCTCCTATGATTCATGATAGGGGGAGTGATATGATAGGGGGAGAAAGAGCAAAAAGAGCTTTGTGTTATATTGACTATGCTTTTGCTCTGCTCATAGTTCATGATTATGTTTAACTGTTTAAACTATATTTTGTTTTGTACCCATGTTACTTTTGTAAGCTTTTAGGATTTGTTTCCATGTGTTTGTAGGCTTTAATGGTTTGTACCATACTTATGCAGCCTTTATGCTTTGTAGCCTAGTACTTCTAGCTAAATATTATGCATTTTATTTAAGTACTCTCACTTTTGTGCCCTAGTAGGATTTTATTTCTAGATGCATATACTTCATGTATTGTACATTGGTTGAGTGTTGGTCATTCAAGTGATTTGCATTGTGCTTATCAGCTTGAATGTCTAGATGTTCATTCCAAGTGTGAATGAGCATCGTGGTCACTATCTTATAGTGATTGCTTGTTTGGTCAAGCCATGGTTTATTACTTTATTCCATTTTGCTTGATCGCATTGTGCTTGCCTTATATGCATTACAAGTTTTTCTACATACAATGATCATATTGTGTTGTTGTGTTTCAGGAGATTCTTGTTCATATGATTCAAGAGTTACACAGATTCTAGAGTTATGTGTGAGTGAGTTTTGTTCAATTGTTCCCAACTCACATGTTAAGTCTAGAGTTTGTTTTAAGGTTTTGTCACAGAATAGCCAAATGAGAAGATTGTAAGGTTGAATTTTATCAACCATCTTGTTGGCTTTATTTCGTGTCCAATTTGCTTGTATTTTAGCAATTAGTAACCCTGTATTTAGGTGGAAATCATGTAAGGGTGGTGAGTGAGAGAATGTGAAGAAATGTTCAAGATTGTGCAAAGTAGCAAGAACTCGCGAATGGATCTCACGGGTGGCTCGCGGCTTGCAAGCCATAAGAAGTTGCACACGTACCAAGCATGCCAGAAGTTGAAGCGTCATGCCAGCTAGAGCACTACAGGACAAAAAGTACAGACTGGCCGTTCTGTTAACTCGCGGCCTGAACTTGCGATTCAATCAAGTTGCGAGGCCAAGTCGTCAGCCAGCTCTGTTTTGAAAAACCTAACTCTTCGCATTCCATTCTTACCCCAATATAAATACCCCTTATACCCACGAAATGTAGAGAGCTTCCAAAGAGAATTTTGAGAAAGAAACCTTAGAGAAAAACAAGATTAACTCATCCCCAATCTTCACATAGAGACTCTTCAAATTCCTCAACTCTCTTCTTCTCCATTGTTACATCCTTGAGAGGTTCATTACCAAAACTTTTTCTCACCATACCCAAATTTGTAAGAAGGTTGTTTGGTGCTTTGGGAAGCAGTTAAGAAGGGACCAATTTCATATTAGTTGATGCTATGGGCTATAGCGGAATCCGGTAAGCTAAAGAAGAAATAGGTTCGGCATAACCTTGTTGGAATGGAGCTTGGAGGGCTTAGGTATACTGGGTAGATTAGGCTTGTAAAGTCTTCTGCTGTTCATGTATCCTAACTAAATTTTTTAGTGGATTATTTACCGCTTGAAGGGCGGCGGAGAGGTTTTACGCCGAGAGCTTCGGTTTCCTCTTCGATAACACATCGTGTGTTGTCCTTGTATTTGCATCTCTCTTCCCTTAATCTTTGCCATTTAATTTCTGCCGTGGATGTGATTTTATTTGATTTAGATTGTTTATCAATTCTGTGTCTAACTTATGTTCATATTCCGCACATTAATTGTTTAAAATTAAGCTTGAATTGGTAACTTGTAAATTTGGAGTCTAAACATTCATAGTGTTTTATACACTATTTGAACATTCATCTTTGACATACAAACGAGATGATTTTTGGATGGAATTCTTCAAGTTTTAATAAGATTTTGGTATGTTAAATATTTCTCAAACTTAACCAGTGCCATTCTTTTTTTCTTTTCTTTTTTTGAGGGAAAGCCATTCTTTATCTACGTCATGAATATACGTCAAGCTTAAATTTTGTAGCGCCCGCACAATTAAAGTTTTCAAATATAATTTTCTAAAACAGAAAATACAATATAAATGTTTTCTTGTTAGCACGATGCTTAGCAGCAATTCTCAACTTCCTTTAGGCATTGCACATTGGATTGACAACAGCCATGATCTTTTCTTCTTGTTTCCTCTTATCCCTTTTCGCCTTGAGATTCTTCCTGATCTCACTGTAAATTTTTACAAAGCTCTGGATGCCTAGAACTTTCCTTAGAGTTTCACAAACTTCCTACGCCAATTGCTTAATATCATCAGGGATCACTTTCCCAGCAAACCCTTCACAAACTTTATATAGGGGTAGAAGGATTTCAAAATAATGCAGGCAATCGTCCAGACTGATTTGTGATGAAATTTTTTCAAAACTATTGAATAAAATTTTCATCTGAATAGCATCCATCTGAAGGGCAATCTTTCCCATTCTTTTAAGCGGATAAGAAATGATCAAATATCGAATATCTTTGGAGTGGTCATGATCCTTTTGATCACTAGATGTAAGAGAGAAATATATGCTTCTCCCTTTTCTTGAATCAAGCAATTGGAAAGCTTTAAGAAATCGGCCTTACTCATGCTCTTCAAGGCTAGACCAGAAATTTGGAGAATCTATGTATTCCATTTGTCCCATTAAAGAATGCACACCACATATTGTGAACACAGTTTTGTGTTATGAGGTTGCTAGTAGCATCATCATTGAATGGTGTCTTCAATTGGCAGCTGAGGTAAACAGCTATAATAAAAAGTCTACTTGGTTTCATAAGAAAATAAGTCCCTCTTGATTTTCTCTGCTAGCATCTATTACATTGGCAAAGTACAACTATACAAGGATATAAGGCGACCTGATATGTGGCGTAACCACATGTGTGGGTGCAAAAGCAGCTCACAGATTGCTTCCCAGATATCCTCGAGATCCCTTTCGAAGAACATATCATGGAACTAATGCAGCATCTTTTCCAACATGACAAGCGAGTAATATGTCTCTCTCCAGGAAGTAATAGCAGTTTCCTCAGAAAAATCTAATTGCCTATTAGTGACAACATTGACAGCCGATTGCAAAATTTTTCCAGTCACAAGCAATACTTTATTGACATGTCTTTGAAATCCTTTCTTCATAACCTCAACTGATAATCCCAAGACCTGGGCAGCAGCACTCTGTAGTTTCTGTGTCTCTTCTAAATATGAATACCAAGATAATGTGTAGTCTAGAATGGAATGAAGTGAATGTGGGCTTACACACTCAATGAGTTTCTTTATAGCAACACTAGTCATGGACCGAAATTTATTATCATGATCGTTGGATAAGCAAATCACCAGATGTGTAAATAATGTCATTATGTCAGTGAGTGCTCATCAACAATTTTTTTTTTTTTTGGAAATTTGACTATGATTGCATGAATCATTTCAAGCACAGATTCTCTCCCAGTTGAATGCTCATATCTTAGATTTGAAAGCAGAAAAGCTAGATGTTGTTGCAAATGTTTTACAAAAAGCTGATAACCAAGTAAAAATTGCAACAAAATTTGACTAGATTTCTTTCGAATTGAATCCACTTGACTTGTCACCATCAATTCCCCAACTTGAGTTACAAGATCATACATCTCAAGAACAACTAGCATGTGATTAACAATTGCCTTGAGCAAAGAAAGGGCAAGGCTAGAAGGATTTCTTTTGAGATCAACAAACAGGGGAAACTGAATTAACAGATGTAACTGAGCTGATGAGAGGGTAATTTTGCTACTCTGCAGAAGCACAGCTAGCAATCTTAGACATGACTGCATTAGAGGACTACTAGAAGATACCAAATCTTGTGCAATATCCAAGACTGCCACCTTTAATTTATCAACTTAAGACTCTAGGGATTGTAAAGGCAATCTTACCAATGGAGTAAGGCATGTCACACCCCAAACCCCAAAGGGTCCAAAGCATGAAAAAGAAGTCTCAAAATACCTGTAGATTTTTCCTTTTCGACAATCCAATTCATAAAAATCATATCAAGTACCAACATCAAGAATTATCATAATAATTCCATTGAATATACTCTCAAAGTAAGTCAGAGCTCTAATCAATAATTACAAGGACCGTTGACCACAAAAAAATAGAGGTTTGAATAAATAATTGCATATCTTCAGCTTGTACCATCAGTGGGAATAACGTCACAACCATTATAATATACAAAAGAACGAGTCAAACCTATTCTAAAATGTACATCATCTAATATCTCCATTACAAAAGTTCAACTTCTATCAGTAGTTAGTCTAACTACTGTTAGCCACCAAAAAGCTGTCTCAAAAGATTGTTGCCTACTCTGAAAAGTTTATAAAATAATGGGATAAGACAGAGCCCAGTAAGTAGCATAATTAATGGGGGTGGGGGAAATGCAAGTTTTATCTTCAATAATAATAATATGACAAGAATTATTTAATAATGAAATACAAAGTTTCTTAAAGTAAATACCTTGAAACTGTATACTATAATCTATAAGCACCAACAATATAATTTCCAAAGCCATTATATCTAACATAAGGTAATTTATCACAAATATACCACACTATCACATAGATCAGTCAGGGGATCCACCCATTCACAACTGGCATGATATTGTCATCTTTGGTATGCAGACTCTTGACCCCGTGGATAATAGCCTCACCCATACCCTCAAGGTTTTTCTCTCCCCCCATGGGCAGCAGAGAGAGCGCATCAAATAAAACCTCTCTTGCATGTGGTCTCTTGGCCCCATGGGCAGCAACCTCACCCACACACAATCAAGGAACCTCTTCCCCCCATGGGCAGTAAGGAAGAACGCATCATCCAAAGTGAAAGGGCACTGACCTGGATTTGATTCCATTGTCACAAAGACTACGGAAACCAAATCAGGTGATCACCGGGAAATCACACATGGCATGGTATTAAAACAACTCACAGATTACATTACTTTGAAACACATAATTCATATCCAAGTAGTTTTAGAAAAACCTTAAATAATTTAACTTCCACAAAGTTTGTAAGGTTTTCAACTTCATTCTTGTCAAAAGATTTTCTATCAATTTCCCACATAACAAGACAAGATAAGCATCTTTAAGTTTTCTAATATATCATGAATTCCAAGATTTCCTTATCAAAGATTATATAAAAGATGCTCATTTTTCCATATCAACAATTCATGCATTTCCCCAAATGCAATACCAAATATGATGCACTTTTCATATATAATAATATATAATAGGGTCACGATAGAATACTTTTAAGAAAACATATATCCCTATATAATTTTCCAAAATGTGTTTGACCCAAAAACAACATTTATAAAACATGATCATTTTCCAAAAATCCCATTAAAAAGCTACTTACCTCGCAACCGCAAAAGCCTAATTCTCCAAGCTCCAAGGAGATTAGCTAGAACCTAAAAAATATCAAGTAAACCTATCACAATAAGCATAGAGCTTGAAATTGTATCTAGCTACAATTTAGGAATTGCCAAATGAGCACTTAATTGGGCAAGCCTAATATTTAACCTCATCAATAATAATATATTTCTACTTCCAAAGTTTCTCAACAAATTGATTCACAAGGCATAAACTCCAATTTATAAAATTAACCCATTTAATATCATCTCTGTAAGGTTGAATTTATTCAACCATCTAATTGGCTTTATTCCGTGCCAAATTTGCTTGTAATTCAGCATTTAGTAACCCTGTATTTAGGTGGGATTGTTGTAAGGGTAGTGAGTGAGATAGTGTGAAGATTGCTCAAGAATGTGCAAGAAAACAGAGTGTCGCGGCTGGGACTCGCGGCTTCAACCCGCCAGAAGATGCACACGTGCCAAGCATGCTGGAAGATGAACAGTCATGCTAGCTGGAGCACTACAGGACAAAACAGGACAACTGGCCATACGGTTAACTCGCGACTGGAACTCGCGACTTAGTTAAGTCGCGAGGTCAAGCCGCGAGCCACCCCTGTTTTGGAAAAACCTGACGTTTCGCATTCCTCTTCACTCCAGTATAAATACCCTTTTAACCCACTATTGAAAGAGAGCTTCCAGAGAGAATTTTGAGAGAGAAACCCTAAAGAAAAACCAGATTGTTTCACCCACAATCTCTACCTTAGAGTCTCATCAAATTCCCTCACTCTCTTCCTCTCCATTGTCAAAACCTTGAGAGGCATTATACCAAACCTGGTTCTCACCATTATCATCTCTGTGAGACAGACGTTTGGAGTTCTGGGAAGCAGTTAGGAAGGAGCCAATCTTCATTGGTTGATGCTACGGTGTAGTAGCGGAATCCGGAAAGCTAGAAAAGAAAAAGGTTCGGCGCAACCTCGTTGGAGCAAGAAGCTTGGAGGGCTTAGGTGCACTGGGTAGATTAGGCTTGGAGGGTCTATTGCTGTCCTTGTATCCCAACTGTATTTTCTAGTGGATTGATTACCGCTTGGAGGGCGGCGGAGAGGTTTTTCGCCGAGGTCTTCGGTTTCCTCTTCGATAACACATCGGGTGTTATCTTTGTGTTTGCATCTTCCTTCCTCTCTATCTCTGCCTTTACATTATCTGCTGTGGTTTATTTTGTTATGGCTTAGATAGTTGTTTAACCAATTTCATATTATAGCATATGTTAAGTTTCCGCACACTTGTTGTTTGACATATTGCTTGTGTTGGTTAAGTTGGTTTTTGGGGGTCTAAACGTTCAAAAGTGTTTTTGTACACGTTTTTGAACTTTCAATCTCCAACATCATGACTAGCTTCCATGAAATTTACACTACATCATTAAGAGACCCATGAAAGCAAAATCAAAATATCCTCCAAGACAAGAAATTTAGAACTTCAACTAACTCCAAATAAACTCAATGGCAATGAAAAAATTAGATTTACCAACCATCACATGTTATAACTCAAAACTCCTAAATTTTCCACAATAAATAAAATTTAGGTAGTCATCATTAGCACAAACCATATACCCACTCATCAAATAATTCTACCAACACAAAACCCATATATACAAACACATAAATATCACTTCCAATACTCATAAATTACACGGGTATCATTATTAAAGCTTAGATAAAATAACCTTAAGCAAAAGTGTAAAACCTACCAAAAATATTAGAAATTTTTACCTCAAATAAAGGATGTGAAGGTGTTTATGAGTTCACAACAATTTTCCGGTGATCTTGCCGGAAAATGATGGTAGAAATGGTGGTGGTGGTGGTGGTGGTGGTGGTGTTGGTGTGGAAGTACAAGTGAGAGGATAAAAGAGTAGAGAGGAGTGTATGAGAGAACAAAAAATGAAAAGAAAGGAAGAGTGAGGCGGCCAAAGAGTAAAAAGTGGTGGGTAGTGGGGTTGGGTGGGGCACGTGGAACCCAAAAAAATCTGATCTTGACTTTTTTTTTTTTTTTTTTTTATTAAAATAAATTTGACTGGGACGTTACAAGGCAACTAAGGGATGCAGATAAAATATCTTCAAACCTGGAACCTAAGCAGTTGCCTAGAAGTGTGACAAAAGGATCCAACATTGATAACACATGTTCATCAATTTTGTCCCGTTTCAAACTTCTTAGTCGTTTATGCAATATCCTGAGAGCAAACACAATAATAAGATGTGAAGAATGTAGATACATTCACAACTCGGCCTGAAGTTATTCTTTTTCCACTCATGTCTTTTCTAGGATTTTTTCTTGCCTCTGCAACCAATGATTGTTCACCTTGACCATTTCCATCTTTAATCCCATATTCAATGAGGCCATACACAAAGATGAATACGTCAGTCTGATCTACAGATGGATTACGTTCAATACCAACAGCTATGTGATTCAACATCCTTTCCAATTCTGTTTTGACTTTTGGTGTCATCTGCTTCTGTAAATGAGTTGTAACAGGTGAAAGAAGCTTCAAGGCATGGGTTTTGAATGTCATACTCTGGGCAATAAATTCCAGTGTTTTAAAAGACATTCGTGTCTTTGTTTCTTTCATTTTTGAAGCAATCTTTCCCACTTCTTTTTCTTCAGCAACATCTCCCTGTATGTCATTTTCTACTATGGAAAAGAGATCTCCCAAACAGTAATCCAACTTCCCAATGACGGGTATTAAAAGAGACTTGGACAAGATGAAATTGAGTGTGTATCCCAATACATGCATTTCAAATCCTCGTTTCAAGGCCACTCGCAAAACCCTGAGCACAAACTGCAGATATTCCAGCCCAAGCTCCTTTAAACAAGCAGCCAAAGCTGATCTAGCTTCATCACGTATACTTTCTCCATCACATCCCCAGGAAGCAACGTAGCAAGATTGATGTTAATGTTGGGGAGATAAACACCTTGGGAAACTTCCTTGAATAATTAATATAACATATAGAGACACACTTTAACCCAAAAGGCCTAAGCCCGATGGGCATGTGCTCAATTATGTTATATTAATCACTCATTCTTGTAACCCAACAGTTAACGCTGACCTTATCAGGCTTAGAATTCAGTAGCTTCTGTATCTTCGGGAGAATAGTTTTATGCTGGCACGTCTGTATCTCAGTTGCAATATTAGAAGTACTACACCCGTGCAAAATGGCTGAAGAACCACTACCAATGGTCACGGAGTCGGAATCATTCACGAAAGAGTCGTCGCCTTCTTGGCTCTTAGAAATTTCTAGAAAATGAAATTGGTCCAGAATAGAGCAAGTTGGTCTCAATAAGAGCTTTTGCTTGTCCGGTTTCAGAGTAATCTCTCGAAGGCATCTAACTAATAATGTAAGAGCATCCACAGCAGTGGAGCTATTTTTTTAGCTATTTGACACCACAAAAAGTCACTTTATCTATTTTACCTACTCATTTTACAAAACAACCTACAGTAGTGGATCTATTTTAACTTTCAACACAATAAAATAATATAAACATCAAAATAAAATAATATATTTACCACAATGAAATAATACACCCCACTGCCAAAAAAAAAAAAAAACACCAATCATCTGAGGATTCTGAATAACAGTAAGCAAACCCAAAACCCCAGCCACCTCCACTGTCCACAGGCCACCATTAACACAACCTAAATCCATCAATTTTGAAACAAAATCATCTCAAAAACCAACCAAAATCACACATAAAAATAACAAAAATTCAACAATCCCACAAATCCAGTAAAAAAAAAACCAGGGACAACCAACAAAAAAAACCCACACCACCGCCACAGCCAACAGTAATGGCTTGGGACAACCCATCACCACCACGAACATAGACCACAAACACAACCCACGAACATAACCCAATCAACAACCCACCACCACCACCATAAACCCACCTCAACAACCAGCACCCACAACTCTGATTTAAAAAAAAAAAAAAAAAAAAAAAAAAAAAAAAACCCACCACCACCAGGTTTGGGTCACCAGCGGCTTGAGACTTGTGTCGGCAACAGCTTAGGACTTGGGTCGCTGGCGGCTTGGCGGGCAGTGGCTAAGGAGTGGTGAGGAGTTGGAGGAAGAAAGAAATAAAAAAATGAAGGTGGAGAAGAGAAGGGCTGGGTTCAGTGAAGAAGAAAGGTGAAGTAGTAAGAAAAAATAAAGAAAAAATGGCTGGAGGAAGGAACAAAAAAAAAAAAAAATATATATATATATATATATATATATATTGAAAGGGAGAAGTGCTGGGTTTAGTTCGGTGAAGAAGAGTCAATGTGAACAAGAAAGAGAAAAGAAAGAATGAGAGAGAAAAGCTTAATTTAATAAAAGAGGAGGGAGAAATCAATTAAAAAAAATATATATATATATATATATATATATTTTTTTTACCTTTAAGCTACAGTGCACATCTAAAGATAGATGTGCACTGTAACGAAGAAGCTAAATTTTTTAGCTTTACCTCCACTGCTGCAACTCTTCTTTTGTGATTAATAGCTATATTTTTAGAAATATAACTATTTAGCACCACTGCTGTGAGTGGTCTAACACCCCAGCCCAAGTCAAAAAAACAAAAAATAAGGGTGGTCAGATTTTTGACTCACGTGAGCCCCACCCACCTACCCCTTAATTTCCCACCACTCCTTTTCTCTTAAAATTTCTCCCCTTTGGCCGGCTGGCTCTCCTCTCTTCTCACTTTGCTCTCTTTTTCTTTTTCATTTTGTCTCAAACACCCACAATCCCCTCTCACACTCCCTCACTCTCCCACCGATGCATCAATTCACCCTTCCACCATTATCTTCTGGCGAAAAAGCTCCATAAAAACCTCTTAAACTCCTACATCTCATCTTATTTAAGGTAAGAGCTTTTATACTTTTTGTGGGTTTTCATATTTTGCTAGAGGTTTTTTGTAATCTAAGTTTTGAAAGTGATATTCTTGTGATAATGTTTATGGGTTTTGCTTTGGTGGACCTATTTGGGTGAATGGTTGTGGATTTTGTACAATAGTAGCCATTTGAGATTTACCCATAGTAAAGATTTGGGGGTTTTGATTTTCTAATGTGAAACAATTGATAAATCTAATTTTTATTATTTATTTGGAACTAGTGGAGGATTTACATTTGGGGTTTGTAATGGTGGATATGGTTATATATGTTGTTGTTTTGTGGGTCTCTTGAAAATGACATGTATGTTGAGGAAGAAATTCATAAAGTGTTGGGGTCTCTTATGGTAAAGAAAAGGCTTTGAATGATATGATTATAAATTGGAGTCTAAGCCTTGTAAATGAAATTGTTGATAAACTTTGGAAGTGAAATACATTATTTCTGAGGTTAAGTACTTAGGCTTGCCTAATTAATTTCTTATCTAGTGATTTATAATTCATAGCTAGATAAAATGTCAAGCTTTATGCTTATTGTGATAGGTTTGTCTGGTATTGTTTAGGTTCTAACTAATCTCCTTTGGAGTTTTGGAACTACGCTTTTTGCGGGTTGCAAGGTAAGTAGCTTTTAATAGGATTTTTGGAAAATAACCATGTTGTATAAACATTGTTTTCGGGTCAAACACATTTTGGAAAATTAATGGTGGAACTATGTTTTTCTAAAAAGTGTTATGTTATGACCCTACTATATATGATTATATATGAAAGTGCATATTTTTATTGCATATAGAGAATTGCATGATTCGTTAGCATGGAAAAGACTAGCATCTTTGATTGAAATCTTGAGAATGCGTTTTATGGATTCAATGCATTATTTGCAAATTCTAAAGATGCTTTATCTTTCCTTGTATTATTTGGGAAATTTACGCAAAATATTTATGTCAAGAAATAGTTTAGAGGACTTTGAGAATATTGTGGCTATTTGGTTATTGAAATATTTTATGAAACTACTTGGAAGTGAACAGTGTATTTTAAATACATTAACTTGTGAGCTTTTGACATGGTTTTGTCATTATGCCATGATATTGGTGATTACCCCGTCTGTGTGACGATCTGTCTATGTGACGATCCATCTGTGTGACGACCCCGTGTGTGTGACAACCTGTCTGTGTGACAACTCGTCTTTGTGACGACCTTGTCATGTGGCCTTGGGTGAGGTTTCTGGATTTGAAATGGTATTGGATATTTTATGGCTCACAATGAATAATATGTAGTTTTATAATTACTTTGGGAAGCTTAGTGCTACAATATGTCTATTATTCTTGTCATAATGTTAAAGGGAATTTATTTTGCAGAATTCAAATGGAAATTCCCAAATTTTAGCATGTCTGTAAAATGTTCATTGTTATGAAACTTACATTTCCCCCTCCCCCATTAATTATGCTACTTACTGGGCTCTGTCTCATTCCATTATTTTATAAACTTTTCAGAGTAGGCAACAGTCTTTTGAGACAGCTTTTTGATGGCTAACAGTAGTTAGACTAATTACTGATGAAGACTGAACTTTTGTAAGGGGTATATTAGATGGTATACATCTTAGAATAGGCTTGACTCATTCTTTTATATATTATAGTGGTTGTGACATTATTTCCACAGATGGGACAAACTGATGATATGTAATTAATTATTCAGACTTCTATTCTTTTGTGGCTAATGGTCCTTATAATTATTGCTTAGAGCTCTGATTTACTTTGAGAGTATATTCAATGAAATTATTATAATAATTCTTGATGTTAGTACTTGATATGATTTTTGTAGATTGAATTATCAAAAAGGAAGAATAAAAAAATCTACAAGTACTTTGTGTACGTAGTATTTCTCATGCTTTGGACTCTTTGGGGTTTGGGGCGTGACAAATAATGCATAGTATGACTTCCATTCCGCATGACCAGAAATTGCTGCAAGGGCCTCTATGCATGCACCTCTAACATGTTCTCCTTTTCCGTCTTGTACATCAAACAAAATATTAAAAAAGAGTGGCACAAAAAACCTATTTATGATTCCCTCCGACATATTGCTAGTACTGATAACATTCTTAAAACGTAATAATGCCCTTGCTCTCCTATGCCTCTGCAAATGAATAATATTATTGAAAAAATCTACTTCAGCATCATTACTGCACAGCATCCCCAATGAATTAAGATTTGCTACTTCTGGAAGTTTCAACACCATTTCTCGTAGTAAATCTATCCATTCCTTTTTTATAATAGTTTCTCTACTCAATGTATTCCCCACATGCTTCAAAAGAAATTTATTTGTTATACGCTGAATAGATGCTCTCAACCAACAACCATCATCAGAAGTAATCATCTTAGCAATTACTTCTTGGTGACTTTTTCCTTCTTGGCTGATAACTAGTGCAGAAAATTCAATAAACGAACACATTGACCTAAAAGCACTATGCCTTAAGATCAATTCTTCGGATGACATATCATACATACAATGTGATAAAATAAGCAACACATCATCCTCGTGAATAGTATAGAAGAAATCAACACAAATCTTTTCATAAGCATTGACTATAGGGTCGTAATCAAGTCCACCCATTTCTGCAGCAGAGGTTGCATTCAAGTCACGAACAAGTTTTGCCACTAACAGGATAGAAAGATCCACTTCAGCAAGAGAATCAAGAAGATCACAAATAGATAAACGCATAGCCAGTTCAACAGAAGCAAGTAGTGGAGAAACTGCATTCAAAATTGTTTTAGTACTGTCGCTCCCTAACACTGGTATAATATCTCGAAAGACTTGCACAGCTTCAGAACAAAGATCAGAATTTTGAGCTCTCTTTGCTAAAAATGTGAGCAAGATATCTACAAATTTTCTTGCTAGCAATGGATCCTTTATATACTTTGATAATAATTTGAAAATTCTTATGTCTCTCTCCCCAGGACATTTGACCAATTTCCTATTGGTGGCACTATCACTTAGGAAATGGCAATGCAAGCTGCAGATAAGTGCCTCAAGGTTTGGAAGTAGAACTCTTTTTGCAGTCTCATCTTTATCATCCAACTCACTAGATTCAACAAGTTCTCAACGAACTTAAGAACACAGATACAATAGCTTCAGAAGCTGACTTGACACTAAGTATTGAAAATATATCCGGAACAAGTTTTGTTTCTCTACTTAGCAGTGATACAAGCCTGTGGCTTCTACTCATAGCAACAAAGCAAGAGAATAATGAACTTGGCTTCTCACTACTGGAACCCTCCTGTTTAAAACCGTCAACTAAATTTTTCACGGATGGAAAGAACAGGTCACAGAACTCAACTGAATTCATGATCTTCATGCCTATTGAGGACAAAAGAAATTACTTTCAGGCATAGAGACCTTAAATCTTTGAACTGCTTCATAGCACTGCTAGTCAGGACGTGATTTGTTGGAGCACCGTCTTTCTCAAGTAAAGTTATGTCAGCACTAGAATGATCTTCAAGTGAGGAAAATCCATTGCACTTTGCAACGTCAATATTTGATGCACAGCTTCCCAATAGCCGAACAATACACCCCATTAATAGATCAAGAAAAGGTCTAAGATGCAATTCATCAAAAACTCCTATAACATCTTCAATCACATGCAGAAAACCATATCTTTTCTTCCAAGACAGAGCTATTATATCATCCACGGTGAAATGTTTTCACTCCTACCAAAATGAATGCATTTAACAAATAAACAAGAGCATACTATATAATGTTTGACTTGGAGAAACCAACATTGACCTATCCAATCTAGATTAAGCTGGGGATCATTTTGTCTGGCAACCAAAATTGACATTTTCCATTATCTAGATTTGCACGGATCATTTGTTTCTTTTTCTTTTTCTTTTAATATCTTAGAACTTTCAAAGGACATGACATTAGCATTTGAAAAATTGATTGGCCTTTCTTTTTCACGTACGATTTACATTTACTTTATTACAGATAGATAGAGGTACAAGTTTCCTCTTTGACTTATCTTCTTAATTATGCTAGAGGCATAACTTTTGGCACAACTTTATACCACAAATCATAACATGGTTAGTTTTGATGGGTAAGAGTGTGTCCCCACATGGCCCACTAACATACTTTTGCCAAGCTCAACTTGTCATGTGGCGAGTTGTGACACAAAATTATGCCAAAAGTTGTGTCCTTACATAATTCTTATCTTCTTGCCAAAAAAAATAAAGACGTACAAGAATAGAAGAATTAGTGACAAAGAATTCTAAAAACGTGTTTTATTTTTTTATTTAATTTTTTATGTATGAAGAATTAATTCTAAAAACGTGTTATGAATAAGAAAGACACAAGCTCTTATTTTTCTTCTAATTATGATTTTTTTGGTGGACGGATAATGGTGACAAACAAAGAGCACGCACAATAGAAAGCAAAAATATTTATGCAATAATGCATGTACACCAGTGGTAGCACAAACAAATCACCAACTAAGTTAATATGCAGCGAAAAATAAATTGGCATGGTGATTTGTTTACGAATGGGGAAAACCTACATGGCAAAAACCCCACCAAGTGATTTTAAGGTCACCACTCTCGAGAATTCACTATTATCACAACAAGCAGTTACAAGTAAAGGAATCCATATACCTTATACTAACTTATAGTTGAATCCTTTCCTCAATACCCAATTGGACTTGTTCTGTAGTGACAGTTTCTCCTTTTCAATGCATGGCTCCCAGTACATGACTAACCATTTCGATACGCGAATCCTAGTACACGACTTACTCACCAACTTGAGAAAGATATTGGTTGTAAAGTTCTTCAGTTCATCAACATGATGAAGATCACGAAACTCCTTGGTTATAAAACCCTACGATGTACAAACACAGCAGCTTCTTGAATAGAAAAATGAACTAAGGCATATGTTTCTGATTCATAATATGCTTGTGAAAAACTTTTGCATTGAGTTGCATCACTTGTAACGGCCCTTAAAACAATCCTTATATATGTTTAAGGTTGTGAGAAAAGAAAGCCCAAACATCTATTTACGGATTAGAGTGAAATCAGATCTGAAAAACTGATTTTCTTAAATCTTGACAGATACTCTATCTATTGAGCAGCTATCGAGCATCAGGCTTAAATAGCCTTTTAAACCCCAATAGATACTAGCTGTTGAGTTTTAAAATTCAGCACTTCTTTACTTGATTCTTGGACAAACTTGAATAGTTTTAACACTTGAACTTGAAACCTTATTCCTTGAAGTATTAAACACATCCTAGATCTACCCAATTACAAGTAAAATGCGTTTTTTCAAAGGATTAGCCAATTCTATATTGACATATATTCCTAATATGATTCACATATATCCTAACAATCTCCCATTTGGCAATCCGTAACAAAACCACAACAAATCAATGAACATATGAAATAAGTCATAAATCACTCAACTCATACTTACTTATTAAATACAATAAAATCTATCCTAACACAAACTCTTGAAAAACTTTGCAAGAAAAGAGTTCATGGCAAGAAGACTTTGACAACCTGTATTTCTGAAACACTTTAAACAAAACTCATTACGGCATCTTAGTGTGAAATAGAAATAAAAGATTGCATACAATTATAGAAGCATATGCATAGAGAGAGAAAAGAAACAACACATGTAAGAATAGGTGAATAACATACATCAACATATATATATATATATATATATCCAAAGATAAGTACAATGTATGTCAAATGGTCACAACACCGGTATACATAAGGTAAATGTAAAAGAAAGAAATGAAAATACATAATAACCTCACTACATCTCTCAAAATATAAACACTCCCCCTAACAAAAAATCTCCTATGCTAACTCTCCCTCTATGTATATGACTACTCTTATATCGAAAACTACTTCCCCTTTTTGTCACGGATGACAAAAGGTAAGTAAATCAAACAGTCATCTCATCGTCACTGGGCGAGCTAGCATCCTCATCATCGTCGTCAAAGCCACCATCATCGTCCTCGTCCTCAGATGCCTCTGGAGAAGGAAAGGGAGACTCTACGAAGCCACCAAGGCGAGCTTACCATTGAGCAATATGGCCAACACAGGTGTCCACCTGACACAACTCATTACTAAGCGTGTCAAGGTGAGCATCCATGCACTGCAGCTACGCCATGACCACCTCAAGGGTCACACCACCTACCAATGAAGAAGATGCGGATGTGGAAGGAGCAGAGGAAGGAGTCGCTGTCTCTATCCGTGGCCGCTTCGGTCGAAGCTGGGCCTCGCTCCATCTAATGGTAACCGTATTTATGGCAAACATAACCATAAAATGAGGAGACTCGGGATAAGAGACAGAAAAATGGCGAAGAATCCGCGTGATAGCCGAAAGAAAAATGAGCTTATCACAAGTCGCTGTATCCCTATAAGCATCTATGAAGGATAGGTGAAGTGAGAGGGAAAAATAATGGTAAGCCTCTCATGGAGGGACAACAAAAATCAAGCACGAGGCTCTGTGATAGAATTATAGTGAGATAGAGGATGGAGAACAAATGTCATCACCATGTTAAGGAATCTTGGACCTTTTGCAAAGCTCGAGCAAGGGGTGTTTTGATGGTCACCCCCAAAATGAAAGCATCTCACAGAAAAGAGACGAGAGTTCGTCTTTGGACACAGTCCTCTGACGATCGCAGCTAGGGTAGTCAGGATGCACTACCCTAGGAACGTGTAGTATCTCAGATACAATATCAAAAGTGACTACGATGCGCATACCTCAAACGTGAGTGACAAAATGAGGTACTGAATAATCGAATCTGTGCATATTGGAGTAAAACTCTTGTATGATCATGAAGGGACAAGTGACTGGGATGCCACACAGTGACTCCCAACCCCTACTGTAGATGATAGTGGGAAATTCAGTATCGAAAAAATCCAATAGAACGTCTTGGCATTCCGTACGAATGCCTCGTTGTAAGAAGTTCTAGGAAAAGTCCTTACGAGCTTTATCATCACAGAACCTGACGTAAGATGGAGTGGGGTCAGAAGAGGAAGAAGAAGAAGATGCCTCGGAACGAAAAGGGTTCCAAGACGGAGTAGATTTGCGTTTAGGTGCCATAGAGCAGACAGAGAGTAAAATCTTGATCTAGGCTGAAAATCACTTGGGAATGAAATTTGGAGTGAGATAGAAGTTTTTGGGAAGAGGAAGAGACATTTTCTATCGAGAGAGATCAGGGAGAAATGAGAGAAATGTTGCGCGGACCCCATATATAGAAATCCCAGTTT
Source organism: Quercus robur (assembly GCF_932294415.1). Taxonomy (NCBI): domain Eukaryota; kingdom Viridiplantae; phylum Streptophyta; class Magnoliopsida; order Fagales; family Fagaceae; genus Quercus; species Quercus robur. The sequence continues at coordinate 60,231,832 of NC_065537.1, forward strand.
CTCAATGGATCGAGAGCTGTCGAGAATTAAAAAGCGAGAAATAGCTATCGAGGAGCTATCGAGAGGTGTCCACAACAAATAAACTTCGATGGATCAAAAAGCTATCGAGCATCTATCGAGCATACAGAAACTTCCTTGATGGATCGAGAAGCTATCGAGAAACTATCGAGAATGTGATAAAAAGAAGTTCAAGGGGCTCGATAGATAACCTAGCTGTCGAGAGGTGTCTAGCAGCTGTCAAGATTGCTTAAAAATAGTTTTTCAAGAAAAGAAAAACACAAATATGAAAGCAATCAAGCATGCTACACAACCAAAGATCCAAACAACATTCTAAGCTCTCAAAGTCATCTCTCAACAAGAAAAAAATGTCAAGCACATAGATCCAAAACACACACACACTAAACAAGTCTAACCAATTTTATATTTTAAAAACAAGTTAAGACAGTTTAGTAAGCATACATTAACACATGTATTCCTTGTAATGGCCAAATCATATTGTACCTGCACATGTATCAAGAGTAGCAAAGAATATTACGTGTTGTGTGTGAAAAATATCGCAAGATTGCATAAGTGTCTACACGCTATGAAGAAAAATATCACTTTAATTCACACACAATCATAACTGTTTAATGGGGACTATCACCTTCAAGGTACATCCTATAACTCTCACATCTCCTAGAAGACACACTTACAATCATATATAAAACATTTTGATTCTTTTTGCTTTTATTTTTCTTTGCATATTTTCTTTTAAGCAAACCATGCATGGGCATATAAGAAAGAAAAAAAAAATATCCAATGATGTTAAGTTTTTGACATTATACTTTTGCTATACTAAAACATACAGATATCATTTCATGATTGGCGGACAACAATGGTGAGATGGGTATTTATGCCTTTCTCTTAGAATTTTCTAGTCCTTCCCGTCAAAAAGAGTGATACGAGTGTTAAACACAAAAGATTACTTAATCTTACTCATCACAAACACAAGCCACAAAACTCATTTGCCTAGTTGTGCATAGAAATACTCATCTAAACTACAAAAGATACAAAGTTTAGAAAACTTTGTTTCAATAGTCATCCAAGGTACACAAATACCAATGTACACAAATACGCACTGTTTTTGTATTTTTCTGATTTTTCAAATTTTTTTATTATGAAATACAAAATAAAGCAAAACTGAAAAATAAACAAACAAAAACGTGTTAAACAAAGCAATACATAAAACTAGACTGACTCAAAACAAGAAAGTAAAACATACAAATAATGCAAAATCAACAACAAGAAGGAGAGAGAAAAAAAGTGACTAAATCACTTGAAGCCTTTTTCCTTCCACACTTTGGAAGAACATTTCCATCGTGCAAACCCTTGATCCAGTGTGAGGGGGAAGAATTGAAACCATTTAAATTTGAAAGAAACATGAGAGCTTTAAGTAGATCTCCAAGAGGAGCAAAAGAGGATGGAAACTAATTTTGGATTCTCAATGAGATCATACTGTGGCTCTATTGAGTGGCTAACCACTTATATCAATTAGGTCGAGTATGTCCAACTACTCCATAATGATGACAGAGATGTTGCTTCTTCTGTTTAGGTTTTTGAGTGTTTCCCTTCTTAGCCCTAGGGTTTTTAATCTCTTTCTTTCCGATTAAGGGGTGCTCCTAAGATAGATTTACCCTTATCTAAGTTTTCACTTGCTAACACATTTTTTACATCATTGTTTTCAAATTCAACATTATTAGTAGGAGAAACAAAAATAGTAGTACTAGTAGAAGCAATACTAGGAGAAGAAAAATCATACCCTAAACCGATTCAATCAGAAGCAAATATCTGAATGTTGAGCATTTCGTCAAGCTTTGCACTTGAAGTCCTTTCCAACTGTGCTCTGACTTAGAATAACTCTACCTCAAGCTTTTTGGTCTTTTCAGCCAATAAATTGTTCTCAAATCGCAGTGCTCCAATTATCTGATTTGCTTCATCAAATTTTGTGGAAAGCTCTTCTTGATTAAGTTCCAAATCACTCAACTTCTTGGTGGCCAACCTATATAGTTTCTTATGCTTCTCAGAAACCTTATATAACTTCTCATAGGTTGTATGAATATCATCTTGATCGTCCATATTCTCGAACTTAGAATCCACCAAGTCCTCTTCATCATCCCTATCTTCAACAATCCCCTCAATAGGATTTACAGTGGCAATGAAGGCATTTAGGATTCCATCATCCTCATTATCAGAATCATCCTCAGGCTCGGTGTCGCTCAAAGTAACAGCAAGTGCCTTGCTCTTCCCAATGGTCTTGAGATACATAGGGTACTCTTGTTTCATGTGACTAAAGCCTTAACACTTAAAGCACTTTGGTCCTGAGAGAACAGTGTACTGACCGCCATCCCTAGCATCCTTCTTTCCTTTGTCTTGGTTCTTGAACTGAGATGAACTGGATTGCTTGTGGTTTTTGTCAAATCCTTTAGCATTGGCATTCTTCATAAACTTTTTGAATTGCCTTGTGATATAGGATTTCATCTCAGAATCTTCATCGTCTGAAGACTCATTAGTGTCACTGCTCTTGGCCTTCAATGCCATGCTCTTACACTTACTAGATTTCTCAATCCTTATCAAACTCAACTCATGGGTCTACAAATTGCCAACCAGCTCTGTCAAAGGAATTTTTTCAATATCCTTTGATTCCTCAATTGCGGTGCTCTTGGCATAAAATTTCTCGGGTAGAGATCTGAACACCTTTCTAACAATCTTAGGTTCAAGAATGGTTTCCCCAAGATTAAAAACTGAGTTCACTATGTCTTTAAGCTTGGCATAAAACTCATCGAATGACTCATCCTCTTCCATCTTAATCTCTTCAAAGTTCGTGGTAAGCCTCTGAAGTTTTGAATCCTTGACAGCCTTAGTTCCTTCATAGGTTGTCTGGAGGATGGTTCATGCTTCCTTCGCAGTTTCAGTAGAGGATATCTTTTTGAACTTCTCATTCGTGACCGCACTGAATAAAGCATTCAATGCCCTGCTGTTGAAGTTTTTTGTCTTGATCTTAGCATCATCCCAATCGGCCAGCGCTTCCTTTAGTTTGGTCTAACCTATCTCCATAACTTGCCACACTTTCTCATTTAAAGACTATAAGAAAGCTCTAATGCTTACTTTCCAGTATGCATAATTAGTTCCATCAAATAAAGGAGGTATAATAAAAGATTATCTTCTATCCATGACAAACAGGAGTCAATCGATCACACAGTAAAGATTAAAATCTAATCAGAGTGTGCCTACTCTGATACCACTTGATAAGCCAAGAATGTATTGACCCCTTATGATAAATTAACCAATTAATTAGCCAAGTGAATTAATTAAGTTAATCAATATGCAATACACGTGGTAGCACAAACAAATCACTAACTAAGTTAATATGTAACGGAAAATAAATTGACACGGTAATTTGTTTAAGAATGAGGAAAACCTACACGGCAAAAACCCCCCCACCGAGTGATTTTAAGGTCACCACTCCCGAGAATTCACTATTATCATAACAAGTGCTTACAAGTAAAGGAATCCCAATACCTTATACCAACCTATAGTTAAACATTTTCCCCAATACCCAATTGGACTTGTTCTGTAATGACAATCTCTCTTTTTTAATGCACGGCTCCCAGTATGCGACTAACCAATTCGATGCGCGGATCCCAGTACGCTGTTGACACCCCATTTTGCAATCCGCATTTAACCTCACATGGAGGGTAAAAGGGTAATTTCACCTTGGAAATATGCATCTTGATTTTGATCACTAGATCCTTAATTTCATTTCACAAAAATGATCTTGATGTTGTAATGATCAAATCGAATGGTCATAAACCCTAATCGGATTGACAGATTAAAAGTTATCATCAAATCAAGTTTTAATGGTTGAGATGCACTATCACAAATTGAGTCCAACTATATGAGATTATGAACAATTGATTTCAAATAATTATAAGTATAATCAATTTGAGATCAATGATGTGTCATAATTTGATTGGTTAGGACTACATTTTATGGTAGAGTTGCACACACCTAATTAACTAGATAGTTAAACATTAATCATTCAATAAGTAATTTATGCAATTTTTTTTTAATTAAGGTAAATTTGGAACTAATTAGGTCTGAAATGGGAGTGATTGGAGCCCATTAATGTTAATTGGAAATTAATTTGGGACCTATTAATGCTAATTGTGCTGAAATTGTTTTCTAACAAATGACCCATGTTTACCATTTCATTGATATCTCTCAATCTATGAATGAGGTTAATTTTCCCAGAAACTAGTCATCTGGGGCTTTAATTTGAGCACAAGAATGAGACAATTCCGATCAAAATTGAGTAAGATATGATTTTTTGAAGTTGGCTCTACAGGCTGTTATAGTAATTATGGGAAAACCGAACTCTGCTTACTCCTTACTCTCACCAATCTCCACATTTAATGCACCAAATTTTTCTAAAGGCTGAAATGAGGTCTAGGTTCATGATTCTTTGTCAACCTCATTAAATGACCTCTCATTCATATTTCCTCCACCACTACTGTATAAACCCCCCTCTCCTTCATTCTAGACACAACAAAAAAAACCCCATCTCTTCTCCTCTCTTGAGTTCTAGAAAGTTGAATAGTCTTGTCATATCTTGGTCTTCCTGAAACTCAAGGTATTGAATAAGACTTACTTTTCTTCTCCTAACTCTTCTTTTCCTCCACCTTTAGGACCTCCTTCAAGAGTCTCCTCCTCCTTCACCATATGGACCTTGCATGAAGGTATAATCCATTTCCCTAATTGTTTTTTTGTATTGTCATGATGAGAGTTTAAGATTAAAGCATGATAGTAATTATTTAAATTCCCTTGAATATGTTTGAATGTTCTTATATGTTCTTCACATGTTCTTGGTTGTTCATCACATGTTCATGCATAACACTAATTTTAATCTTAAATCCACATAAAAAAAAAATATGAAAAATATGTTTGTTTCATAATTCTTTCAAATCCTTGAGTCTAGGATATCACCATCCACACACATTCACTAGAATTTATTTTTCAATCTATATGCAATGCTTAATAAATTGAATTAGGATTTATCACATGCACACACATTAAATTCAACATGCAAATTGATTGACATATTGGATGATATAATATGAATGTTGGCCACCATAGTCTAGAAGACCGGTTTCACCGGGCAAGGTGGGTGTCTAACACCTTCCCACTTTATAACATAGCCTCCGAACTTAGATCAAGTGTTGATAAACTAATGTTTATCGTTGTAATTTTCAATTACTAGATTGTAATTAAGAAACAAAGTTATGTACTTTATCTTAGATTGTATCTAGGACCAAAGCCATGTAATTTTCCTATGATCAATGTAAGTTCAATTGAAAATTAATAAAATGATGAATTTTTCAATTTTGGTTTTCTTATTTATCCCAATAATTAAATAAGTAGCGACTTAATTGTAAAACCCTTAATTTAAAAGGGAAAATATAACTAATCAAACCTTTATTGAGGGGCAATAACATGACTCCACTCATTCACGTGAGTTTGGCCCAACATCAATAAAAATAAAAAAATAAAATAAAATAAAATAAAGGGTCGAGGGAACGGTCTCTCACATACGTGGCTTACTCACTGACTTGAGAAAGATGTTGGCTACAAAGTTCTTCAATTCATCAACACGATGAAGATCACGAAGCTCCTTAATTATAAAACCCTACGGTGTACAAACACAACAGTTTCTTGAATAGAAAGATGAACAAGGGCATATGTCTCCAATTCACAATATGCTTGTGAAAAACTTTTGCATTGAGTTGCATCGAGTTTAAACAGCTTTTTAAATCTTGATAGATACTAGTTGTCGAGCTAGCTGTTGAGCTTTAAAATTCAGCACTTCTTCACTTGATTCTTGGACAGACTTGCATGGCTTTAACACTTGAACTTGAAACCTTGTTCCTTGAAGCATTAAACACTATCTAAATCTACCCAATTACAAGTAAAGTACGTTTTGTCAAATGATTAGTCAATTCTATATTGACATATGTTCCTAACATGATTCACATATGTTCTAACAAGTAGGAGATAAATTTTGTGGTCTATATGATTTTATTACAAATTTGTTCATAGTACTAAAATGATAATAAAAGATCAACTATAAGTTCTTTTGGTATATTGTTTTTTCATATAATGAGCATAATAATTATGATTGTTAAGATAAAGTCTTGTAAATAATCTATTGTTTCGAAATACAATACTACTACGCACCCTCACCATGATAGTCACTTCATAAATACAAGTTCTTATGGGAGGGTAAAGGCCAGATTTCAAGTCTTTAAGAGGAAGTTTCATACACATATATACTTAGATTAAACTAGAATGAGATTTCTATCTTAGAATAAAAAAATAATAATAAAAACAATAAACATATTAATTATTGTTATTAAGTTAACTTTAATTGTTATTGCTTAGAATATTTTTATCAATAAGTTTATATATTTACTCTGTACAATTCTTTTATTTAACAATTCAACTCAACTTTGACAACTAATGGTCTTTGTAATTCTATTAAGAGAATTTTTATTGTGTTAACATTTTTTTTTTCTTCACTCAATCTATAAGGTTGAATTTAATCAACCATTTTGTTGGCTTTATTCCGTGCCAAATTTACTTGTAATTCAGCATTTAGAAACCCTGTATTTAGGTGAGAATCATGTAAGGGTAGTGTGTGAGAGAGTGTGAAGAAAAAGTTCAAGAGTGTGCATTCAAGCAGGGCTTCGCAACTGGATCTTACGACTAACTCGCGGCTGACAAGTCGCCAAAGCTGGCACACGTGTGAAGCATGTAAGGGAGCTGAAGGGTCACGCCAGCTGTTGCACTACAAGACAAATCTTCCAGTTTGGCTAGGCAGTTAGCTCGCGACTCAGTCAAGTCGCAAGGCCAAGTTGCTAGAACACCCTATTTGTTACAAAACTGACTCTTCGCATTCCATACACACCCTACTATATATAGACCCTTATACCCACGAAATGTAGAGAGGTTCTAGAGAGAATTTTGAGAGGGAAACCCTAGAGAAAAACAAGATTGACTCATCCACAATCTTCATCCTTTGATTCTCCAAATTCCTCTACTCTCACCCTCTCAATTGTTACATCCTTGAGAGGCACATTAGCCAAAACCTTTTCTCACCATACCCATATCTGTGAGGAGGCTATTTCGTACTTGGGAAGTAGTTAGGAAGGGACCAATTGAGATTGGTTGATGCTATGGGCTATAGCGGAATCCGGTAAGTTAGAGAAGACAAAGGTTTGGCGTAACCTCGTTGGAGCAAGAAGCTTGGAGGGTTTAGGTACATTGAGTAGAATAGGCTTGGAGGGTCTTCTGCTGTTCATGTATCCCAACTTCATTCTCTAGTGGATTATTAACTGCTTGAAGGGCGGTGGAGAGGTTTTACGCTGAGGACTTCGGTTTCCTCTTTGATAACACATCGCTGTGTTGTCTTTGTGTTTGCATCTCTCTTCCTTTAATCTTTGCCATTTAATTTCTGCTGTGGTTGTGATTTTATTTGGTTGAGATTGTTTTATCAATTTTGGTTTAACTTATTTTCATATTTCACATATACATTGTTTGATAATAAGCTTGAATTGGTAATTTGTAATTTGGGGATCTAAACGTTCAAGATGTTTTACACACTATTTGAACATTCACAATCACTCCCTTGTCACACCCCCTTGTCTAATTTTTTTAATTTTTTATTTAGAATCACCCATTGTCTAATTGTTTAATTGTCTTTTAGTATTAACATGTACTAACTATCGATTGATTGATTGGCCCATGCTCTAATCCCTACTTAACAAGTAAAAAATAAAATTCACATTAAATTCAACCACACCACTTGCAAATTAGATCAAAAGTATAAATTAATTCACTTTATTTAACAATTCAACTCAACTTTGACAATAATTGGTTTTTTTAATTCTATTGAGAAAATTTTTGTTGTGTTAACATATGTTTTTTTTTTTTTCACTCAATCACTCCCCTGTCCCATGCCCATTGTCTTTTTTTTCTTTTCTTTTTTAAATATTCCTTGTCTAATTGTTTAATTATCTTTAATTTTTATTTTAATTAAGGGGTCAACTTTGACATTAAATTCTCCTAATATGAGAATACAACAATCTTACAAATTTTTTTCCAAACACCTTCACATCCTCTACCAGCATAGAATAATTAGTAATAAAGAATTCAAAACCGTGTTATGCAAGAAATTAACAAGCTACTTGTTTTTCTTCTAATTATTATTTAATATTTATTGGTGGGTGGATAATGGTGACAAAGAGCATGCACAATACAAAGCATGAACATTTATGCAATAATCCATGTACTCCACAAATAGCCTATGCTCCTCAAAAACCAATTTGAATTGTTGCAATAAAAACTTTTTAGACCGAGCAAGGTTTCACAGAAGAATCCAACAACTTCTGCTTTGCATAATTCCCTCATTCTTTCATTCCCTTTCTATCAAAGAAAACATTGGCTATGGCAGAGGCCATTCTTTCTGCCTTCATTCAAGCAGTGCTTGAGAGATTGTCTACAGAGCTGTTGGACTATGCACATCCAAAGGAAGTTAAAAAGGAGCTGGAGAAGTGGAAAAATACATTGCCAGAAATTAAGGCAGCGCTAGAAGATGCAGAGGAGAAGCAGCAAACTGAGGGGGCGGTGAAAAGGTGGCTGGATGATCTCAGAGACTTCACTTACGATTTGGAAGACATGCTGGATGAGTTTGCCACAGAAGGAAAGCTACACAAGTTGAAGGGTAAAGCTAAGGCCAGCACAAGTAAGGTACAGAAGCTCATCTCTACTTATATTACTTCTTTGAGTCCAAGTGCTCTTATGGGCAATAGTAGGATGGGGTCAAAGATAAATGAAATCAGTGCTAGATTTGAGGATATGATGACAAAAAAAAGTAAGCTGGATTTGAGAGAAAATGTTAATAGGAAGTCGTATGGAACAAGAGGGAGATTGCCCCCAACTTCCTTAGTGAATGAAGCTCATGTTTATGGTAGGGAAGATGATAAAGAGGGTGTACTTCAATTTTTGTTTAGTGAAAATTACAGCGCAGATGAAGTGTCTGTGATTCCCATTGTTGGTATGGGAGGTATAGGAAAGACAACTCTTGCCCAGCTTGTATACAATGATGCTAAAGTGAATAGCTATTTTGATATGAAAGCATGGGCTTGTGTTTCTGAAGAGTTTGATGGTGTTAAGGTTACAAAAACAATTCTAAAATCTTTCTCCTCTGATAACTGTGATGACAATGATTTAAATTTGTTGCAAGTGAAACTAAAGGAAAAACTGTACGCAAAGAAGTTTCTAGTCATTTTGGATGATGTTTGGAATGAAAACTACAACGATTGGACCATTCTCCGTGCTCCTTTTGAAGTAGGGGCTCCAGGAAGTAGGATTGTAATCACAACTCGCAATGAAAGTGTTTCATCAATGATGGGCACCATTCCAACTTATGCTTTGAAAGAGTTGTCAGATGATGCTTCTTTGTCTATATTTACCCGTAATGCATTGGGGACCAAAGACTTCAATGCACATCCAGACCTTAGAGATATTGGTGAGGAAATTGTTAAAAAGTGTAAAGGCTTGCCTTTGGCAGCAAAGACCCTTGGAGGCCTCTTACGCACTAAACTAGACCGTTCTGAGTGGGAAGATGTGCTAAATAGCAAGATATGGGAAATACCAGAAGAGAGAAGTGGAATTGTTCCAGCTCTTATGTTGAGTTACTACCATCTCCCTTCACATTTAAAGAGGTGCTTTGCATATTGCTCAATACTCCCCAAGGACTACGAATTTGAGGAACAGCAGTTGGTACTATTATGGATGGCAGAAGGTTTAATACAACTAGAAGATGGGAGAAAATCACCAGAAGATTTGGGTAGTGAGTATTTTCGCAATCTCTTGTCAAGGTCATTTTTTCAACAATCAAGCAAGGATATATCACGGTTTCTAATGCATGATCTCATCAATGATTTGGCTCAATGGGTTGCAGGAGACATATGCTTTAGAATGGGAGATAAACTGGAGGTTAATAACATAGGGAAATTTTCTAAACAGGTCCGGCATTTATCTTACCTTGGTGGCCGATATGATGGCGCTAAAAGGTTTGAGGCTTTTTCTGAAGCCACATGTATACGTACCTTCCTACCTCTTATGTTGCCAAATCCAGGGAACTGTTACTTGACTAGTAATGTTCCTTTTAATTTTTTTCCAAAATTAAGGGTGCTCTCTTTGAGTGGATACTGCATAACTGAGCTACCTGATTCCATTGTTGATCTGAAGCATCTACGGTACATTGACCTTTCTCACACTAGAATCAGAAGCTTGCCTGAATCAATAGCCTTTCTCTGCAACTTACAAACATTGATATTAGAGAACTGTGTTTATCTAAAGAAATTGCCTTCAAAGTTCGGGAATCTTGTCAAACTGCGCCACCTCAATATTCTAAAAGCAGATTCATTGGAAGGAATGCCTCCACAACTAGGTAAATTAACTTGTCTCCGGACATTGTCTAATCTAGTTGTGGGAAAAGGCCATTGCTCCAAGCTAAAGGAGCTTGGGTTTTTGACACATATTCGAGGGACACTTTGCATTTCAAGATTGGAGAATGTCACTGTACCCAGGGATGCCAGGGATGCTAATTTAATTGGTAAGCCCGGTCTTAATGAGTTGCTGTTGGAATGGAGTAGCAAAATTGATGAGTCACAAGACCGAACAAATGAATTAGACGTACTTGACATGCTACAGCCTCCCAAGGCTTTGAAAAAGCTCACTATCAGGTGCTATGGTGGTACAAGATTTCCAACTTGGTTAAGAGGTCATTCATTTCCTAATATGATGCTCCTGAGGATTGTAAATTGTAAAAAGTGCACATCCCTCCCACCAGTCGGACAACTACCATCACTCAAAGCCCTTTTTATCAAAGGAATGGCCAGAGTGAAAAATGTTGGTCCTGAGTTTTATGGGGAAGGTTGTTCACAACCTTTTAGATCCTTGGAAACTTTGTGTTTTGAGAATATGCAGGAATGGGAGAGCTGGACTCCTTACGGAGAATTCCCATGCCTATGCCAGCTTTCGATTACAAGTTGTCCCAAGCTATTGGGGAAGTTACCAAACCAGCTTCCTTCACTGGAAAATTTTGTGATAAATGGATGTGGACAGTTGGTGGTTTCAGTTTCAAGCTTTCCAATGCTATGCAATCTAGAAATTGAGAAATCCAAAGGGGTAGTACAGGGAGGTGAGGTTGAGTTTAGCTCACTAAACTTCACATTTCTTTCAAAAATGTCAGAATTCAAATGTCAAACGGAAGGGCCTATACAAGGACTAGAAAAGGTAGAAGACTTGACTATTGATAATTGTGAGGAGCTGGTGTCTTTGTGGTCAAATGATGTGGGATTACAACATCTTCGTTCTCTTCGTGTTCTGAAGATTTCTACTTGTCCCAAACTAATGTCTTTGGTGGCAGAAGAAGTAGAAGAGCATCTGCAATTGGGTTTGCCATCCACACTAAGAGAAATTGAGATCATAAATTGCAATGCCCTGGTATCTCTACCCAAGGCAATGATGTACAACATCACCTGTCTTGAGCGTATTTCTATTGATAGATGTGATTCGTTGACATCCTTTGCAATAGGCCAGCTGCCTCCAACTCTGAAGTGGCTAAAGATTGATCGTTGCAAGAATATGTTGATTTTGCTGGAAAAGGACGATATCAATTATTTCTGCAGCAACAAGTCTCTTCTTGAGTACTTGGAAGCTGTTGAATGTCCTTCACTCAAGTCCTTAACATCAAGTGGAGAGTTACCTACGACACTTAAACAGCTCCACATTAGCTCTTGTCAAAACCTTGAGTCAATAGCAAAGAGGTTACATGACAACTCATCTCTCGAACGCATTAGCGTCTCAGATTGTGACAACTTTAAATCTTTACCCATGGGCATACACACCCTCAGTTCTCTAGATGAGATTCACATTTGGAATTGTCCAAGTCTTGTAACTTTCCCAGATGGAGGGCTGCTCCCAACCAGCCTGAGAGTGCTTTGGATTTTCGGTTGTAAAGATATGCAGGCCCTGCCCAACTGCATTCACAACCTCACCTCTCTTCAAGAATTGAATGTATGGGAGTGTCCAGGCATTGTAAAATTTCCGGAAGAAGGTTTTCCCACCAACATAACATCACTTTTTATCTGTGATCTCAAAATCTATCCAGCCTTGTTTAAGTGGGGTTTGGACAAGTTCACCTTTCTTAGACAACTTAACATTAGAGGTGGATGTCCAAATCTAGTTTCGTTTCCAGAGATGATGCTTCCAGCCTCCCTAACGAGCCTCACCATTCAAATCTTTCCGAATCTGAAGTCCCTGTCTTCCAAAGGCTTTCAAATCCTCGCGTCTCTTGAATATCTTTCAATCTATCAGTGCGAACGGCTCAAGTCCTTCCCAAAGGATGGCCTGCCGCCCTCACTCCTTGAACTTCATATCCAAAGATGTCCTCTGCTGAAAGAACGCTGCAAGAAATTTGTAGGACAAGAGTGGTCCAAGATAGCCCTCATCCCTTGTGTTCAGATTGATGGCAGGTTCATCTATGACCCAGAAAATGAGAATTGAATTTTGTAAAGACTCCATAAGATAAGAAAGAATAGTAGAAGCAGACACTACACTCTTTTCCAGGTACTTTTATGCAAATATATAATAACAGTTCATAATAAGCATATCATCTGCCTTCCTGAAATTTTATGATAACAATTCTATATTGCATTTACAGGCAGAAAGCTAGCAGAACTCAGTAAGATCCAGAAAAAGTAGAATATGGTAGAATCCAGGGTCAGCTGCATTATTCTCTTTATCTGGTATGTTTTATTGTTGTTTTTATGTAGAGTAGATTGGATTTATTTTTTATGCTGTCGTGAAAACACTCTAGAATTTTTCAATTTCAATGGATTTATTTTGGTATTTAGTTAATTTTTGTTTGATAATTATATGCCGTTGCACTAATAAAGCTTGGCCTTGCCCCAGCCAAACAAAACCACCACAGCCATGGTGTTACCCTCAAGAGTTTTTGGTGATTCTCCTGGAGTGGACTCCACCATCACTCAATCTCATTGTATTGTAGTCATATGTACCTATGTACTTTTGTTTTACCAATATGTAACCATGTACTTGTTGGGCAAACAAAATAATTATAATTTTACTAATAGTGCACGACCTATAACTAGGGCGGCTCAAGGTATTGTGGGACCTAAGGCAACAACTTCAAGTGAGGTCTATTCTTATATTTTGAATATTAATAGAATATTTATTTAACTTTTTTTTTTTCATTTGAAATCTATTTTTTTTAGAAAAAAAATTACAAATTAAAACAAACTCATCGCATTATTCAATGACTATACAACTAAAATAAACACTATTCATTGAATGAAGTAACCAAATACTAAAAAATTATGATTGAAAATTTTAATAAAGTTATATATTTGATATTTCTAAATAGAATTTGAGTATAAATTTATTTACTAGTGTAAGATTAATGAGTTCTTTTAACATTTATGTGTGAGAGATTAAATGATTGACTCATTCAATGAAAATATTTTCTTTAAATAGTTTTTCTTTGATAAAAAACAACTACTTTTTTATTTTTTGGTGAATATTTAGGGCTTAATTAATACTTCTATTGGTATAGGAATATCTCTATTGGTAAAAATTTAGGGGTCTTTTTTCATTGGGGGCCTTAGGCGGTTGCCTATTTAGCTCACCCATTGAGCCGGCACTGACTACAACACTAAGGTTAGCTACTATAAATACCTTGCATTGTATCTATTGTAACAAATAGAATTTAATAGTAAGATCTGAAAAACAACATCTGCATCAAAAGGAATTAATCATTGATTATAGAATCAAATTATACTGCGAAGCAACAGAAAATTAAGAAATAAATAAATTTTTTAATATTCTTACAAAATTAACATCGACACTGTTTCTAAGCATTGCATAAGGAGGTATGAATTTTTCTATAAAATTTCTATTTTTAAGGTTGTATTCATTAACACTTATTTTATATATATATATATATATATATATATATATAGGTTAGGGTCAAGTTACACCACTCAATATTTTTTAATTGGATGCGAATTTTAACAAATCCACCGTTAGATTACATTATCTTCATATATTCTTCATGCTTGCAAAATTTCAAAGTGATCGAATATTAATAGCCATGTCATCAATCAATTGTTTAAATTCAAGTTTTTGTAGTTTAAAATAATGCATAAAAAATAAGTTTATTGATCGAAAGATAAATAACATCCAATTAACATGAAAATTGGTGTGAGTGTTAAGAATATACATATCATATAATTCAACGGTGAGATTTTCAAAATATGAATTTTATAATAAATTATTGGGTGGTATAACATTACTTAGAGTTACACCTGATGTAACCTGAACCCAGTCCTCTATATATATATATATATATATATATATATATATATATTTATTAATACTTATTGTTGAAGTTTCATGTATTGCATCTAGTTATTATATAATTTCCCAATAAAAGTAAGAATGCATTGTTTTGTTTTAGTCACAACTCTCTTAAGCGACACACGATCTCTTAGGTATTTTATAACCACGTCTTCATCTTAATCAACTTTTAGCATTGGTGCACAACATTTTATATTTATGGTAATGATATACTGTACTTAAAACAAATTATGGCCCACAATATTTAGTATTTTTTTTTTCTCTCGTTTATGGTGATGATATCATCACTGAAATATAAATTGTGTAAAATTTATAATTTATTTAAATTTTATTTTTGAGTATTTTATTTATTTTTTTGAGGAAAAAAGTTTTCTAATATTTTTTTCACGCATGCAAAAAATATGGTCAACCAGTAACCCAATCAACCCAACACACTCGTAACTTATTTAGAATGACCTGTATCCTAATTAACTTGACCCATTTGCCAAGTCTATAAGATAATTTTCTCATCTTTTGGCCGATTAGGGAACTCTGGCTATACTCTTCGAAGGTTCCTAATGTTCATGTTTGTCTACATCTCATCAATTATCTCAACTTTGGTGGAAGCATATAGGTTTGTGAAAGAATCGCTTCCAATTGAATTCTCCAACTTCCCCCCATTTTTAGTTGGATATGTAATATGTGATATTTATTTGATTTTTAAATGCTACATACATATCTTACATTTAAATAAAAATATGATAAAATTGAAAGATTTAACGGGAGGAGATTTTATCCCGATAGTTTAAAACCTTAGCCTTTTTTTTTCAATAAATGAGATTATTAAAAAAAATCATCACCTGAATACTATTTTCAACGTGTGTGAATTGATTGATTGACATTAAACACGCAACAGGTGGGAATTAACTTGGGCTCCAACTTGTGCATACCATCAATTTCGCATGCACTTGCTATATAAATTTTAATGCTAGCAAGCATGCATGCAAATGTCTCTCTCTCTCTCTCTCTCTCCTATATATTAAGTAACCAGATTGAAATAGAGAGCAAAAACAGGCACAAAGAAAACATACCAGAGTAACACAGAAGGCAGGTGAAGAAAAGGAAGAAATGACGTTCGATATTTTAGATCTTTTAAAGGGTAAAAAGAAAGTGGAACCCCCTACAGCAGAAGAATTAGAAAAACATGTATGTTGACAGGAGAGTGTTAGAATTTAAATTTTAGTGATGTTCTTTTCTTTTCTCAATTTAATGAAGGAGAGAAGATCTTTTAGTATCACATGTAAACATTTGGTTTATTTGTTAATATATGGGTCATCATGTTGGCTTCAACTTTAGTGCCCTTGTTGTTTCAGGGGATCAGAGTGGTGATACAGTACAACATGACTTGCGATTCTTGTGCAAAAAAAGTCCTGAAATGCTGTAAAAGTTTTCCTGGTATAATTCTAAATCTTTTATCCAAATCAACCTTTTTCTTAATATTATTCATTCTGATCATTTATTTTTGTTGGACATAACTGAAAGATTCATCATCAAATTTCTGTATATTCATTTTTTTTTTATATATAAATGAAATCTAGTTCTTGTCTGATAGAACTCACTTTTTGCAGTTAGGACCTTATGAACAATCAATTCCATTATCAGTTATAATTTATTTGAATTATTATATTTGTTAGGAGTTTCTGAAGCAAATCTTGATGCTACACGCTTACTGGTAACTGTGATTGGTGTGTTTGAACTAGAAAAGTTCGTAAAAACACTCTGGGAAAAGCGTAATAAAAAAGTAAAAATTGTAGAGGAAGAAAGGATAGGAGGAAAAACAAGCAAGGGAGATGGAGGAGGACAAGAGAGCATCGAAGCAGTGAAGGAAAACAAGCTAGCAATGAAGGAGGAGGAGGAGGAGCAAACAAAGAAAGGCAAACATGTAATGGACGAGGGACAAGCTAGCAATGGAGGACAACAAGGAAATTAACAATGGAGGAGGATAAGGGCGCAGTGGAAAACTAGGATTACACCCCCTTTGCACTTTAAAATAGAAGTTTTACATATATATAATCCCCTTTCGAAAGTTTCTTTCTGAGTTATCATAAGCTTATAGCAATATGATAATTGAAATAAAAATGCTTAGTAGCAAAATTGCTTCTGATTTAGTCGAATCTAAAATTCTCAAACTTTAACAAAACTGCTACCATATATGAAAGAATCCCAACATGCAAGAACCAAAAAGAGGCAGTCAAGTAATTCCATTCCAAGTACATAGAGCTTCACATATTTTTGCGTATAAATGTTAATTCATGAGAAATTGAATATCAATCTAAAAATGTTTTTTTTTTTTATTGGTGAAAATATATATACTAAAGAATATGTTCATACAACTCATGATGTTATTCATCCAAAAAATAAATACGTAAATGATACTCATCTTATAAGTTCACTTGCAACAATGTCTTGAAAAAAAAAATCACTGAATTAAGCAACCACATTGGGATGAAGTGAGATAGAGAATGATATTCTTGGGCTTATAAAGGAATGGGTTTTTCGGCCCAATTTTCTAGTGGAGTGGGAAATAATTTTATAGGCCCAAAATACTCAAAATAGCCTCTCTCTCTCTCTCTCTCTCTCTCTCTCTCTCTCTCTATATATATATATATATATATATATATGAAAGTTCAAATATGTGTATAAAACACCCTTGAATGTTTAGACCTCCAATTACAACCAATTCAAGTTTTATGTCAAACAACTAGTGTGCGGAAAATGAACAAAAGCTATAAACAAAATTGGTAAACAATCTAAGCCAATTAAAAACACATCCACAACAGAAAATAAAAGGCAAAGTGAAAGTTCAAAAACGTGTACCAATACACTTTTGAACGTTTAGACCCCCAAAAACCAACTTAACCAACACAAGCAATATGTCAAACAACTAGTGTGCGGAAACTTAACATATGCTATAATCTGAAATAGGTTAAAAACTATCTAAGCCATAACATAATAAAATCACAGCAGATAATATAAAGGCAGAGATAGAGAGGAAGGAAGATGCAAACACAAAGATAACACCCGATGTGTTATCGAAGAGGAAACCGAAGACCTCGGCGAAAAACCTCTCCGCCGCCCTCCAAGCGGTAATCAATCCACTAGAAAATACAGTTGGGATACAAGGACAGCAATAAACCCTCAAAGCCTAATCTACCCAGTGCACCTAAGCCCTCCAAGCTTCTTGCTCCAACGAGGTTGCGCCGAACCTTTTTCTTTTCTAGCTTTCCGGATTCCGCTACTACACCGTAGCATCAACCAATGAAGATTGGCTCCTTCCTAACTGCTTCCCAGAACTCCAAACGACTGTCTCACAGAGATGATAATGGCGAGAACCAGGTTTGGTATAATGCCTCTCAAGGTTTTGACAATGGAGAGGAAGAGAGTGAGGGATTTTGATGAGACTCTAAGGTAGGGATTGTGTGTGAAACAATCTTGTTTTTCTTTAGGGTTTCTCTCTCAAAATTCTCTCTGGAAGCTCTCTTTCAATCGTGGGTTAAAGGGGTATTTATACTAGAGTGGAGAGGAATGTGAAACGTCAGGATTTTACAAAACAGGGGTGGCTCGCGGCTTGACCTCGCGGCTTGACTAAGTCGCGAGATCCAGTCGCGAGTTAACCGTATGGCCAGTTGTCCTGTTTTGTCCTGTAGTGCTCCAGCTAGCATGACTGTTCATCTTCCAGCATGCTTGGCACGTGTGCAGCTTCTGGCGGCTTTCAGCCGCGAATCCACCCGCGAGTCCCAGCCGCGACACTCTGTTTTCTTGCACACTCTTGAGCAGTCTTCACTCTATCTCACTCACTACCCTTACAACAAACCCACCTAAATACAGGGTTACTAAATGCTGAATTACAAGAAAATTTGGCACGGAATAAAGCCAATTAGATGGTTGAATAAATTCAACCTTACACAAAGATAAAGGGAAGAGAGATGCAAATACAAAGACAACACACGATGTGTTATCGAAGAGAAAACCGAAGCCCTCGGCGTAAAACCTCTCCGCCGCCCTCCAAGTGGTCAATAATCCACTAGAAAATGTAGTTGGGATACATGAACAGCAATAGACCCTCCAAGCCTAATCTACCCGATGTACCTAAGCCCTCTAAGCTTCTTGCTCCAACAAGGTTGCGCTGAACCTTTTTCTTTTCTAGCTTACCGGATTCCGCTACTTGACCATAGCATCCGCCATCCTTGGCATCTTCCAATACTTCTCAAAACTCCAAAAACACTCAACACTCTAAATGGGTGTGGGTAGTGTTTGGATAGAAATCTCCTCTCAATAGGTATGACAATGAGAGAGGGAATAAAAAGAGACTACAAAGATTTCTCTCTAAGAATGAGTAGCTCTCTCTAATTGGGTGGGTGTTTTAAAGAAACCTCTCTTAGGGTTTTTCTTTCTGAATGGCCACACATATTTTGTGGGAATGAGGGGTATTTATACTGGTGTGAGAATAGAATGCAAAGAGTCAATTTTTCCAAAACAGGGCTAGCTGGCGACTTGACCTCGCGACTTGACTGAGTCGTGAGTTCAAGTTGCGAGCTAACTGAGTGGCCAGTCTGGATTTTTGTCCTGTAGTGCTCCAGCTGGCATGACTGTTCAGCTCCCTTGCATGCTCTGTGCGTGTGCAACTTTTGGCGGCTTGCAAGCCGCGAGCCTCTCGCGAGTCCCAGCTGCGAGTCTCTGCTTCACTGCACTGTCTTGAGCATTTCTTCACACTCTCTCACACACTACCCTTACATGATTCCCACCTAAATACAGGGTTTCTAAGTGCTGTATTACAAGCAAATTTTTCACGGAATAAAGTCAACACATGGTTGATTAAATTCAACCTTACGATATATATATATATATATATATATATATATGCACGCACGGCGAAATTGTATACCTATATTTAACGATATCAAAATAGAGAAAATATAAGACAACAATCTTTTGTGTCACAATTTTACTACAATTCTGATATGACAAATTGTGAGTAGTGGAGAAAAAGTTGTGAGTTCATGTAAAAGTGATAGACAATCTGTTACATTCTGGCACATAAAATATATATAATTGTGACAAATTGTGTGGTAAAGATTGTGGTCCTTAAATAATTTATAGAAATATTTCTTTCCAATCAAAACAAATGTATTCACTCCTTTAATCTCTTCACATGCTACCTACCAGACATTTTAAATTTTTCATTCAAGCTCATTAATTAGCTGATTACATCTGGTTAATTTCTCGTTACCTTCCAAAAGTCTTCATGCAGATGACTTTGACCTGCATAGTAGAAAAGTCTCATGCAACCAGACCACAAATTGGGGTAAGCCTAAGAAAAAATCAGAAAAACAAGAACCATTGTAGACTTTTTGACCTTTCCTAGAACAAATTAAGCAAAACTCTTCACTCCTAACTCATTTGCTGAGTCTCTTTGGCAACCAGACCACAAATTGGGGTAAGCCTAAGAAAAAATCAAAAAAACAAGAAATATTGTAGACTATTTGAACTTTCCTAGAACAAATTAAGTAAAACTCTTCACTCCTACCTCATTTTCTGAGTCTCTTTGGTTACTTTTCTATATTTCCTTACAAGCAAATCATGTCAGTTATTGGAGAGGCTGCTCTATCCGGTTTCTTTCAGGTGCTGTTTAGCAAGTTAACCTCCCCGGAATTGTTGGAGTTCTTGAACCAAGATCAAGTTCAAGCTGACCTCAAGAAGTGGAAGACAATGTTACTGAAAATCCCGGCAGTTCTAGATGATGCAGAAGAGAAACAAATGACAAGCCGGGCCGTGAAGATCTGGTTGGATGAACTCAGGGACTTAGCTTTTGATGTGGAGGACGTCTTGGACAAGTTTGCAACCGAAGCTTTGCAACATAAGTTGAATGCAGAACACAGCACAAGTAAGGAACACATGCTCATCCCTGCATATGTTAGTTTTAATCCAAGTTCTGTTATGTTCAATACTAACATGCGGTCCAAGATTAAAGAGATTAATACAAGATTGCAAGAAAGTATGACACAAAAGAATTATCTGGAATTGAGATACTATGATGGGGGAAGAACTAAAACAGCAAGACTACCCACAACTTCTCTTGTGAATGAAGGTCACGTTTATGGCAGAGATGAAGATAAAAAGGCTATTGTCAACTTGTTGCTGGGTGCTGGATCAAGTGACTCTCAACTCTCTGTGATTCCCATACTTGCTATGGGGGGAATGGGTAAGACAACTCTTGCTCAACTAGTTTACAACGACCATGATGTGAATCGTCATTTTGATATGAAAGCATGGATTTATGTTTCTGATGATTTTGACATTGTAAGGGTGACAAAAGCAATTATACAATCTGTCACTTCTGAGCCCTATGATGTTAATGATTTAGATTTACTTCAAGTCAAACTGAAGAACATATTATTTGGGAAGAAGTTTTTATTCATTTTGGATGATGTTTGGAATGAAAATTACAATAATTGGACTGTCTTACAATGTCCATTTGAATTTGGGGCTCTAGGAAGTAAGGTTGTTGTCACAACTCGAAATGATGGTGTTTCATCATTAATGGGCACTACTCCAAGTTACAAGTTGAAGGAGTTGTCACCAAATGCTTGTTTGCATGTATTTACCCAACACGCATTGGGAGCAACAGATTTTAGTGAACATTTGGAACTTCAAGAAATTGGCCAAAAAATTATAGAGAT
Source organism: Quercus robur (assembly GCF_932294415.1). NCBI lineage: Eukaryota > Viridiplantae > Streptophyta > Magnoliopsida > Fagales > Fagaceae > Quercus > Quercus robur. The sequence continues at coordinate 60,253,092 of NC_065537.1, forward strand.
GGGTAAGGGCTTGCCTTTGGTAGCAAAAGAACTTGGAGGCCATTTACGCACTAAGCACAACCATGATCAGTGGAAACATGTGCTATATAGCAACATCCGAGATATACTGGAGGAGAAAAGTGCTATTATTCCAACTCTTAGATTGAGTTACCAATACCTCCCTTCACAATTAAAGAGGTGTTTTGCCTATTGTTCTCTATTCCCAAAGGCCTACGAATTCGAAGAGATAGAACTAGTCTTGTTATGGATGGCAGAAGGTTTGCTTCAAGAAATAGAAGGAAACAAGCAAATGGAAGATCTTGGTAGTGAGTATTTTCTTGATCTACTAGGGAGATCATTTTTCCAACAATCAAGCAATCATCCATCACGTTTTTTCATGCATGACTTGGTCAATGATCTAGCTCAATGGGCTGCAAGAGACATGTGTTATAGGTTGGACAACAAATTGAATGCAAATAATCAATCCAAGATTCCCACAAAGGTACGCTATTTCTCATATATTCCTTGCTTTTGTGATGGCATCAAAAGATTTGAAGACTTCCACGAAGGCATGTCATTACGGACTTTCCTACCACTACCAGAAAGGAAAGTTTGCTACTTAACAAATCATGTTTCTTATCATATGTTGCCACAATTGAAATGTTTAAGGGTATTATCTTTAAGTGGATATCAAATTATTGAGCTATCAAGTTCTATTGGTGATTTGATACATTTAAGATACCTCAACCTTTCTGGTACTTTGATTACCAGTTCACCAAAATCAGTAAGTTCTTTATACAATTTGCAAACATTGATATTGAGACGTTGTTTCAAACTTACAAGGTTACCAAAGAAAATTGGGAATCTAGTCAATCTTAGACATCTTGATACTACAGATGCTTATTTAATCAAAGAGATGCCAGTGGGACTAAAAAATTTAAAAAGCCTACAAACACTACCTGAATTTGTTGTGGGAAAAGATACCGGATCTAAGGTAGGAGACTTGATGAACTTGAAGTTTCTTCGCAAAACACTTTGCATTTCAGGCTTAGAGAATGTAATTAATGTTGAGGATGCTAGAAAGGCTGATTTAAATGGTAAGAACTTAGATGTATTGGTTATGAAATGGGGGTCTGTGCTTAATGATTTACTAGATGCAAGAGTTGCAATAGATGTTCTTGACATGTTACAACCTCCAACAATGGTAAAAGAACTTTCCATTAAGGGTTATGTTGGTGCAAGATTTCCAACTTGGTTAGGAGATCCTTTATTTTCTAAATTGGTGCTCCTTAAGATGAATAGTTGTGAAAAATGCACATCCTTGCCTGCGATTGGACAATTACCCTCCCTAAAGGATCTTGTCATTATAGGAATGGCTGGGGTGAGAAGTGTTGGTTCTGAGTTTTATGGGGATGGTTTCGTTAATCCTTTTAGATCTTTAGTTAGACTTTGCTTTGAGGATATGCAAGAATGGCAAGACTGGATTCCTTGTGGAGTTGAGCATGAAGAATTCCCTTGCTTGCATGAGCTTTCTATCATTAAATGCCCCAAATTGCAAGGAAAAATGTCCCACCATCTCCCATCATTGGAAAAAATTTCTATTCGTAAATGTGAGCAGTTGGTTGTTTCGATTCCAAATTTTCCAATGCTTCATGAGGTAGAAATTGTCGGATGCAAAGAGGGGATAAGCAAAAGTCCTGTTGAGTTAAGCTCACTGAAGTCCATGGTTCTTTCTATTTCAGATTTGACAAGTTTGACAGAGGAATTCATGCAAGGATCAACAAAGGTAGAATATGTGACGATAGATGATTGTAAGGAGCTAACATCTTTATGGCAAGAGAGGCTCATTTCCCTTGTAACGCTAGATATCAGATCATGCCCAAGACTTGTGAACATCAGTCTACCATATACGTTAAGGACAATGAAAATTAAAAATTGCAATGCTCTGAAATCCTTGCCGATGTCCAATAGTATGTGTATTGAATACGCATATATTGATAACTGCCATTCTCTCACCTGCATTTCAAGAGGCCATCTACCTCCAACTTTGAGAAGGCTACACATTAAAAATTGTGAGAATTTGCAAGTTGTGCTTGATGAGGAGGAGGCCTCTTCCTCTTCTTCTTTAGTGAGGAATGAGGGAAATCGTTATGGCAATAGCAGTAGTAATGAGTCACTTCTTGAACACTTGGAGATTAGGGAATGTTCATCTCTAAAATGCTTGTCATCAAAAAACCAGTTTCCTGCTGCCTTGAAAAACCTTTTTGTATACAAATGTCCAGAGCTGGAGTCAGTAACAAAAGAGTTACAAAATGATGCCTCTCTTGAACACTTCCAAATTTGTCATTGTGAAAAGCTTAAGTCCTTACCTGAGGGCCTACACAGACTCTGCCACCTCTATGTGATCAAGATATGGGACTGTTCTAGTCTTGTTTCCTTCCCGGATGGAGGTCTCCTCCCAACCAGCCTGAGAAAGCTTTCAATCGAAAACTGCGAGAAACTTGAGGCCTTGCCTAACTGCTTGCCCAACCTCACCTATCTTCAAGAACTAGTTATATGCCGGTGTCCAAGCATCATATCCTTCACGGAAGAGGGTTACCCCACAAATCTTACATCACTTTGGCTGTCAGGGGTTAATATCTGTAAGCAACTATTTGAGTGGGGGATCCACAGACTCACATCTCTTAGAGATCTCAACATTATGGGCGGGTTTCCGAATTTGCAGTCATTTCCTGAGGCTGAGGAAGGTGGGAAGACAATGATGATGATGCTGCTGCCTATCTCTCTCACTAGCCTGAGTATTATAAATTTTCCAAATTTAGTACTCCTGTCCAAAGGCTTTCAACACCTCTCTGCTCTTGAAATGTTGTATATCAAAGATTGTCCTAAACTTGACTACCTCCCAGAGAACGGTCTGCCTCCTTCACTTCTGAAACTTTATATTTATAGGTGTCCTCTACTGGAACAGCACTGCAAGAAAGGCAAAGGTTGAGAGTGGTTCAAAATTGCCAACATCCCTCGTGTTGAGATTGATTGGAGGTCTGTCTATGAGGTGGAGGAGGAGCAAGAATAATTGGTATTTCTCTCTCTTTCTCTCTAAATGTATATGTTTACATATGATTTTTTTAAATTTAATAGTACAACGTGATTTTAAGAATTCCAACCCCCACCCAAGTTAATTATTCTTGCAGTATCGCCTGAACTCCTAAAAATTCTTCTCAATACTTGGAGGTACGTTAAATTTTGGGTTGCACTGGTATCTTATTATTATTAGCTCATCAATATCTAGTTTAGTTAATAATATATTTGAAATATCTAAACGAGGTATTGTATTGCAGAATTTGATGATTGCTAGTTAGATATCATGTTGAGGAACACAATGATCAATGAGTATGTACAGAATATCAAGATGCCATTTTCATACTAGGCCTGAGTGGAATGACATTTCAACCAAAGGTCATGTCTTGCACAGATGAATAAAGCATTCTCACCTTTGCTGCAGGTGGGCAGGTATCTCATTTATTCCAAAGCAATTATGGTATGAAATGAAATGCCATAGTTTCATTAAAATGTGCACCAACCTTATACTAGAATATAAGAAATGATCTGGACCATTCCAGAATTTATGTTGATGTTTGGTCTTAATATTCTGTCAAATAATTATCATATGATGAATTGTTCTCCAAGTTAATGGATTATAAGACCTTGGTGATACAAATTTGATAATTTGATGACTGCTGCTTGTTTATCTCATTTGTCACCTGGTTTTCTTTTGCTATAAACAAGACTTTTCTCTATTTTGTGAACTATGGAAATTTTAATTACAACATTTGGTTAATTTTAGATGAGACTTGCTCAGATTCTGGAAGTGGGAATTCAAACTACATTAATTGGCAAACATCCAGGCCAAGCTCATGAGTTGGCTGTTGAGCCTGTGAGACCTCATATCTTTCATACCTGTGGTGAAGATGGATTGGTGCAGTGTGTGAGTTATGGTTTCCTATTGCTAATTTAATCGTTGATTGCTTGGTCTCACTCAAGAACCTGAACTTGTATCTTGCCAAATATGCAGAGTTTTGCCAAACAAACACTAACTTTAAGATAGCTATAAGTTTTGGACAGAAGTGAGAAACTTTGGCTTCATATTTCTACTTGTTTGATCTGGATTTAAGTTAGTTTTAGTGTTGCAAGATGAATCGTGTTTCGGTGAAAATAACCATCCATAGTATAATATGAAATTAGGAAATAAGAATACATTGCTGAAGATAGATCTGGTAGAATGTTTAAGGGGATTCCTTATATGCTTACTCCCCCACCTTCTTTTCCATTTTATTTTTCATGTTCCTCTCCACTGCCCATTTTATGTTCTACTTGGCATTGTGGCACAATCTCCAGTGGACTTAAAACAAAGGAAAGCAGGCATTCTGGTCTGAGAGGGCAAACAACTACTTGACTTTTTCATCTGTGTTAATGTAAATAACAATGTTAGTGCCCTTTTCTTTGATCTCATTCCTCTTCCAAAACATCAGCAAGTTAGAGATGACTACTAGAAGTTAATTGGTGATGAATTCTTTTCTCTTTTTTTTCATCTTCAAAGTTTTATCTCTCTAGTATAGTTTTTGCCATAGTAATTTCTTTTCCATAAATGTCACATGGCATTTCTTCCCTTTAAAAAAATGTCACGTGGCAGTATAGCACAAAAAACTTGTAATAATAAAATTTTTTTTTAAAAAAAATGCAAGATGAATATTGCCAATGTAAATTTACATAGATACTATAACAAACTTATAAATTTACATAATTATACACTCACTGATGTGGATCCTTTTTGGGCAAAAATGTATAAATTTTACACATTTTTTCTATTATACATCCACTAATGTGAGTGCTCTTATTCCCCATTGATTTAGCCTCTGCTCAACGTGAGCACATAGGGCATGACATCCTTCACAAGAGTTCTTTTTGGCAGAATACCTGCAGCAGGCAGTGCAGAAAACTGTCCAAGCCATTCCTTTTTCTTTTTTTCTTTTTTCTTTTTTTCTTTTTTTGATAGGAATCTAAGCCATTCTTGTTTCTCAAACACCAGAGCCCCTCCAAAAATTGACCTTCTGTAGCTCTCTCCCTCTAATCCAAGCAGTGGGCAAACTTGACAGAAGACTTGAGCATCAAATGCCAGAATCTGCTATTTTAGTATCTTGACTGTCAGTTACGGAATAAATATGTTTCCTTAAACTGTAATGGGGCATAAACAATTAAAAAGTAAGAATTTTAATTTGGGCAGTTGTACTCCTAAAGAAATAGGCTCATTGTCAATGCAATTTGAGGGCAGAATCAAGTAAAGTAGAATAAGAGAAGAAATAAAATCGCCGCACTGTTGCTTACTTTTCTGCTTGTGCATCGCTCTCCAAAGGTTAGTCCAACAAACAAGCCATAATTACCAAGCATTCCTTTTACAAGAGACTATTTCATTCAATTCTTACTAGAATTTGTATTACCATCAAAGGGAGAGTAAATAGATGACAATTTCTATAACATTTATCCTGATATAAACAGTTCTATAAAATAAATACAAATATCATCATGGTTATAGGTAGACCATATGGTCCATATCTGTAAATTTGCAACTGGCAACTAAGGACCCATTTAATCCAACAACACAAATTAGTTCCACACTACCAAATATGTCAAGTAATTTCCTTTATTTGATAAGTCCAAATTTAACCAATTATATGTCAAGTAATTTCTTATTTTGGGTTAAAAAGAAATTACTATATGTCAAGCAATTTCTGCTTAACCCAAAATGCCAAATTACTATGTCAAGAAATTCATTATTACCATTCACTTCTACAAGGTGCCCAGCAAGTGCCACACTGTCATCGTTATCTGATCCACATGATGCTTCTGGTTTCCAGAAAGCTGCCTGTGGAAAAAAAGAAAAAAAAATACCAAGTTGAGTATCCATGCCAGTTGCTCCCAAGAGTTTTGTAGGCACATTATCAAAGCCCCTGGTCTAGACTGCCAGAGTTCAAAATGGTGAACATTTCAGTTCAAAAGGCATCACCTTTCACCAGTTTGCAACACCCCTTGAGCTCAGAATAGCTCCATGCTTATGTGGCAGTTGCTTCTCTACTTCTCTGTATAGCACATCAATAGTCAAATTCAGAGCTCCACTCTTATGTGGCAGCTGCTTCTCTACTTGTCTTTATGGCACATCAATAACCACATTGAGATATTTCTATGGTCTCATAACAGCTGCATTTGAGCCATCTAGTGTAAATAGAATATTAAACACTGATGATAATATACCCGAAAATACACGGAAAATTAATGATTGTTCCAATACAAGTTGTGTTTGGACCTGAAGCAGTCCAAAAGGAATGTTAAACATAAATGCAATATGCCTGAAACACTGCAAAAGATTTAGTTATTCCAAATGGAATGCTAAGAATTTGATCTTTCAGTTCTACTATTTCCAATTCTTAGTCTCTTAACAACTACTCTTTCTCATTTCTTCATCTTTAGTGTATGTTTCACCCAGGCAACAGATTACCAGCCATAATACTAAAGGTACTCTAAATATAGAAATTTCAACTAATGTATCTCCAAACACACAAATTCTGAACATTCAACTAATTTCAGCGTTTAACTATGCACTAGCTAAGAATTGCAATGACAACGACTATAATTGATTGAGGATGCATCCTGTACGCAACTGGATACACTGTCAGGAAAGCAAATAGATAGCAAAATGAATGCTAAAGACACGTATCCTGGCAGCAAGCTCAGACAACAAATAAATAAATCTTCATCATTCTGTATGTCAAATTGCTACTGTAGTATGGTAGATTCCAGCTGAAACTACAATTGCAACACCTTAATGCACCAATACATTTCCAGTTACTGCTTTTTTGTTTAAATTATCAATGAAAATATTATTTCCATTTTGCCACTGCTGATTGTAACAAAGGGACGCTGATAGAAGCAAATATGTTGAGTAGGATTAGTGGTGTAATTTACTGGTTTTACAACTGGCTGATCAAATGGCTAATATGACCTCAAGAGCATATAACCAATAATACCGTAACTCCTCAAATTCTAACCTAAAGCTAAAACAAGATGATTAATTATGTATGTGAGACTAAAGAGCAAAGCCACCATCCTTTTCTTTTTTTTTTTTTCTTTTTTTTTGAAACATCCTAGTTTAATGATTAACCAAGAAAACTTTACTACTAAAAACAATACTGAATAACTCCTCTTTTTTTCCCAGGGAAAACATTCATTAACAACAAAGAAAACAAAACAAGAACAAAAGAATCGAAAAAAAAATAACCGTCGTAAACAAGATTGATGTACCGGTTCTCTGAATACGGCGTTAACCATCTGCGTGTTGGTTGATCCTGATTGCCCTGCGAAATCTCTCCTCAGATGGTTATTGTTGTATCGATCCAACCTGAAATCATTCCTCTTTTGAGGGATGATCTTCTCCTTTCCTTTCCCTTGCAGTTGGTCCTCTTCCACTCTTTTGTATTTGTCAATCCGGTTCATAAGTTGACGAACGCCGGTGACAGGCTTGCCAATCAAGGATTTCCTCAAGCCGTGCTCGGTTGGGAGATGGCTTTTAAAAGTGTTGATGGTGATGTCATCAAAGTTGCTGTCCATCTCATTGTACATTTCCCAATATCTATCCAAGTATGCTTTTAGAGTTTCTCCCTCATGCATGGATAATGACAACAACGAACTCAGAGGCCGAGGAACCCTACTATTCGTAATGAAACGAGAGACAAAGGCTTGGGTGAGCTACTTATAGGAATTTATGGAATCCGTTTTCAAGCCATTGAACCACCTCATCGCTACGGGTCCTAGGCTGGACGGGAAAACCTTGCACATCAAAGTTTGGTTCTAGGAGTGGATGGCCATTCTTTGATTAAACTGGCTCACATGCTCTACGAGGTCCATTCGACCATTATAAACGGTGAGCGTAGGCTATTGGAATCGCCGAGGTAGCCTAGCCCCTTCTATCTTGTGCGTGAAGGGTGACTTAGAAATCTGATCCAGAGCCTTATTCATGGCATCATTACCCAGGCCCTTACTAGATAGACCCTTGTGTTTTCATCTATGATGGTGCTCGTCTTCATAAGAGAAGGTCTCACTTTGAGGAGTTCTTGATCTCCGCTTGTGATTGCCGTCCTCTTCATCATTAGAGGATTTGTTGGAGCTGGAAGGGGACCGCCTCCACTGTGCATGGCGTAGTCTCTTTTTCAAGTCATCTATCTCCTACTGCATGGCTTGGTGGTTGTTTTGTCTTTAGGATACGCGACTACCCACTTGGGTGGGGCTTTTGCTCGTCTGGGTGGCATGCACACTCCCCTCTAGATTTCTTTCATTCTCCTAATTTTGTTCAAGTTCAGGGCCAGGAAAATTACCCTGTCGCTGGGACCCTATGGGTTCTGTCCGTTGGGGACCTGGTTAGCGTGGGTTTTCCTGGTGTAGACCTGATCCTTCCATGTCTAACTGTTGCACTCACTAACACACAAGTTCTCCCCACAGACGGCGCCAATTGTAGGAGCACGATTTGGGGCCCAAGCCCAAAATATATGGAGCCTTGGTCTAATGAGCCTAATACAATGAATTTGTAGAGTATGGGTCAAAGAACTAGATCTTAATGAATTGGGCAACGGCTAATGTTGAATTAAAAGACAATCAAGCACAAATAAGAGATATTGGTGTCAATGGATTTTTAGTCCGAGGAGGCCAAAGTTATTGTATATTGATCACAGTTGGATATTAAGATAGTTTAGTATGCTACAGTGTTCTCTCTTTGTTTTTCACGACCCCTTTCCCATGGGGGTTCTTCCACATTATATAACTCCTTTCTAGTCATCTAGACCCCACACTTGTTGATCATCTGGATCCCCACTTGAGTGCCTATCCCATCAAACACTCCTTCCAGCCTTTTGTGAGTTGTGGTAGCCAAGGCAGCATATTCAGAGGTTCTCTCCACATTAATGCAGCCAAAAAAGTAGCTGCAGCGCATTCAATGCAGTGATAACAGCTTTTCCTTAGATATTTCAAGTTCCCTTCCCCCTCACATGTTCATGGGGTGCATTTCAACTGCCAGAGTACATATTTGGGCTGCATTCGTCATGTCTAAGGAGGAATTCCTCCTCAGATTTCCTTCCCTTCCCCCTCGTTAGTGTCCTCGGACAAGGCTCAAGACCCAATACATTATTTTGGGCCCTAGTCCCTATAGTAGTGTTTAGCTGAGATAAGAAATGAATATAAAAGAAAAGAGTAACAGAGTCACATGGGTAGGAGTGAAAAGGTGAGTTTGGAAACTTCTTGGAAAGTACGTACTTTATAAATACCCTAAAAATGTTTGCTTATTTACAAAAATACCAAAATTTATGTATATAATATTTTATAAGCAATCTATTTCATTTTATCAAGATTTAAAAAATAAACAAATAAATTATATATATCTTGTGCGTTATTTCAAAACAATGCACCAGTATACTTTGAAAATTCCATGGAATGATCTTCGAAACAGAATTCAAAACTTTAGAATAAAGTTATAATATATAGAGAGAGAAGAGTCTATAGAGAACATATAATATTGTTTGGTGTTTGACACTTTGATTGTTTGTTTGTAGTGGGGCAATAGTAAAGAATAGGCGAGAGATAGAGATGCAAAAAAAAATAGTCTTTTGTTTTTGTTGATAGATAATTGCATCTTAATATATTAAGAAACAATAATTTTGTGTATTTATCTTGGTTGATAGTTTGTTAATATTATATAAATGTTTATTCGAAGTTTTTTTATTTTTTATTTTTGCTTATAGTCTGGCCCCCCAACTTGAAATCCTGGGTCTGTCCCTACTACAAAATGTATGGTCTTTGTTTCAAAGCAACTTAAAGAGTCAGTCCTTATCTTTGAAACCCACGTCACAATGTAGTACCAACTAAAGTCCCTAAAACTTTCCATCTTTGTTGTGCTTGGTTGTGGGGAGGGCATAGGGATGGCAATGGGGCGAGGCGGGGCCGAAGGATGGAGTCTTCATCTCCATCCCACATGGTTTTGTCTTACCACATCCCCATCCCACCCCGCCCTGCCCTGCATGATAGGGAAAAATTTCTCACCCCATCCCTGCCCCTTGGGGCCCCACGAAGCCCCACCCATCCCGTAAAACTCTACTTTTTGTTAATTTGTCCTACAACTAGTACAATTTTTTTAATGCAACCTATTTCATTAATAAAAATATACTTGAAATTACAACTAAATTTATCCCATCAAATCAAATCAATTTTTAGAAAGAAAAAAAAAATTGAATAATATATCCAAGTGTTTAACAAGACAATCAAACAACAACAACAACAACAACAACAACAACAACAACAAAAAAAACTCATAGTATAACACATAACAAAATAAAGGCAAAAAACCACATTAGGTGTAATAAAATAAGCTAATATTATATGTTTATTTAAATAGTAGGGTTTTAGGGTATGAAAATTTTAAAATTATAAATCTTAGCAACACGGGATGGGGCGGGGACGGGGAGGGGCGGGGTGGGTCTAAAAAGTCTAAACTTATCCCAGCCCTACCCTGCCCTGTGGTGCGGGGCTAAAATCTTGCCCCATCCTTGCCCCGCCACCTTTGTAGAGTGGGGAAAATCTGTGTGGGACGAAAGGGGGGAAAGGCAAGTTAAGCGGGGCGGGGTAAAATTGTCATCCCTAAAGTAAGGGATAGGGATAAGTCTTTAGGAGTGTCACGCCCCAAACCCCAAAGGGTCCAAAGCATGAGAAATACGTCTCAAGGTACCTATAGATTTTTTTCTTCCTTTTTGACAATTCAATCCATAAAAATCATAACAAGTACCAACATCAAGAATTATCATAATAATTCCATTGAATATACTCTCAGAGTAAGTCAGAGCTCTAAGCAATAATTACAAGGACCAATGGCCACAAAAGAATAGAGGTCTGAATAAATAATTATATATTAACAGCTTATCCTATTAGTAGGAATAAAGTCACAACCACTATAATATACAAAAGAATAAGTCAAGCCTATTCTAAGATGTACAACATCTAATATCTCCATTACAAAAGTTCAGCCTCCATCAGTAGTTAGTCTAACTACTATTAGCCACCAAAAAGCTGTCTCAAAAGATTGTTGCCTACTCTGAAAAGTTTATAAAATAATAGAATGAGACAGAGCCTAGTAAGTAGCATATTTAATGGGGGTGGGGGAAATGTAAGTTTCATCTTCAATAATAATAATATGATATGACAAGAATGATTGAATATTGAAACTCAAAGTTACTCAAAGTAGATACCTTGAAATTATATACTATAATCTATGAGCACCAACAATATAATTTCCAAAGTCATAATATCTAACGCAAGGTAAATTATCATAAATATATCACACTACCACATAGACCGGTCAGGGGATCCACCCATTCACAACCGGCATGATATTGTCCTTTCTGGTATACAGACTCTTGGCCCCATTGATAGCAGCCTCACCCATACCCTCAAGATTTTTCTCTCCCCCCATGGACAGCAGAGAAAGCGCGTCAAATAGGACATCTCTTGCATGTGGTCTCTTGGCCCCATGGGCAGCAGCTTCACCCACACACAATCAAGAAACTTCTTCCCCCATTGGCAGCAGGGAATAACTCGTCATCCAAAGTGAAAGAGCACTGACTTGGATCTGATTCCGTTGTCACAAAGACTACGGAAACCAAATCGGGTGATCACCGGGAAATCACACATGGCATGGTGTTAAAACCACATGAAGCTCACAGGTTACATATACTTTGAAACACATAATTTATGTCTAGGTAATTTTAGAAAAACCTTAAATAATCTATCTTCTACAAAGTTTGTAAGGTTTTCAACTTCATTCTTGTCAATGGATTTTCTATCAATTTCCCACATAACAAAACAAGATAAACATCTTTAAATTTTATAATATACCATAAAATCCATGATTTCCTTATCAAAGATTAAATAAAAGATGCTCATTTTCTTTTCATATCAACAATTCATACATTTCCCCAACTGCAATACCAAATATGATGCATTTTCATATATAATCATATATATAAATATAAATACATATATATATATATATATATATATATATTAAGGTTACGACACAATAGTTTTTAGGAAAATATAGTTTCCATAGGTAATTTCCAAAAGTGTGTCTAACCTAAAAATAATATTTATGTAACATGGTTATTTTTCAAAAATCCCATTAAAAAGCTACTTACCTCGCAACCGCAAAATCATAATTCTCCAAGCTCCAAGAAGATTAGCTAGAACCTAAACAATATCAAGTAAACCTATCAAAATAAGCATAGAGCTTGAAATTGTATCTAGCTACAATTTAAGAATTGCCAAATGAGCGCTTAATTAGGCAAGCCTAGTATTTAACCACATCAATAATAATATATCCCACTTCCAGAATTTCTTAACAAATTGATTCATAAGGCATAAACTCCAATTTATAAAGTTAACCCATTTAATATCATCTCCAACATTATGACTAGCTTCCAAAAATTTACACTACATCATTAAGAGACCCATGAAAGCAAAATCAATATATCCTCCAAGACAAGAAATTTAGAACTTCAACTAACTCCAAATAAACCCAATGGCAATGAAAAAATTAAATTTACCAACCATCACATGTTATAACTTGAAACTCCTAAATTTTCCACCATACATAAGCCTTAAGTAGTCATCATTAAAACAAATTATATACCCACTCATCAAATAATTCCACAATAAAAAACCCATGCATAAAAACACATAAATATCACTTCCAATACTCATAAATCACATGAGTATCATTATTAAAGTTTAGATAAAAATAACCTCAAGCAAAAGTGTAAAACCCACCAAAAAGATTAGAAATTTTTACCTCAAAAAAAAGATGTGAAGGTGTTTATGGGTTCACAACAATTTTCCAGTGATCTTGCCGGAAAAATGATGGTGGAGATGTTGATTTGGAGTGGGTACCATGGGAGAGGATGAAGGAGTATGAGAGAAATGTTTGTGTTGTGTTGAGAGGAAATGAAAAAGAAAGAAAATAATTGAAGTGAGCTAGCCAAAGAGTAAAGAAATAAGTGAATGAGTGGTGGGGAAGGGGGTTAGGTGGGGCACGTGTGGTTCACTAAAAATCTGACATTTCCTTTTTCTTTTTCTTTTTCTGACTGATTGGGACATCACAAGGAGTGAGCTTCACACATATATACTTAGAATAGACTAGAATAGAATTTCTATTTTGTAAAAAAAAAAATAATAATTATAAAAAAAAAAAACCATTTTTGTTGTGTAACTCAGAAGTCAACCAGTCAACCCTTTAAAACTCCTAGACACCGTCATCCCACACTCTCCTATCATGTTGGGAAAAAAAAAATTCCAACATAAAGATTTATGTGAAAAATCATTTTTCTTTGAAGGGAAAAATTACGGGACAAATTCCGAATAATTTGATTACAACACTTAAAAATATAACTTGAGCAAAGAAAAAATGCATTTTTTCTTTTCACTCACTTATCTTTCACAATTTTCTCACACTCTCTATTTTTCACTTCTCTTTTACTTGCTCACTCACTCAATTCTTCGAGACTACACTGGTCCTGGGACTTCTCTTCTTCTCTGCATCAAATGGCCGAATAGCCTCATTTATATTTCTTCAATTTTTTTTTTTTTCTTTCTTCTCTATCTTGTAGGACACGCACACGTAATACTCATCCTTTTATAAATGTTGCTTGACTTTTGTACATCCCTCCATTGCTTGACTTTTGTACATAATTAATGAGTTAAGATAAAGTGTGGGCTGGACTCAAGTGCAAATGCACCCAACACATCATTCCTCATTCCATTTCCACCACAATGCTGCACCCAGTCACCTCCCCTCTGCTTAATTTCTTCCTCTTCCTTTCACTCCTCTCCGTCGCTGTCGCCGTCGCCACCACGACGTCGTTTGCCGACGAATGTTATCATCAGCCGCCCTTCGACTGTGGGCCCTTTAAGAATCTCTCTTACCCCTTCACCTCCGAACTCCAGCCCTCCCAGTCCCACTGCGGCCAGCCCGAGTTACGACTCACCAACTGCGACCCCACCGCGTCACCCGAGTTGACCATCCCCCCACTGAGTTACCGAGTCCTCCGACTCAACCAGGCCAACAAAACCATGACCCTTGCCCGCTCAGACCTATGGAACAACACGTGCCTCGCGGATCAATTCACAAATTCCACGATTCTAAATTCTACTATTCTGAATTACACAACCGACAATGAGGACCTCACTATCTACTATGGTTGCTTCTTTAATTACACGGTGATGCCAATGCCTGCTAATCTCTTTAATTGTAGCAGCACTAATGAGGAGGAAATGAGCGCTTCTTTTTATCTGACCGGTCCGGTTCCGGGAGATCCAATTCTCAATATTACCACCTGCCACGTCGGGGTCACACTCAAAATCCTTCAAACGGCGGCGTTTCAGCTAACAAGCAAACAGGCCTCACTTAGGGAGGTTTTGATGGAAGGTTTTAATGCGACTTATAGTGATTGTGTCTCTCAGCCGTGTCCCAACTCCAAGTCAGGTATTAGAGAGTTTATTTCCAAATCAGTAACTTTTGGGCTTTTAGATTATTATTTTTTTACCAACGAAATAATAGGGAAAAGTCAACCTTCCATTTATCATGTTATTCTTCATTATGGTATTCGAGCTTTCTACCCTATGAAAATTGCATTTTGCTTGGGAGTGGTCATTGGGATGGAAATGAAGTTCCAAAATCAGTAATTTTTATAGCCTTTAGAGCATCTGGTCTATGTCAAAACAAAATATTCCCTATAATGTTCTCAATAATTGAGAATGAGACCAAAAAAAAAAAAGTCACTCCAATGAATTCTTTATATTTAAAAAAAAATTTTGGCTCATGAACAGTAACACATCAAGTCTGATGGGCTATTGTCCATTCTTCAAATTTTTTTTCTATTATAATAAAAAAAATGTTGGAAGATATGTAATTGTTAAAAAAATAATAAATAATTAATGAAAAAATAATATTTAAATGAGATAGAAAATTTGTTGAAAAGTATATTTGAAAAAGTGGGTAGATATAGGTAAAAGTCACTGTTCATTCTCCATACAGTACAAAAATTTGATGAATTTACTAGAGATGCTCTTAAAGTAAGAGATTGTTTATTGATATTATTGATAAATCTAGAACCCATAACTGTTTTATTTTTAAAAATAATTATTTTTGAGGACCATAACTGTTGCTTGTTCAAGAAATTCAGTTTATTAAGCCCCAAGAGGCCTGATTATATCGTAACTTGTAAGCACGTGTGGGGCTAATCCTAGCTCTTATATTGATACGGTGCTTTGTAACGTAACTTTTTTTTTCTTTTTATTTTTTTGAAAATTATAACACAAACTTAAAAATACTGTAAAGATGTAGCCTCTAAGGATTTATATCATATATGTAGTCGGTCAAGCTTCCCTTGTTCTCTCTCTCTCTCTCTCACTTACTTATCTTTCTTACTCAATATTTCATTTCAACAATGTCTAAAGATGGCCAAGACCGCTCAATTTGCATCTCTTATGGTCCATTTGGATTGAGAGAGAAGAAGGGAAAGTAAAGTAGAGTAAATTTGATCCAAAATTAACCTATTTTCAATCAACTCAACTCTACTTTCTTCCATTCCCCCTTCTTTCCCCTTCAATCCAAATAGGCAATAATTTTCCAATGAAGTCGTTTAGATTCATATCTCCTTCTTCCAGCTATCCAATCAAAAAAAAAAAAAAAAAGTGCCTAAAGATGCTCAGTGGTTTAGAGTGTATACTTAATTGAATAGCCTACTTCCCTTAGTTTCATGGGTTCTATGTGGGTTGGTCATGTGAGTGGCCATACTCTGCATTTAAAAATATTTTTCTGACTTCCATATATTGAAAAATCAAGCTTTCATTTCTTTTGTTTTCTTGATTAGTTGAATAATGGATCATGATCCATTCTCTTTATCCCCAACTAGGTTTTTTCTACGGGAAGAGTTGCCATTTGAACTAGAGCCTGCTGGTATACTTCCCTTTGTGCATAAGTAATCCTTTCACTAGTTTTATTGCTTTCTTTAGAATCCAGAAAATGCCTGAAGCTTTGCACTCAATCATCTAGTTTAGATTCTGATCGTATTTGCTGGAACAAGCTTTTTTATTTAATTTGGTACGTCTAGAACATCTCTCACTAGGTTTCTAGTTTTTCGGTAAGGAAATGTTATGATGCCAGTTACACGAGGGATGTCATGCTTATCATCTTGTCATTAGATATCATATATTGTATCCTTGTCAGACCATTATTGGCAGAGTTTACTTTTGATCCTGGTATGAATTAAAATAATAATGTGCTACATATCTTCTTCTTTCTACAATTTAATGAGATTTTTTGTTACGAGGTATATATGGAGCTGCTTTTTTGGTCACACTTTCCATCATTACCTCTATAGACTATAGATAATATCAGTTTGCATTTATTCTTCTCGATTTCTTAAAACTGGTTTCTTTCCAGCCAGGGACACCTCACCAGCATCATTTACCCTGTTTCAAATAAAACTGCTTCAAAGTGTCCTCTGTAATTTTAGTACATAATGCAGAATTTTTCTATATATAAAATCCTTATATTTGAAATGAAAGATAGTTTCTTATCTTTTTCAGTGGCGGCGCCACGTACAGGTCAGGGTGTTCCCAGGAACACCCTGACCTGAAAAAAATTAAAAAAAAAAAAAAAAAATTTATATTTAATCTATGCTAGGAACACCCTCATCCCAAAATTAGGAACACCCTGAATCAAAAAATTAGGAATACCCTCAAATTAAATAATTAAAAAAAAAATTTATCTGTCCTACTTTCAAGCCAAAAAAAAAAAAAAAACCCAAAAAAAAATTTTGAACTAAAATCTGAAAAAAAAAAAAAAAAAATTTGTTAACAGAACCAAGCCCACTGCCCACGGCAAGCCAAGCCCACGGCAAACCCGGAAAGCCCAACATAATACGGAGGTAGCAAAACCCATGGATTCGCACCCAAAAAAAAAAAAAAAAAAAAAATTCAGAGAAAATCAGAAATCAAACCACGGTCACGTCGTTGGCAGAGATCAAGACAGCCTATACTCTATACAAAGCCAAAACAAATCAAACCCCATTACCCAACACTGCAATACAGTCATACAGAGGCGTTTATCAAAAAAAAAAAGAAACCAAATACAGAGCAAAAGAGAAACAAAATACAGAGCAAAAAAGAAACCCCAAACCCAGAGCAAACCAAACCCACGGTGGCGCCTAGTGGCAGCTCGCAGGCGCAGGCGCAGCTCGCTCGCTCCGTGACCTCCGCCGCTCCTCGTCTAGTCGTCGTCGCTCGTCGCCCGCCGTCGTCGCTCGTCGCTGGCCCGTCGTCGCAGATCAGAACGGTCTCACCGTCTCAGCTGTTCCGCCGTCGTCGCTTGCCCGTCGCCAGTCGGCCTCAAGGTATTTCTCCCCCTTTTTCTCTCTGACTCTCGCTCTCTCTCTCTCTCTCTCTCACACTGAAATGCAAACCGTGAAATGATAAAATGCAAAAGTCTGATGCCTCTCTCTCTATTTATTCTAGTCTTTAAGTCATTATCTCTCTCTCTCTCTTTTGAAATTTGAACTGGAATAATCTGATTGGCTGGCTGTGCCAGTGTGCCGAATCTTTACTCTTTCTTTTTTTTTTTTTCTTTTTTTTTGGGAACCAATCTTTACTTTTAACTTTATTTTGTTTTTTTGTCTGTTTTTTTGGCTTTATCTTATAGCTTTATTCGTTGCTTTTGTCTGTTGGGCAGTGACTCAGTGTGTTGCTGATTAGTAATATGTATTGTGATTGTGAAATTTTCTGATTGGCAGGTTGTGATTGGGGGATGATTTGTGCTTGTCTGTTGAGTGGGGTTGAGTGGGGTAGGGATAAATGGGCTGATAGGCAGTGGGCACATGGGGCCGGACAGTAAATGATAATTAAAGCAGTGTAATGTGTTGCACATTACACTGCTTTTATTATGCTGCACATGAGATGTATAATGTTTAGCTCTTTTAGTGTAATGTGCACAAAGAACTAAACAATATAACAAATTAAAGTAATATAATTAATAACAAATAAATTAAAGTAATATAGTTTATTGTTACGCTAAACAATAATAATTAAAACAGTATAATTAATCAATGTATTATAAAAGACAAATAAATTAAATTATGTTAGGCTAAATAATAATTAATAATTTTATAATTAATGAAACAATAATGTAACAAATTATAGTTTATAAAAAACAAATAAATTAATAAAACAACTAAACAATAATAATTAATAATTTTATTAATATTTCAAATAAACTTATAGTTTTTTGTTTATTCTTTTGCTAGAATTATGGACAAATATTTGATAAGAAAACCACGTACCCAAGATTCAGCTCCTGCACAAGATTCATCTTCATCTTCTAAGCGAGTTCGTGTTGACTTTAACTTAGAGAATCTTCCTTCAGATCCTGGGCTACGAGAAAAAATATCATCTTATCATCCTAATCATCATGATGAAATAAGAAGATATTATTTAACAAAAGGCCCTTGTCAACCTGTTTTACACAGTGATGATTACCCTATATCTTTTTTTTCTGGAAAGCCCCGTCGATTTTTATCCAAATGGTATAAAGATAGATGCTGGTTGGAATATAGTATAGACAAAGATGCAGTATTCTGTTTTTATTGCTACCTATTTGGACAAGACGTTGGTAAGCAAGGGGGAGGTGACACTTTTGTAACGAAGGGATTCAAACTTTGGAATCAGAAAGATAAGTTAAATTCCCATGTTGGGGGAGTTAATAGTGCTCATTACCAAGCTGTCAAAAAGGGTAATGATTTGTTGAATGAAAAGCAACACATTCAAAGTGTTTTTGTTAAGCAATCAAATCAAGATAAAATTGACTATCGGATTCAATTAAATGCAATAGTTGATTGCATAAGATTCCTTTTATGCCGAGGATTAGCTTTTCGTGGTCACGATGAATCTCAAGATTCAAGTGATAAAGGAAATTTCCTTGAGCTTGTACAATTTTTGGGGGATCACAATGAATCTATCAATGAAGTGTTGCAAAAAGCTTCGAAAAATTGCAAGCTTACCCACCCTGACATTCAAAAAGATATTGTGAATGCAATTGCACGTGAAACATCCAAAGCCATCATCAAGGATCTCGACAATGGGTTCTTTTCAATATTAGTTGATGAGTCACGTGATATCTCAGTGAAAGAACAAATGGCCCTCGTTCTTCGTTATGTGAACAAAGAAGGAATTATTATAGAGCGATTCCTTGGTATTGTACATGTAGCAAGTACTACCGCTTTGTCACTCAAGCATGCTATTGAATGTTTACTTTGTGAACATAATTTGAGTTTATCGAACCTACGTGGGCAAGGTTATGACGGGGCTAGTAATATGCAAGGTGATATCAATGGTCTCAAAACTTTAATTTTGAAAGAGAACAAGTCAGCATTTTATGTCCATTGTTTTGCTCATCAACTTCAATTGACACTTGTTGCTGTTGCTAAAAATCACATTAACATTGCTGAATTTTTTTATGTGGTTAGTAATTTAGTAACTGTTGTTGGAGGCTCTTGTAAGAGACGAGATGCTCTTCGAGATACACAATTTGCCAAGATTAAAGAAGATTTAGAGAATGGTGTACGTAGAAGTGGGCAAGGTTTGAATCAAGAGACAAATCTTAAACGTCCTGGTGATACACGTTGGGGATCATATTATGGGACCATTCTCAGTTTGATTTTGATGTTCTCTGCTGTTGTTGATGTACTAGAGATTATTGAAGAAGATGGCCTCTCCGACCAAAAAGTTGAAGCTCGATCTATTATGAGGTCAATTCTTTCTTTTGAATTTGTCTTTGCTCTACACTTGATGAAAAATATTTTAGGGATCACAAATGAGTTGTCAATAGCATTACAAAAAAAAAATCAAGATATAGTAAATGCTATGGATCTTGTTAAAGTGTCTAAGCAACGGTTGCAAGTGATGAGAGATGATGGATGGGCATCTTTATTGGCTGAAGTATCTTTATTTTGTACCTCACATGATATTCCTATCTTGGACATGGAAGTGATATTTGTAGTTAGTGGGAGGCCGCGACGCAACACCCAACAAAATACAAATTTACATCATTATCGTGTTGAGCTATTCTACACAGTCATAGATATGCAACTTCAAGAGCTTAACAACCGTTTTTCTGAGGCGAATACTGATTTGCTACTTTGTATGGCTTGCTTGAATCCAAGTAATTCATTTGTGGCTTTCGATAAGGAAAAGTTGATACGTCTAGCTAAGTTCTATCCCTCTGATTTTCTTGGGACAGATATTTTGGCACTTGACTCTCAACTGCAAAATTATATTTTTGATATGCGCAGCAATGACTTCTTTTTAGAGCTTCAAGGAGTTAGTGAACTTGCTGAAAAGTTAGTGAGCACAAGAAAACACGAGACTTATCCATTAGTCTATTTGCTAGTGAAGCTAGCTTTGACCCTTCCAGTTGCTACTGCAACAGTAGAAAGAAGTTTTTCAGCAATGAAATATGTAAAGAATGAACTGCGCAATCGAATGGGAGATCAATGGATGAATGATTGCTTGATTGTGTATATTGAAAAAGATGTAGCTTGTAGCATTGATAATGAGACTATTATGCAACGATTTCAAAATATGAAAACTCGTAGAAAGCAATTGTAAATTCTATGTATTTGTGTATTTTTTGATTGTTGTTGTTGTCAATATATAAAATTTTCTTTTTATTAGATTGTGTAATTTATGCTTATTGAGGAACACCCTGAAAATATTTCCTGGAGTCGCCACTGATCTTTTTGCATGTCATCCTTTAGCGTGTGTTTTTTTCCTAGCCAGTCCCAAGCCTGTAATAGTAAAGTGGCATTGAAGGACTCATGTAGCTTACCCTGCAAGGCTTGGTTCAGTAGAGTTGTGTAGTGAAGCACTCATGTAACGTACCCTGCAGAGCTTAGTTGGGTAGAGTCGTAAAAATTTTGGAATGAACATATAGAGCAGTATTAATCAAAATATTAATATGTGGCTAGGGAAGAATTATCTGTTTTGCAAGTCAATGAGTAATGTGAAACCAAGCAAAAAGCTTTTATGGTCCAAGAACGAAGTTGTGGGATTGGGTTTTATTTTATTAATGGGTGACTCTCATTGAGTTTATGGATTTTATTTTGCAGAGTTTGGTTGAGCCCAATCTAGAGTTTTTTTGTTGGTCAAAGTGGGTGTTTGTCTTCTTTGGAAATTCAAGAGTCAAAGAGTATATACATGTCTTATTGTAACCAAAGAGTTAGGGATTTGGTAATGGGAATTGACTATTTTGGTTTATAGAAGAAGCATGTGTATTGTTTACCTTAGTGTGACTGTGATCTTTCTCTCTCTTTTAGCCTTCCCTTTTCTTTTTCCTTTTTTTCTCCTGGTTACCGTTTTCCTTATTATTCATGAAACTGTTCACAGCTTTAAATATTCTTCTTCCTAGCAACCCTTTGATCTTAAATACTCAACCTTTTTGCTTGATAATTTGAACCCTTTAATCTTGGAATTTCCATAGTGCAACCCATCAAATAAACCCTTCAAACAACCTTAGAAATATCAAAGCTTTTTGTTGCCAGAAAAATCCATGCAAGCTGTTTGCTTCGATATAGGGTTCTTCACCCTCTTGTCCCCATCTTTTCCAAACCTAATTTCTTATGTAAATCTTGCAAAAGACAGCGTTCTCTACTCCCAAGGCCGCCCACACCAAAATTAGTACACAGATTTCTCTGAGTCTCAACAAAATAAACTTCTATTTCCTTTTTAGATCTGAATCTGTACTTTGGTGCTGACATGAAAATTTTTTGGAGGTAAATGGAATGTAATGTGTGATACAGTAATTTTGTAGCAATAGAGAGGTGGCAAAAGTACAAGAGGAATTTCTTCTTTTTTTTCTGCTTTCATTTGACCTCTAAGTATATAACCTAAATGAGTCAACAGCTTCAATAAAGGCAAGCTGAATTACATCTTATAATGAATTGTACATCAACTTTGTTTATTTTTATCTGCCCTTTGCTTTCTTTGTCATGTCTTGAAATCATCTATAAGTTTGTCTGAGATTCTATTCCTAACAATAACTTTTGCTAAGATATTGTTGGTTTTTCAGGCTATTCCTCTAAGTGGTGGAATCAATCGTTTAAAGGTGCGGTAATAATGAGGGAACCCTTCATATCTTTTTATATCTTTTATTAGAGTATATTTTGCAAGAGTAAAATTTAGGTACATTTACTTAAGTACAGTACTCCAATTACATTTAAACACAATTGAATTGAATTTAAATTTTTATTGGAAAAGAAAACACAATTTGTGCTATATTGGCCAATGTAACCATGTGTTTGAATTTAATTGAGGAAGCTAATGTATTGCACTTAATAAGTTTTAGTTTTGTTTTATTTATAATTGAAAGCTCTTAATTACACTCTTTAAACGCAGGTGTTGTGGCTGGTATTGCTGGGACCATAGCAGTTATCTTTGTTATGATCATTTGCTACCTCAAAAGAGAACAATTATCAAATATGGGAGTGATTAGCAAGAAGAAAACCAAAGACAATCAATATGCCAAGGCTTTTGTAATGAATCAAGGCTCACTCGCTCCTAAGCGATACAGTTATTCAAATATTAAGAAAATGACCCATTCATTCAAAAACAAACTAGGTCAAGGTGGATTTGGAAGTGTATACAAAGGAAAGCTATTAGACGATCGTCTAGTAGCAGTTAAAGTCATCAATGAGTTGAAAGGCAATGGAGAAGAATTTATTAACGAAGTTGCTAGCATTAGCCGAACTTCTCATGTTAACGTCGTCACTCTTTTGGGTTATTGTTATGAGAGAACTAAAAGAGTTCTAGTCTATGAATTCATGCCTAATGGATCTTTGGATAAGTTCATATGCAACCCAGAATCTTCTAGCACAAATTGTCAGTTAGAACAGAAAACACATTTTAAAATTGCAGTTGGCGTTGCTCGAGGATTAGAGTACTTGCATCGTGGTTGTATCACGAGGATTTTGCATTTTGACATAAAACCTCAAAATATTCTACTAGATGATGATTTTTGTCCAAAAATATCTGATTTTGGCCTTGCTAGACTATGCCCAAAGAAGGAGAGTATTGTATCTATGTTGGGTGCAAGAGGAACTATAGGATACATAGCACCGGAGGTTTTTAGTAGAAATTTTGGAGGAGTCTCTCACAAGTCTGATGTTTATAGCTATGGAATGTTGATTCTTGAAATGGTTGGAGTGAATAAGAATTTTGATGCAGAAGTCTCACATACTAGTGAGAGATATTTTCCAGATTGGATTTATCAAAACCTAAATTTGGGTGAGAATGTCGAAAACAACACGGGCATAATAGAGGAGGACGAACAAATGAAACGAAAAATGATTTTAGTGGGCTTGTGGTGCATTCAGACCATTCCAACAAATAGGCCATCCATGACTAAGGTGGTGGAGATGTTGGAAGGTAGTGTTCATTCCATAAAAATTCCTCCAAAACCCTTCTTGTTTTCTCCTACAAGGTCAGTGCAATATTCTTCATCAACATCATTACCATAAAAATTGGTGTGGGGGCGAAAAATCTACATGATCCCATCAGCAACAATTCCATTTGCTGAAAGATTTCATTTTGCAAATGGAATCGTTGCTCACTAATGCTAAGTAGTAGTTTGGATGGAAGACCGAAGTATGGGGACAAATGTAACTTGAGACAAAGGGGGCCATGGTTCCCCGAGCCCCAAAGACTTTTATTTTGTTTTATTATTATTTTTTATGTAATATTTATATATAGCTAATTGTCTCATGTAATATGTATATATATGACCCTCTCTTAAGAATTAAGTTGCCCAAATCAACCTCCGAAAAAAAATAAATAAAAATCTTATAAAAAAAATGAAGATAATTAGCAGTTGACCATGACCATTCCCCCTAAAATAGGAGAAAAAAAAAGTTTATATATACCTAAATTCAAGTGATGCCATTGTATAAAAGCGTTAATTGCTTCAAGAAATATTACCAATTCATGCATGGATATTGCTACCCTCAATTAATTATGAAATTTATATTAGATGAGCACTACCAAATTTATGTGATTATCAAAGCATTTTTTATTGTGTTTTCCCCCCAGTTGAGTATATTGTTAGGTCGATTAGATTTGGTTGTTTACTTAGAAATTAAAGGGATTTTATAAAATATATATACATATAAAATTTCTATTTTAAGTGCAAAGGGGCGTAATCCTAATACAAATGAGTATACCCAAACAAAAGATGGATTCAATTGAGTGTTTCCTGTGGAAACATTCATATTGCATGATTGCATCCCTATTTCTAGCTGTTAGAAATAACAGCTAGAAATGAGCTCTGGTACTTAAACTATCTAAAAACGAATGACATTCGTAAATTCATTCTAACCATGACAAAGTAATAGATATTCCTTGTCCATCAAGGAATAGGATTGAAGCCTTATAAGTGGGTATTATTGCAAAGGGTTTTCTTGGAGTGGGCCGTGTGTGGCTTGAATTGCCACAAGCCCACGTCCACCTATTGAACAAATCCTATTTGTAATAGGATTTGCTACTCCAGCCGACTTTTGACATATATATATATATATATATATATATATTATGCTTAAGAAGTAGTGTAGCCGTGAGAATATATAGAGAGATTCAAGAAAAATTCCAATTAACCTAGTGAGCAAGCCGCATGAGAGAAAATAGAGAAAAGAGAGGCAGTTAGCTTCTATTCTTATTTTTCTGTGAGAGAGTGCTAGGGTATAATTGGGATTTGGGTTTCTTGAGAGTGTTCTTGTGCACTATTGTATTTTTCCCTGATAATAGTGAAATCCCTGCAACTCCGTGGACGTAGGCAAATTGCCGAACCACGTAAATATTGTCTTGTGCGTGTGATTATTTTCTTTGACGTGTGTTTTCTCTATTTGTTTTGTTTCTCACATGTTGGGATTTTGATTAAATTCCCTACAACTGGTATCAGAGCCTAGGGTTAGGTTTAAGTGAGAGCAATGGCAGAGGAAGCAGGAAAGGCGTCTGAAATAGAAAAGTTTGATGGCACAGACTTCGCGTATTGGAGGATGCAGATTGAAGATTATCTCTATGGGAGGAAATTGCATCTGCCTCTTTTGGGGACAAAACCTGAGGCTATGAAGGCTGAGGAATGGGCTCTTCTTGACAGACAGGTACTAGGAGTTATCAGGTTAACTCTGTCTAGGTCTGTTGCACACAATGTTGTAAAGGAGAAGACCACAGTAGATCTGATGAAGGCTTTGTCTGGTATGTATGAAAAGCCGTCAGCAAACAATAAGGTGCACTTGATGAAGAAACTATTCAATCTGAAGATGGCAGAGAATGCATCAGTAGCACAACATCTGAATGAATTTAATACTATCACAAATCAATTGTCGTCTGTAGGAATTGATTTTGATGATGAGATTCGTGCTCTGATCGTCTTGGCTTCTTTGCCAAACAGTTGGGAGGCAATGAGGATGGCAGTAAGCAATTCTACAGGAAAGGAAAAACTCAAGTACAATGATATACGAGATTTAATTCTGGCTAAGGAGATTCGCAGAAGAGATGCAGGTGAATCCTCAGGATCTGGTTCTGCCCTAAACCTTGAGACAAGAGGCAGAGGTAATAACAGAAATTCAAATCGGGGCAGATCAAAATCCAGAAATTCTAATCGGAACAGAAGTAAATCTAGATCAGGCCAACAAGTACAATGCTGGAATTGTGGGAAAACAGGTCACTTTAGGAATCAATGCAAAAGTCCTAAGAAGAAGAATGAAGATGATTCTGCTAATGCTGTAACAGAAGAGGTACAGGATGCATTACTTCTTGCAGTAGACAGTCCACTTGATGATTGGGTTTTGGATTCAGGAGCTTCGTTTCATACCACTCCACACCGAGAAATCATACAGAATTATGTTGCAGGTGATTTTGGTAAGGTATATTTGGCTGATGGTTCAGCCTTGGATGTTGTGGGTATGGGAGATGTTCGAATATTGTTGCCCAATGGGTCTGTTTGGTTACTGGAGAAGATTCGACATATTCCTGACCTGAGGAGGAATCTGATTTCTGTTGGACAACTTGATGATGAAGGACATGCAATACTATTTGTTGGTGGTACTTGGAAGGTTACAAAGGGAGCTAGGGTATTGGCTCGTGGAAAGAAAACTGGTACTCTGTACATGACCTCAAGTCCAAGAGACATAATTGCAGTTGCTGATGCAAGTACTGATACAAGCCTATGGCACCGAAGACTTGGTCACATGAGTGAGAAAGGGATGAAGATGCTGCTGTCAAAAGGAAAATTACCAGAATTGAAGTCCATTGATTTTGACATGTGTGAAAGTTGCATCTTAAGAAAGCAGAAAAAGGTGAGCTTCTTGAAAACTGGCAGGACACCGAAAGCTGAAAAATTGGAGTTAGTACACACTGATTTGTGGGGGCCTTCTCCGGTTGCATCCCTTGGAGGTTCAAGGTACTACATCACTTTCATTGATGACTCAAGTAGAAAGGTATGGGTTTATTTTCTGAAAAATAAATCAGATGTATTTGAAACCTTTAAGAAGTGGAAGGCCATGGTTGAGACAGAAACATGTTTAAAAGTAAAATGTTTGAGGTCAGATAATGGAGGAGAGTACATAGATGGATGGTTCAGTGAGTATTGTGCTGCACAGGGAATTAGGATGGAGAAGACCATTCCTGGGACACCACAGCAGAATGGTGTGGCTGAGCGCATGAATAGAACTCTCAATGAGCGTGCTAGGAGTATGAGGTTGCATGCTGGACTACCAAAAACTTTTTGGGCTGATGCTGTTAGTACTGCAGCTTACCTGATAAACCGAGGACCTTCAGTTCCCATGGAGTTCAGACTTCCTGAGGAGGTTTGGAGCGGTAAAGAGGTAAAGTTTTCACACTTAAAAGTTTTTAGTTGTGTTTCTTATGTTCATATTGATTCTGATGCTCGTAGCAAACTTGATGCAAAGTCTAAAATATGTTTTTTCATTGGCTATGGTGATGAGAAATTTGGCTATAGGTTTTGGGATGAACAAAACAAGAAAATCATCAGAAGTAGAAATGTGATATTTAATGAACAGGTTATGTACAAGGACAGGTCAACTGTAGTGTCAGATGTTACAGAGATGGATCAAAAGAAATCTGAGTTTGTCAACTTAGATGAATTGACTGAAGGTACTGTCCAGAAAAAGGGTGAAGAAGATAAGGAGAATGTAAATTCACAGGTAGATCTGAGTACACCTGTAGCTGAAGTCCACAGATCTTCCAGGAACATTAGACCTCCACAGCGTTATTCACCCACTTTAAATTATCTCTTGTTGACTGATGGTGGTGAGCCAGAGTGTTATGATGAAGCCTTGCAAGATGAAAACTCAAGCAAGTGGGAGTTAGCCATGAAGGATGAGATGGATTCCTTGTTGGGGAATCAAACATGGGAACTGACTGAATTGCCAGTAGGAAAGAAGGCTTTGCACAACAAGTGGGTATACAGAATAAAGAATGAGCATGATGGTAGCAAACGTTACAAGGCCAGATTAGTTGTTAAAGGGTTTCAGCAGAAGGAAGGCATTGACTACACAGAAATATTTTCTCCAGTTGTGAAGATGTCAACAATCAGACTAGTACTGGGAATGGTGGCTGTAGAAAACTTACATCTTGAGCAGTTAGATGTGAAGACAGCATTCCTTCATGGTGACTTGGAGGAAGACCTTTACATGATTCAGCCAGAAGGGTTCATTGCTCAAGGACAAGAGAATTTAGTTTGCAAACTAAGAAAGAACTTGTATGGCTTAAAACAAGCTCCTAGACAGTGGTACAAGAAATTTGACAGTTTTATGCACAGAATTGGGTTCAAGAGATGTGAAGCTGATCACTGTTGCTATGTTAAGTTTTTTGACAATTCTTACATCATATTACTGTTGTATGTGGATGATATGCTTATTGTAGGGTCTAGCATTGAGGAGATTAATAATCTGAAGAAGCAATTGTCCAAACAGTTTGCAATGAAGGATTTGGGAGCTGCAAAGCAAATCCTTGGTATGAGAATCATTAGAGACAAGGCTAATGGTACATTGAAGCTTTCACAGTCAGAGTATGTGAAGAAAGTTCTCAGCAGGTTCAACATGAATGAAGCTAAACCAGTGAGCACACCCTTGGGTAGTCATTTCAAACTAAGCAAAGAACAGTCACCGAAGACAGAAGTAGAAAGGGACCATATGAGCAAGGTGCCCCATGCCTCAGCTATTGGCAGCTTGATGTATGCTATGGTGTGTACAAGGCCAGACATTGCACATGCAGTGGGAGTTGTGAGCAGATTCATGAGTAGGCCTGGAAAGCAGCATTGGGAGGCAGTCAAGTGGATTCTGAGATATCTGAAGGGTTCATCAGATACATGTCTTTGTTTCACAGGTGCAAGTTTGAAACTGCAGGGTTATGTAGATGCTGATTTTGCTGGTGATATTGATAGTAGAAAGAGTACTACTGGGTTTGTTTTTACTCTGGGTGGTACAGCTATATCATGGGCTTCAAATCTATAGAAGATTTTTACTTTGTCTAGTACAGAAGCTAAGTATGTTGCAGCAACTGAAGCTGGAAAGGAGATGATTTGGCTACATGGTTTCTTAGATGAATTGGGTAAGAAGCAGGAGATGGGCATTCTACACAGTGACAGTCAGAGTGCAATCTTTCTTGCCAAGAATTCGGCTTTTCATTCAAAGTCGAAGCACATACAGACAAAATACCACT
The DNA here is from genome assembly GCF_932294415.1 of Quercus robur. Classification (NCBI taxonomy): domain Eukaryota; kingdom Viridiplantae; phylum Streptophyta; class Magnoliopsida; order Fagales; family Fagaceae; genus Quercus; species Quercus robur. The sequence continues at coordinate 60,281,997 of NC_065537.1, forward strand.
TTATCCGTTACCTTGTTGAAGATAAGCTGGTAATGCTTGAGAAGATTTGTGGATCTAAGAACCCGGCAGACATGTTGACTAAGGGTGTCACTATTGAGAAGTTGAAGCTGTGCGCAGCTTCAATTGGTCTTCTAGCTTGAGGACAGGAGGATGAGTTGCAGGGATGAAGGACTATGTTATGGAGGATTGTGGTTAATGTTTGCAGCTTGTGAGCCCTTAAGGGCTAAGGTGGAGCTGATGGAGGAGTTTGCTCGTGTAGCTTGATCAATTCAAGCCAAGGTGGAGATTTGTTGGAGTGGGCCGTGTGTGGCTTGAATTGCCACAAGCCCACGTCCACCTATTGAACAAATCCTATTTGTAATAGGATTTGCTACTCCAGCCGACTTTTGACATATATATATATATATATATATATATATATTATGCTTAAGAAGTAGTGTAGCCGTGAGAATATATAGAGAGATTCAAGAAAAATTCCAATTAACCTAGTGAGCAAGCCGCATGAGAGAAAATAGAGAAAAGAGAGGCAGTTAGCTTCTATTCTTATTTTTCTGTGAGAGAGTGCTAGGGTATAATTGGGATTTGGGTTTCTTGAGAGTGTTCTTGTGCACTATTGTATTTTTCCCTGATAATAGTGAAATCCCTGCAACTCCGTGGACGTAGGCAAATTGCCGAACCACGTAAATATTGTCTTGTGCGTGTGATTATTTTCTTTGACGTGTGTTTTCTCTATTTGTTTTGTTTCTCACAGGTTGGGATTTTGATTAAATTCCCTACAGGTTTGGTGGCTTTTGCCTAAAGTTCCTCTCATGTGGGGATAAGTGAAAGACTCCTAGAAGAACATGTTGTGTGCTGAGAGTTTGTTTGTTTTGTTTTGTGTGGTAGAGCTATTGGGTATATTGAGATTTTGGGTTTGTGAGTTTTGTGAGTGCTACTTGTGTGAGTTGTTAGTGTTGATTAATATCTTTATAATCCATATTGTTGAAAATTGATATTTTTTGTTGGAATTGTCTATGGATATTTTATTTTCTTGTTCATGTGAATGCGTTTCCGCTAACCCCAAATCATAATAACTAATGTTAAAGCTTCCGTTGCACAACATAGTCAAATCTAAAATTCTCAAACTCTAACAAAACTATAGTTGAAACACTACAATGAAAGAATCCCTGCATATAAGAACCAAAAAGAGGCAATCAAGTACTTCCAAGTACCTAGAGTTTCACATATTCTTAATTCATGAGAAACTAAATATTAATCTAGAAATGTTTATTTATTGGTTAAAAACCTATACTAAATAATATGTTCATTCAACTCATGATGTTATTCATCCAATAAAAATAAATAAATAAATAACACTCATCTAAGTTTACCTGCTGGAAAAGGCCAGAAAAGAAAAATTCATTCACTGCAAGAATGTCATGCAAAACATTTTCACTGAAGTAACATATTTAGTATTTACGTTGGGTTAGGCCAACATTGGGATGAAGTGAGAGAGAATGATATTCTTAGGCTTACAAAGTAGATATTCTTAGGCTTACAAAGTAATGGGTTTTTCGGCCCAATTTTGTGGTGAAGTGGGAAATAATTTGATATGGGCCTAAATAATTTTAATAGCCCTCTCTCTCTCTCTCTCTCTCTCTCTCTCTCTCTCTCTCTCTCTCTCTCTATATATATATATATATATATATATATATAATTCCAAAATAATATACCGATATTAAACTATATCGAAATAGAGAAAATTCAAGACCATAATCTTTTGTGCGACAATTTTGCCAAAACACTGATGTGGTTGATTATGAGTGGTGGAGAAAAATGTTGTGGATTCGTGTGAAAATGACAAATATTCTATTACAGTCTGACACATAAAATAATTATAACAAATTGTGTGGTAAAGGTTGTGGTCCTAAAATAACTTATGCAAATATTTCTTTCCCATCTTTTTTTTTTTTTTTTTGATGAAAGACAATAGCATTAAAAACTAAGCACCAAAGCAAGGTTCAGGACATATCTTGTAGAAATACATCCCATTGAGACCTCCCTCAAACACATCTAAAATGTCCATAAGCGAACTATCATAAATAAGGAAATCAGCATTCAACCTAAAGTTCATCCTAGCTAAGCCATCAGCACATTGATTAGCTTGCCGGAAGCAATGCTTAATACGGACATTGTGGAACCATGTAATCAGTTGCCTATAGTCATCTAAAATAGGGGATATAACATAGTTAACATAACCTGCATTCTAAAGCACCTCAACAATGGACTTGGCATCCATCTCAACTTCAAGACAGCGGATATTTAAGTTGCAGCACAACTTGAGGCCCTCATGCGGCCCCCACAACTCAGCGGCAAAACTACTAGTGATCCCAATACGCTTGCTAAAACCAACTACCCACTGCCCATCCTCATTCCTAACCACTCCCCCACAACCAGCCAGACCGTGAAGCTCACTACATGCCCCATCTGTGTTAAACTTCCTCCACCCTTGCTCAAGCTCTCCCATCAAATGCTCCTTAAAACTCTACGTGTTTGCAATTTTGGTGCAACCACACAATAAAGATACTCCTTAGCTTGATACATAGTATCCATTGCCAAATTTGGACTCCAACCTTTCCTATTGAAAACGATATCATTTCTACCCTTCCAAATAGCAAAAGGAAACACAATTTTCCATGGGGTACCCGAACCATGCAGCTTATCATTCTTCCTTACATTTAGTGACAACCAATCCACCAAATTAACATGCCAAAACTCATGATTAGAAGCCGTGACCCCTAGCTGATTTCACAGATGTTTCAAGTGGGAGCAATCCCTCAAGGCATGCAAGATAGTTTCACCCCCATTGCAGCAAAGAGGACACACTTCATCTTAAACCACTCCTCTTCTTCCTAGACAAACTTTAACACCAATACTATTGTGGGCACACAACCAAAGAAAAAATCTAACTTTTGGCAACAAATCTGCATTCCAAATTCAACTAGCCGAAAAAACAGTAGCATTAGAAGACTCCATAGCAATCCCATATGCGCTTTTGACATCAAATGACCCATTGGATGACCCGGACCAAGCCAACTTGTCCAAGCCACCACCTAAGGTTGAAATGGGAATCACACAAATCAATTCCTTAACTTCATCAGGTAATTCAAATGTTAGTTTCTCCCAATCCCACCCCACATCAAGCATAATATCTTTAATTTCCAAACGATTGGCTTCTTGAGAAATAGGTCCTTAAATCAACTTTCTAAGGGGACCCCCATTAGTCCAATTGTTATGCCAAATATTCAAAGTGCTATTTTTTGTCACCAACCATCTACACCCCTTACTAAAAGTGCCCATCCCTTTCTTCATAGCAGCCCATATTGAGGAGCAAGGGAGTTTATCTACATTTGCCACTGCTCTCCTTCGGTGGTTGCAATACTTCATCTTCAAAACATACGGTGCTTCCCCCACCTTATGAAATCTCCAATTAAGTTTGGATAAGAGACCTACATTCCTACCTTTGGCTATATGCAACCCCAATCCCCTTTCCTCCTTTGATTTTGTCACATTTTCCTAACCAACCCAATGAATCTTCTTGGCTAATTCTGTAGACCCCCAAAGGAAGTTCCTATTCACTCTATCTAGCCCATACCCTTCCCAGAAGGTAAGAGCACTGCATAATGTACGAAGGGATGGCAACTAGTGATGACTAAATGTGCACTCTACGACCCACCAAGGATAAAAGGTTTATCTTCCACCTGGATAATTTTTGCTTCACTCTATCCAACATAAAATTATAATCATGCGAGGAAGAACCCGGTTGTTTTAGTCGAAACCCAGGGTACTTACCAAGATATGGCATTGATGCAAATCCCAAAATATCACAAAGGAACTCCCTAGTATCCCTATCCACATTTGGAGAAAAATATACCCTTGACTTAGCTTTACTCACCGTTTGGCCAGAAATGCTACAGAATGTGTCCAACACATCTCTAATGGCTGCACAGTTAACCCCATCAGCTTTAGCAAAGAGGATCAGATCATCTGCAAAGAATAGATGGGAAAAAGCAGGTCCCCTCTGAGAAGCCTTCACTGGCTGCCACAACTTCTCACTACACTTCTCTTTAATAAGCTGCCTAAGAAAGTCCATACAGAGGATGATGTGGATAAATTAATAGGGAGAAAGATAATTAAAATTGAGAGAGAAAATATTAGAAATAAGTGGATGATGATGTAGTTCAACAGAAGCATAGCAACAATAAATGCTACATTTTAGCTTTTAGATATAAATATATATAGATTTGATTGTTTTATAAAATGCTAATGTGGCATAATGTTATCAGAGGTGTTAAATTGTAGTTTGAGCACGTGCTGATAACATTTTGTTATTAGATGTGGCATGCATAATGTTACCAATTTGCACTCAAGATGAAAATAGTAACTAATCCTGATTTTTATTTTTATTTTGAGCACACGATGATTGCAATTTCTTTTTCTTTTTCTTTTTCTTTTTTTGCAAATTATAACTTACTCCATGTGGTTTGGCGAAATTTAAATTGCTTATTTGTTTTTTGAAATTTGACACTTTACCCACCTGAAATTAGCTTAATTAGAATTTTGTAACCCACCTCTGTTAAAAAAATGGCTAAATATTTAATTTTGCTCCACTTTTATGTCCCTCTATCCTAAAAACACAAAAAATATAAAAATACAAGATCAAATAAGATAATAAAAAATAATAATAATAATTGTACGGCACCGAGCTCCCAAAGCCCATACTGACCTTGGGCCCAGACCCATCTAGGCCCCGGGCCCAAGCCCATACCGGCCTTGGGCGCAGGCCCAGCAGAAAGTTCCAGTTACCTTATGCCCTTCTTGAAACTGCCTTAGAGCCAAAAACAAGTTTTGGGTATTAAGTTCCCAAGGTTGACCGGTTAATATTTCCCGGTAGAGCGCATGAGTCAATACCCGGGAAGGTCATGATATGCACGGGAACGTGAGTTGCCGAACATAATCGGTGAAAATGGAGCCAAGTTCCAAGATCATAAATGCTGCACCGCCCTTTCACCTAAACAACCACTTTAACCAGATAATACTGGACCTTCAATAGCACTAACGGTGAATGTAATCATGATCTCCCCACTAACCTTGGCTATAAATAGAGGAAAGTTGGGAGAAGAAGGGGTTCAGAAAAATTGAGAGAAAATAGTCAAGGAGAGAGTATCAACTGAGTGTCGCTTTGAGTCCCTCTGCCGAGAACGACCCATTGTAGGAAATCCTTAAACCCACTACAAATAAATTATGAGCCCAAGTAATCTAAGGCCCAGGATTCTTGTACTTGGTTCTTACAATTGGTGCCCACCGTGGGGCTATCCTACGAAGCTGTGGTTCGAGTGAGACTCAAGCAAAGAAGATGTCTGAGGAGCGTTCAGGAGGGCACGTGCCGAGCAATTCCGCAGGATCTTCTCGGGGATCGACGTGGAGGGAGAGAAGGCAGAAGCGGCTGGAGGATAGGGAGCATCCAAGAGGAGAGGAAAGGTCCGGATTGGGAGAAGGATCGGCCCAGACACACCGGACGATTTCAAACGTTTCAGCACATCGGCAACATGATGATAGAGACCGGGAGCTGGAGCGGTTGCGCAGATTGGTAATGGACTTGGAGCTGGAAGCAAGGGGTCGGCGCCACGAAAGGAACCACAACCCCCAACCCAGGAGGAACCGTGGCGAGGAAGGTTCCAGCCGATCTGTTACACAACAACACCGAGACCGATCACGTTCTCAAGAGTCACGTCGTCACTCCCGGGAGACGCGTCGTAGACAGGACCGTTCCCGGTCGCATGGATATGATAACCAAGGGTCAGAGTCACCAGAAGAGCGGCGGCCCCACAACGCCGCGATGGACGCCATGAGCAGGGCCTTGCGGATGGCAGCCCGGTCTCCATTCTCTGATGAGATTGAACGGGCACCCATGCCGAGCAGATTCACGCGTCCACCATTCAATTCCTATGAGGGAAGGACAGACCCTGTGGAGCATGTCAGTCATTACATCCACATGATGTCGTTGCATGCGCACAACGATGCATTGATGTGTAAAGTATTTCCCTCTAGTCTCGGCTCTACCGCACTGAGATGGTTCAATGGGTTGCGGAAAGGTTCTATACACAGCTTCGCCGAGCTGATTCAGGAGTTCGGCAGCAGGTTCGTAACATGCAGCCGAGTGCAACAACCGGTCGACGCGTTGCTTTCCATGAAAATGAGGGTCGGGGAAACCCTTCGGAGTTATGCCAGCCGATACTGGGAACTCTACAATGAGATTGGTGGGGGAAACGAGAAAATTGCAGCTAGCACCTTCAGGATGGGGCTCCCCGAGGATTCTGAACTGCGGGAGTCGCTGACGAGAAGACCCCCGGAGGATATGAGGCAACTGATGAGACGCATAGAGGAGTACAAACGCCTAGAGGATGACCGGCTGCAAAGCAGGGGGAAAGCCCCTTTTACGGGGAGATCTCGGCAAAGCATCTTGCCGCCAAAACCGAAAAGGGACTTCAGAATGCAGGAACCAGAGGTGCAGATCGAAGGGGTTAATGTGTTGTTTAAAGAGCCCGTGCACAAGATACTGGAACGGATAAGGAACGAGCCATTCTTCAGATGGCCGAACAAAATGGGGGGCGACCCATCTCGGAGGAACCAAAGCCTATACTGCACTTATCACAGAGACAAGGGGCACACCACCGAGCAGTGTAGGGTATTGAAAGATCATCTCGGGCAGCTAGTGAAGGCAGGGCACCTGAAAGAGTTTGTAGCAGATTCCACTGACCGGGAGACCGAGCAGGGCGTCCAACAGAAAAGGAATCCCCTTCCACCACCCCGGGGGGTAATCAACGTCATTCATGCCGCACCGAGAGGGGCCGCAGCGGCAAGGATGGTGATGACAGTGGCTTGCGCGGAGGGAGAATCATCCAAGAAGCAAAGGAGAGTTGGACGGCTAGACATCTCGTTCGGAGAAGATGATTTCGAAGGAACCATCCAACCTCACGACGACGCTTTGGTGGTGACAACCCGGATAGGCGGATTCCTGGTGAAGAGGGTGATGATTGATCAGGGTAGCGGAGCTGACGTCATGTACCCGGACCTCTTCCAGGGGCTCGGGTTAAAAACCCAGGATTTGGCGAAGTATAACACGCCATTGGTCTCGTTTGACGGGAGAATTGTGATCCCCGAGGGGCAAATCTCTCTCCCAGTGGACATGGAGGGCAAGGAAGTTGTAGTTACATTCATAGTAGTCCGATCATTCGCACCTTACACCGCAATCCTGGGGAGGCCGTGGATTCACGCCATGGGGGCTGTTCCGTCCACCCTTCACGTGAAAGTAAAATTTCCTACTGAGTACGGAGTTGTAGAGGTAAGGGGGAATCAGCAGGTGGCGAAGCAATGCCTCGTAGCAGCGGTCCAGTGGGAAAAGGAACAGCTCGGCCAAGCTGAGCACGCCGAGAAAGAGACTGCATAGCAATTACAGATACCCCAGGAAAAAGGGGGAGACGTTGCCGAGGAGATGCTGAAGGTAAGAATTCTCCCAGATAGTGACAAATACTTCCAGATAGGTACAAGCATGAATGACCGGGAAAGAGTAGAAATGTTGTTGTTCCTGTTAAAGAACATAGATGTCTTCGCGTGGAACCCGTATGAAGTGCCCGGCGTAGACCCCGAGTTCATTGTTCACAAACTCAATGTGGACCCATCGTACCCCCGAAAAAGCAGAAGCCGAGAAGAGCATCAAAGGAGCACGTCGATGCGGTAAACCTGGAGGTCCAGCGACTGAAGGAAGCCGGGGTCATAAAAGAAATATTCTTCCCGAGATGGCTAGCAAACACTGTTGTAGTAAAGAAGAAGAGCGGGAAATGGAGAGTTTGCGTGGACTTCACCGATCTAAACAGAGCGTGTCCCAAGGATCCGATCCCGATGCCCAAGATTGATCAGCTAGTAGATGCCACGTACGGGCACCCGAGAATGAGTTTTCTGGACGCCTTCCAAGGCTACCACCAGATTGCCCTGGCGCCCGAGGACCGAGAGAAGACAGCATTTATATCCCCGAACGCAAACTATCACTACGAGGTCATGCCGTTTGGGTTGAAGAATGCCGGGGCCACCTACCAGCGTATGATGACACGGATGTTCCGGGAAAAAATTGGGTGCACGGTTGAAGTTTATATCGACGACATGGTAGTAAAAAGCAGAAAAGAGTCGCTGCATACCGAAGACCTTCAGGGAGTATTCGAGATACTACGGCAACACAGGCTGCGCCTCAATGCCGAAAAGTGCACTTTCGGAGTGGGGGCTGGCAAGTTCCTGGGTTATCTGATCTCTACTCGGGGAATAGAGGCTAATCCCGACCAAATAGAGGCCGTCAATCGCCTCCAACCACCGAGCAATCCTAAGGAGGTGCAAGTGCTCACCGGGATGTTGGCCGCCCTGAACCGATTCATCTCCAAGTTTGCCGATCGCTGCCGGCCATTCTATCAACTTCTGAAGAAGTGGAAGGGGTTTCAGTGGGACGAGAGCTGCGATGAAGCTTTTCGAGAACTAAAGGAATATTTGGCAAAGGCGCCGAGGTTGACGGCCCCGGAGCCCGGGGAAGATCTGTTTATGTACCTTGCAGTCACCGATCATGCCGTAAGTGCTGTGTTACTAAGGGACCGGGGAGTGCAGATGTCGGTGTATTACGTGAGCAAGACCTTGGTCGATGCCGAGACAAGGTACCTGCCTCTCGAAAAGTTGGTTCTGGCCTTGGTACACGCCACGAGGAAGTTACCACACTACTTCCAGGCACACACAGTGTTCGTCCTCACCGAGTATCCATTGCAATCACTGTTGAAAAGATCCGATTTCACAGGACGGATTGCTAAATGGGGGACTCGGTTGGGATCGTTTGACATAAGATACCGACCTAGAAGCTCGGTGAAGGGGCAGGTCCTCGCTGATTTCATCGCGGAATTTACACCTAAGGGTGAAGGCCAGGTAATCTGTAGTACGGGGATTCGCCCGTGGAGGTTATTTGTGGACGGCGCATCAAATGCTATGGGGGCTGGGGCTAGTATTGTCATAGTCACCCCTGAAGGCATGCGACTGGAACACTCCTTCAGACTGGGGTTCAAAGCCTCGAACAACGAAGCCGAATATGAAGCCCTGCTGGCCGGACTGAGGGCAGTATTGCATCTGGGCGCCAAGGACGTGGAAATCTACTCGGACTCTCGGCTGGTTGTTTGTCAGATCACTGGGGACTTCGAGGCTCGGGATCCCCGAATGAAAGCTTATCTAAGAACGGCAAAGCAAATTATCGGTCAGTTTGGAACGGTGAAGATATCCCAGGTAGCCCGGTCACAAAACAGGCATGCTGACTCTCTTGCCACGTTAGCCTCATCTGCTACCGAGGACACCCCGAGGCTTATCACGATTGAACTTGTAAGGGAGCCAAGCATCTGTGTGAAGACGGCTCTCGACCAGGCCGGAGTAGAAGTCGCCCAGGTGGCGATGGCCGGATCATGCTGGATGAACCCGATCATAGATTTTCTTTCCGAGGATAAAGTTCCTGAGGATGAGGCCGAGGCCAACAAGATTCGACGAATGGCTCCCAGGTACTGGTTATCTTCAGACCGAAAGTTGTACAGAAGGTCCTTCGCGGGCCCTTACCTCTTGTGCCTGCATCCTGAAAGAGTGAAGGAGCTTCTAACCGAGCTACATGAAGGAGTATGCGGCGGTCATGCTGGGGGACGATCTTTAGCACACAGAGCAATGACGCAGGGGTTTTGGTGGCCACAGATGCAGAAGGACGCCGCCGAATACGTTCGGGGGTGCGAGCAATGTCAAAAGCACGCCCCAATGATCCATCAGCCGGCAGGACATCTAAATCCTGTCAGCAGCCCGTGGCCATTTGCACAATGGGGGCTTGACATCCTCGGGCCGTTCCCCCGAGCAACGGGGAACCGCCGTTTTGTACTGGTGGCTGTGGATTACTTCACAAAGTGGGTTGAAGCTGAAGCCTTGGCCAATATCCGGGATACTGACGTGAAAAAGTTTGTGTGGAAAAACATAGTAACAAGGTTTGGGGTGCCGAATTCACTAGTGACAGATAACGGGCTACAATTCGACAGCAACGCTTTTCGGACTTTTTGCAGCGAGCTCGGCATCAAGAACAAGTATTCAACCCCGGCATACCCCCAAAGCAACGGCCAAGCTGAAGCAGTAAACAAGACTATTTTGAACGGACTCAAGAGAAGGTTGGATGGAGCGAAAGGAAGATGGGCAGAAGAACTACCCAGTGTTTTATGGGCCTACCGCATGACCCCCAGGAGATCCACGGGGGAAACCCCATTTTCTCTGGCATACGGGGCAGAAGCAGTGATACCAACCGAGGTGAGTTTATGCAGTGCACGGGTCGCCGGGTTTGACCCCGTACAGAACGCCGACCTTATGATGGAGCATTTGGATTGGCTAGAAGAGTGCAGGGAGGCCGCGACCGTACGTCTTGCCGAGTATCAGCAGAAGCTGGCGCAAAGGTACAACCGAAATGTAAAGACCAGGGAATTCAGTGCCGGGGAATTAGTGTTAAGAAGGGTAGTGGGGCACATGCGGGACATGGCTGCAGGGAAGCTTGCTCAGAGTTGGGAGGGACCGTACAGAGTCACAGCCGTCGCAGGTGCAGGGGCCTACCACTTGGAGGACCTGGATGAGAGGCCGCTCCCCCGACCATGGAACGCCAACAATCTAAAGAAATTCTACGCGTAACCATCAATGTAAGCCAAAACTTGTATTCTGTTAAGATTATGAGCATGATGAACTTTTTTGTCTGTGCTGTTTTCTTTTTGACCCTGTAACCACACCAAGAGAATCGCCAATAAAGCCTAAGGACAGAAACCTGACCCTCGGCTCGATCAACATCGCCGAGCAGGTGAAAACCTTACGAATAAAGCCTAAGGACAGAAACCTGACCCTTGGCTCGATCAACATCGCCGAGCAGGTGAAAACCTTACGAATAAATCCTAAGGACAGAAACCTGACCCTCGGCTCGATCAACATCGCCGAGCAGGTGAAAACCTTACGAATAAATCCTAAGGACAGAAACCTGACTCTCGGCTCGATCAACATCGCCGAGCAGGTGAAAACCTTACGAATAAAACCTAAGGACAGAAACCTGACCCTCGGCTCGATCAACATCGCCGAGCAGGTGAAAACCTTACGAATAAAACCTAAGGACAGAAACCTGACCCTCGGCTCCATCAACATCGCCGAGCAGGTGAAAACCTTACGAATAAAGCCTAAAGACAGAAACCTGACCCTCGGCTCGATCAACATCGCCGAGCAGGTGAAAACCTTACGAATAAATCCTAAGGACAGAAACCTGACCCTCGGCTCGATCAACATCGCCGAGCAGGTGAAAACCTTACGAATAAATCCTAAGGACAGAAACCTGACCCTCGGCTCGATCAACATCGCCGAGCAGGTGAAAACCTTACGAATAAAACCTAAGGACAGAAACCTGACCCTCGGCTCGATCAACATCGCCGAGCAGGTGAAAACCTTACGAATAAAACCTAAGGACAGAAACCTGACCCTCGGCTCGATCAACATCGCCGAGCAGGTGAAAACCTTACGAATAAAACCTAAGGACAGAAACCTGACCCTCGGCTCGATCAACATCGCCGAGCAGGTGAAAACCTTACGAATAAAGCCTAAGGACAGAAACCTGACCCTCGGCTCGATCAACATCGCCGAGCAGGTGAAAACCTTACGAATAAATCCTAAGGACAGAAACCTGACCCTCGGCTCGATCAACATCGCCGAGCAGGTGAAAACCTTACGAATAAATCCTAAGGACAGAAACCTGACTCTCGGCTCGATCAACATCGCCGAGCAGGTGAAAACCTTACGAATAAAACCTAAGGACAGAAACCTGACCCTCGGCTCGATCAACATCGCCGAGCAGGTGAAAACCTTACGAATAAAACCTAAGGACAGAAACTTGACCCTCGGCTCGATCAACATCGCCGAGCAGGTGAAAACCTTACGAATAAAACCTAAGGACAGAAACCTGACCCTCGGCTCGATCAACATCGCCGAGCAGGTGAAAACCTTACGAATAAAACCTAAGGACAGAAACCTGACCCTCGGCTCGATCAACATCGCCGAACAGGTGAAAACCTTACGAATAAATCCTAAGGACAGAAACTTGAAACTCGGCTCGATCAACATCACCAAGCAGGTAAAAACCCTACGAAGAAATCCTAAGCACGGAAACCTGATCCTCGGCTCGATCAATATCGCCGAACGGGTGAGAACCTTACAATCAAATCTATAAAGACGAAAGCACAATCCTCGGTTAAACCAAACCCTGATAAAAACCTAACCTTTTTTTTTTTTAAACTAAGTCCAATAGCGCTCTCAAAATTCTCACAGCGCCGCACAACAGGTTTTCGGGGGTACCATTCTATTAAGCGGCCATAGCACTGGTATAATTCAAGCAAAACACAATACAAAGATAATCTCATTCAACAAATTGGAACGGAAGCAGAAAACGGACTACTGATTAAACAGGTAAAAGAAATTGTTCAATCACCACATCCCGGTGACATGGGCAAATAAAACCGACAAACTAAAGCAATTGTTCAATCACCACATCCCGGTGACATAGGCAAATAAAACAAAATAAAGATAAACTAACAAGTAAAAATAAAATTAGCTGGGAGGTTGAATCGGTGTTGGCACTTCCTGCTGGACGGTCAGAGGAAAAGGCTGGCCCTCACCAAGAAGCTCCTGCACGGTAGGTATGCTCGTGGCCTCCATATCCTCGGGCTCGGTGTGAGAGTCGATTTGCTCAACCAACTCCCTCATACTGGCCGTCTCCTCCTCGTCAAAAGCAGCCGGGGCATTCTGGACGGCAGGTACAGGGTTCGGAAATGGAATCTGGCCGGGGTCTCTCAGCGGCGAGTCTTCAGGAACTCCCATTGCCTGAAGAGCAGCAAACCACCCGGCCTCGAAACCCATATGCCGAGCCCGAGCCACCACCGGCTCTGCGGAGTTCTCGGCATCGGCGAAGCCTACGTCGTACCACTTTTGCTCCGCGGCCGCCAAGCCTGCCCTGAGATCAGCTATCTCGTCGGCATGAGAAGTGTTAAGGCTGAGGGCTTCGGCCAGTTTGAGTTCCGTCTCATTTTGCCTGGCCAGGAGGTCAGTACACCTCTGTTCGGCCGATGCTCGGAACTTCTCCGCGGCAGCAGCCTTCTTCTCGGCAGCATCAGCAATCTTGGCCTTTTCCTTAGCCGTTTTTACTGCTGCCTCCCGCGCCCCCTTCTCGCGCTCATTTTCCTCATCAAGCTCCCGTGCCCGGGCAGCCACAATGTGAGCCAGTTGAGCGGCCTAGCAAGCGCGAAGGTTAGCAAAGTGACAAAAGGAAATCTACAGGTGACAAAAGGAAATCTACATGGAGCAAATAGACAAAAGAATTACCGCGATGGCGTGCCACTCTAACCGGCGCCCCACGGACTCCTCGGACCCATCATCAAAGGCGTGCACGTCCTCGGGAAGTTGGAGAGCTCTGGCCAAGGTTTGGGCAATACGGCCGCCCTCGCCCTTATCCCACATCCGAACAGAGGCCGTCGATGGCAATGGCTTGCCGTCCAGAAGGAACTTTGGCTCCCACGCTGGAGCCACTTGGGAGGAGGACGCGCCCCCCGTGCCGGCTTCGGTCTGCGGCTCGCGGATGACAATCCCCCCTGTTGGTCGGGGAGGAGTCTTGGCAGCGGCGTCCCCCTGGGACGTGGAATGCTGCTCGGTTACTTTCTGTTTCTTCCGGGCACGTCCTGACTGCGAGGGGGGAGGAGGTTGAGAAACTGGACCCCGACCCTGAGTAGGCAGGGGCTGGTTGGTCGGCCGGGCACCAGGCACGAACCTGTCAAGGGTCATTACTCTCCTTGCCACCATTCTTGCACCGGGCTGGATCGCTTCAGCTAGCAGGTTAGCCGCGTCTGTCACTTGCTGTTGATGCTCGGCGGGTGGATCCTCGGGATGGGGTTGCTCTTGGGCTTGGTCCCTTTGTTGTATAGCTTCGTGAGCTCTCTCTCTAAGGCGCCGGGATACCTGTTCCGCGGAATCGTCTCGAAGGGGAACTAGTTCGTCCGCGGCAGTGAACCGCCGACCAAATTCCCTCGCTTCCCCGGTTGTAAGCTTCGGCGGCAAGAAATTCACGTACCGGACGTCTATGTACGAGAGCAGGGGGCTGTCAACTATCAACGCCTGCTTGAAAGGTTGCCAAGTAGAGTAAACCGATTCCACGCCGAGGATCAGGTGTGAGGCCCGGAGTTACCCGTCCCAATGCACGTAGATCTCGGAACGAAGGACGAAGTTTAGGTCCCTGACGTGGACGGCTCTGAGGTCCTGAGCAAACACTTTGCCGTCTGCAAAAGAACAGATAACGCGTTAGCTTTTAACAATAAAAGATTTTCTTTTACTCAAACAACTATGAGAAGGGGAGGGTACGAACCCACTTCACGCCGTGTGAGGGGGCAAGGGATCTCCCCGGCAAACCAATTGCCGCGCACCCTGACAAACTCCCCGGCGGAGTTCCTGTTCGAATCGGGTAGGCACGATATCAGCCGTACCCGAGCATCCCTTGTCTTTAAGTAGTAATTTGTGGATTTGCTCCCACAGAGGCTGTACATTTGGTTAATATCATGGTGGTCTAGTTGTAAGTTAAAGGTATGGTTCAACTGGCCGACACAACTAACTACCCGGTAAAAATTGGGGGGAAGCTGGTCGGGGCACAGCGCATAGTAGGTGAGTGTGCTTATCAGGAGGGGATCTACCGGGAACCTAACCCCACCTTCTAAGATGGACATCAAAGGAAAGAAGGCTGTACCCTGCCCTCGGTGGAGTTCCATATCACTCTCATGGCAGTAAGCCACGTCCACGTCACTGGGGATACTAAATTTACTCCTAAAGGTGGCCAAAGCAGCCGGGGTATCTAGAAGGTAAGAATAACCCATCTATAAAGCCTAAAACTACAAGAATAAACTCAAAGAAACAAAGCTGAAGGAACAGGAAGGGGAAGAAAGACTTACTTTGGGTTCTAAGGAGGAAAAGAACGCTGAGCAAGCAAGCACACAGAAATGTGGTCGGCAGAGAGTAGGCACTAAAGATCAGAGGCGAAGGAAAAATGGAATGACGTTTGGAGAAGAACTATTTATAGAGCCAGGAGAAATGGGGAAAGAAGAAACGCTTGATCAAGCAATAAATGGGCACAGCGAACGAGCGACCCAGCAAATGCCAAGCGTAACCGATTTGCGCGCCGCTTCGGTTCACGAACCGTCAGGCAATAATGACGACTGCGCCTAGCGCCGCGAAACGGCGCGTCTTTTGAGATGACTATTAATGAGAAGTGACAGCCAGAAGTCCCAGACTAAAAGATTCCCGAGGTCAAAAGGCCCAGGCAGCTCCTTGATTCTCCTCGGCGACCGAGTATGAATCAAGGGGGGGCTATTGTACGGCACCGAGCTCCCAAAGCCCATACTGGCCTTGGGCCCAGACCCATCTAGGCCCCGGGCCCAAGCCCATACCGGCCTTGGGCGCAGGCCCAGCAGAAAGTTCCAGTTACCTTATGCCCTTCTTGAAACTGCCTTAGAGCCAAAAACAAGTTTTGGGTATTAAGTTCCCGGGGTTGACCAGTTAATATTTCCCGGTAGAGCGCATGAGTCAATACCCGGGAAGGTCATGATATGCACGGGAACGTGAGTTGCCGAACATAATCGGTGAAAATGGAGCCAAGTTCCAAGATCATAAATGCTGCACCGCCCTTTCACCTAAACAACCACTTTAACCAGATAATACTGGACCTTCAATAGCACTAACGGTGAATGTAATCATGATCTCCCCACTAACCTTGGCTATAAATAGAGGAAAGTTGGGAGAAGAAGGGGTTCAGAAAAATTGAGAGAAAATAGTCAAGGAGAGAGTATCAACTGAGTGTCGCTTTGAGTCCCTCTGCCGAGAACGACCCATTGTAGGAAATCCTTAAACCCACTACAAATAAATTGTGAGCCCAAGTAATCTAAGGCCCAGGATTCTTGTACTTGGTTCTTACAATAATAATAATAATCCAGCTGAACACTTGTATTATAAGATTTCAAACCACAGATAGACCATTTAAATTTTAGTCAAATCTCAGGTGGGTAAAGTATCAATTTTTTTTTAATGATTTGATTTTTTTGAGAATTCTCAATTATTGAAGTTGAAAATGATACACAGTTTCCACACAATCAATCAAACTTCACTTTTTATAACGTTTATCGCAAAATGTATGGTCTTTGTTTCAAAGTAATTTAAAAAAGTCTGCCCTTGTCTTTGAAACCACGTCACAATGTAATGTACTGTGGATTGTGAGAAAACAAGGTTGGGATCTAAGTTTTCAGGAGGGAGCTTTACACATATAGGGCCCGTTTGTTACTGTTGTTTAAACAACAATTTTCAGTATTTAAACAACATTACATGTATTTTCACATACTTTTTCACCCACATGTATTTCCAAAAAATACAAATAACGTTATTAGAACAACATTACCAAACAGCCCATATTAAGTTAGAATAAAAAAATAAAAAATAAAAAATTTCATTTTTGCCGTGCAATTCGGAAGTCAACTAGTCAACACCGCCATCCCACACTCTCCCATCGTTCCTCATTCCATTTGTGCAACTTGGAAGCAAGGAAGTCAATACCGTACTAGAGACTGTACCGGTTTGGCCAGCGGTATGATATATTTCGGATACCGATTAATACCGACGTACCATTTCAGGTTTGCCACTAAATATATATATTCTCTTAAAAATATAAAATGATTTTAAAGTCTGACATAATAATTCCTTTAAATATTAATAATTATGGTTGTAGTATAATTTTTTTTTTTTTAATAGAAGAGTTGTAGTTTAATAATAGTACTAAGTACATGTGCTTACTAAATGCAGTAATGAAAAAACAAAAGAAATAAAAATCAATGTGCCAAAGTTAAAGCTAGGACACGTTAGTGCTTGGAGATAAGTTTGAAAATTTTGAAAACTTTTTACTCATATAATGACTTCAGTTTTCACGTGGGAGTGGGACTCTAGTGTACAAAACAAGATATAACAATAGGCATTCAAAACTAGAAATACCAAAGAATAGAGAAGCGGAAAAGTCGAAGAAAAACAAAGAGTAGAGAAGTGAAAAGGCGAGGAAGAAGAAACTGAAGTAGGTGGGGAGACTGTGATTGACAAAATGGAAGTGGCCAGAGACATGGAAGTGATCGGCGACGTGGTGGTGAGTGGCTGTGATGACAAAAACTGATGATTTCTGGCTTTTTTTTTTTTTTTAAGTTTTTGTACTAGCCCGATATAAATTTACTGGCCAAAACATCCAATTTTTGCCGGTGAGGCCGAAATAGTCCGGTATGAGTCGGTACTCAGAGCAGTACGAATCAAGAGGGTTTTGGTACCGGTCAGTTCACTGGTACAAAAAAAACCGGTCGTACCAGCCGGTACGATACTGTATTATCTCCCTTGCTCGGAAGTCAAATGGTAGTTTTACCCAGATCTGGACCAATTTGCACTCAAGATGAAAATAGTAACTAATCTGGCTTTTTATTTTTATTTTGAGCACACACTTAGGGCTATAAATGAACCAAGTTGTTCGTGAACAACTCGGGTTCAACTCGATAAAAAGTTCGTTTATATTTGTTTGTTTATAAATAAGTCAAACTTGAGCCTTAGTTTCAGGCTAGTTTAATAAACAAGCTGAGCCTAAGCAAAAAAAATTGTTTATGAACAAGTTTGTGAGCTATATGGCTTGATACAAAACAATTCATGCATAAAATCATTTAATTTTATATGTGTTTGCTAAATAAATTCATTACATATATCTTAATAATGACATGGCCAATATGGGATTACTACCTATTAACTTAATTTTTTCCTTCCCTCTAAACTAACCAAGCACCGTTTAGACTTCAGTTATATTTAAAAAAATAAAAAATAAAAAAATTTAAGTGGGCCACATATGACATTTATTTCATTAACCATCTAATGTAAAGTTATAAAACATGTTAGTCTTTTCTCATTCATAATAGTTACAAACAAATCTTTTTCCAGCGCTTCACTATCTAACGTGAATGTAAAAATTGTATTTTAAATCATTGTTGAAATTGTAAATAAGGAATGATGAATGAATGAATTTAATTATGTAAAATTTAAATTTGAATAATGGTTAATCATAAGTATGACTAGAAGTATGATCAAATGAGTATACTATTTTTTTTTTCACTTGATTTTGGAGATTTAAGTATTTAATAATGTAATTTTCTTAAATCTCAAGCTCAAAAGCTTACATGAGCTCGAGTTTGAGCTTGATATTAAACTCAAGCTTGGCTTGACTAATTAATCAAGCCAGGTCAAGCCAAACCCAAGCTTTTTGTTCCCATAAGCTCAAGCTCAATCATTATTTTAGGCTTATCACAAACTCAAGCCAAGCTTGAGCTTTAATTTTTACTGGTGAGCCAAGCTTGAACATGTATTACTCGACAAAACTTGGCTCGTTTACAGCCCTACACGCGCTCCTCAATGATTGGAATTTCTTTTTCTTTCTTTCTTTTTTTTTTTTTTTGGCAAATTATAACATACCCACCTATGGTTTGATGAAATTTAAATTGTCTATTTGAAATTTGACCCTTTACTCACCTAAGATTAGGTTAGTTAGAATTCTGTAACCCACCTCTATTAAAAACATGGCTAAATATTTAATTTTACTCTACTTTTAATTCTCTCTATCCTAAAAACACAAAAAACATAAAAATACAAGATCAAATAAGATAAAAAATAATCTAGCAAGACACTTGCATCATGGGACTTCAAACCACAAGTAAACAACTTAAACTTCGATCAAATTTCAGGTAGGTAAAGTATCTAATTTTAAACCACAAGTAGGTAACTTAAATTTCAGTCAAACCACATGTGGTTAAGTTGGAAATTTTTTTTTTTTTTTTTTTTTTTTTTTTTTTTTTTTTTTTTATGTTTTGGTTTTTTGAAAATTCTCAATGATTGAAGTTGAACATGATACACAGATTCCACACACAATCACTCAAACTTCACTTTTTTTAACATTTACCACAAAATAGGGACGGACCCAGTAGGGGCCTGGGCCCCCTGGACCAATTTTTTTTTTTTTTTATTAGGCTTATTTTGTCTTTTTAATAGTTGGCCCCTCTTTTCAGAGCCTTAACCCCATTACTTGGCCCCCCAAGCCAGCCCAGAGTCCAGTTCAACTCTCAAAAAAAAAAAAAAAAAAACCATTAAAATCCTTTTTTTTTTTTTTTTTTTTTTCTTTTTTTTGCTGAACCATTAAAATCCTTTTAACCCCATGTTACGTATAAACCAAATTCAGGAAAATAGAAAAGAGAGAGACCGAAAGATAGAGGTTGGATAGAGTATAGACGAGGGAGTGAGACCAAGGATGTGAAAATAAAAATAATGAAGAAAAATGAAGCTAAGCAGAGGCACGGTGAAAACAAACATGTAGAGAGAAAGAAGAAAATGATGGGAGATTCATAGGTGGGTTTGAAATAGTGAAATAGTAGGGTTGAAGGAGATTTTGGCATTTTACCCTTAATTTTTAAAAAATTTGGCAATATGCCCCTGTTTGCAAACTATATAGGGGCATGCCCCTATTTCGATACTCTATTACCCAAAAATCGAGTCCAATTAAATACTCGATTCATAAAAAATCGAGTTATACCCGATCAAACTTAAATAAATAAAAAAATTTGCATGGAACTCGAGTTTCAGGAAATCGAGTTCCATGCAAAAAAAAATTTATGAGTGTGATCGCCCCATATTCAAGGAGCCCTTTAGTGGGGTTTTTAAACCCTATAATGACGTTTTAAAGCCCTATAACGGCATTTTCCTGCAAATTTTTTTATAAGTGTGATTGCTCTCATATTCAGGGTACCCTATAGTGGCGTTTTTAAGCCCTATAATGACATTTTAAAGCCTTATAGCGGCGTTTTCCTGCAAAAAAATTTTATAAGTGTAGTCGCCCTATTTAGGGAGCCCTATAATGATGTTTTTAAGCTCTATAGTGACATTTTAAAACCCTATAGTAGTGTTTTGAAACTCGACTTCCCTAAAATCGAGTTCCATGCATTTTTTTTTTTTTTTATAGTTTTATTAGGCATAACTCAATTTTCTACTATACGAGTATTTAATTGAAACTCAATTTTAAAGTAAACGAGTATCGAAACAAGAATATATGCCTATATAGTTTCGAAATAGGGACATATTACTAAATTTTTTAAAAATTGAGGGCAAAAGGCTAGAATCTCTGGTTTAGAGGAGATAAGAAATGAATATAAAAGAAAAGAGTAGCAGATTCCTTGCCTAGAAAAAAAGAGTAGCAGAGTCACGTGGGTAGGACTGAAATCCTTATCTAAAATAAAAAATGACTAGCAGAGTCACGTGGGTAGGACTGAAAAGGTTAGGTTGAAAACTTCTGAGAAAGTATGTACTTTGCAAATACTTTAAAGGCGTTTGCTCACTTACAAAAATACCAAAATTTATGTATATAATATTTTATAAACAATCTATTTCATTTTATCAAGATTTAAAAAAATAAATAAATAAATAAATTATATATATCTTGTGCTTTATTTCAGACAGTGCTCCGGTATACTCCAAGTACTGAAAAATTCCATGAAATAATATCAGAAACAGAATTAAAATAATAATAATAATAATAAAAAATAAAATTCCTCTTTTGTTGTGCAACTCGGAAGTCAACCAGTCAACCATGTAAAACTCCTACCAAACACACCATCATCACACACTCTCCCACATTCCTCATTCCATTTCCACCACAATGCTGCACCCAATCACCTCCTCTCCGCTTAATTTCTTCCTCTTCCTTTCACTCCTCTCCGTCGCCACCACGACGTCGTTTGCCGACGAATGTTATCATCAGCCGCCCTTCGACTGTGGGCCCTTCAAGAATCTCTCTTACCCCTTCACCTCCGAACTCCAGTCCCACTGCGGCCCACCCGAGTTCCGACTCACCAACTGCGCCTCTACCGATTCACCCGAGTTGACTATCTCACCTCTGACTTACCGAGTCCTCCGACTCAACCAGGCCGACAAAACCATGATCCTTGCCCGCACAGACCTATGGAACAACACGTGCCTCGCGGATCAATTCAATAATTCCACGATTCTAAATTCTACTATTCTGGATTACACAACCGACAATGAGGACCTCACTATCTACTACGGTTGCTTCTTTAAATTTACGGAGATGCGGATTCTTCCAACTAATCTCTTTAACTGTAGCAGCATTAATGAGGAAATGAGCGCTTCTTTTTATCTGACCGGTCCGGTGCCGGAAGATCCAATTCTCAGTATTACCACCTGCCATGTCGGGGTCACACTCAAAATCCTTCAAACGGCGGCGTTTCAGCTAACAAGCAAACAGGCCTCACTTAGGGAGGTGTTGATGGAAGGTTTTAATGTGACTTATAGTAATTGTATCTCTCAGCCGTGTCCCAAGCCGCCAGGTATTAGAGAGTTTATTTCCAAATCAGTAACTTTTGGGCTTTTAGATTTTTTTTTTTTTTTTTTTTTTTTTTTAACCAACGAAATAATTGGGAAAAGTCAAGTTTCCATTTATCATGTTATTCTTCATTATGGTGTTCGAGCTTTCTACCCTGTGAAAATTGCATTTTGCTTGGGAGTGGTCATTGGGATGGAAGTGAAGTTCCAAAATCAGTAATTTTGATAGCCTTTAAAGTGGGAGATTTTTTATAGATATTATTGATAAATCTAGAACCCATAACTGTTTTATTTTTAAAAATTATTATTTTTGAGGACCATAACTGTTGCTTGTTCAAGAAATTGAGTTTATTAAGCCCCAAGAGGCCTGATTATATCGTAACTTGTAAGCACATGTAGGGCTAATCCTAGCTCTTATATTGCTGGGTGTTTTGCAACACAACCTTTTTTTCTTTTTGGGAAAATCATAACACAAACTTAAGAATACTATAAAGACGTAGCCGCTAAGGATTTAGCTTCCCTTGTTCTCTCTCTCTCTCTCTCTCTCTATTACTTTCACTTCTCTTTCATACTCAATATTTCATTTCAGCAATGTCTGAGATGGCCTGCCGTTTATCCTCAAAAAAAAAAAAAAAAAAAAAAAAAAAAAAAAAATAAATTTGCATCTCTTATGGTCCATTTGAAGTAAGGGAAAGGACAAGAGAGTAGAGTAAATTTAGCACAAAATTAGCTTATTTTTAGCTTACTCTACTCTACTGTCCTTCACTCCCTCTCCTTCTCCCTTCCATCCAAACAAGCCATTAGTTTTTCCAACAGAGTCGTTTAGGTCCAACTATCAAATTAAAAAAAAAAAAAAAAAAAAATGTTGACTACGTGCACTCTTTCCGCCATTATATCATATTATCCAAAACCATACTCATAGTTACCTAACTTACCTCTGTCCTTTTTTTTTTACTACTTCTACTAATGTATTTTTTTAATATAGCAAGTAATCATATTTGGCACAATTACTTATAAAAAAAAAATGATATTTGGCTAGACATGGCAAAACGGGTCAGACCCGTTTTGACCCGACCCGTTTGACCTGCAACCCGTTTGACCCGTAACCCGATTGACCCGTTTAAAAATGACCCGTTTTGACCCGTGACCCGTTTTGACCCGCGACCCGATTGACCCGACCCGAACCCGAACCCGACCCGCACATTTTGCCACGTTTACCAATGTTGAGTAGATTTAGATTGAGGTGTAATTTTTATAAAATATTTACTTATTCTTTTTTACTTAATATGTTATGTACTCCATTATAGTTTGTTATTTTTTACTTGCCACCTTTATTTTCTCTTCCTACTTTAAATAGATTGAAGATTATACCAAGATTAGTTTCTAGAAAGCTGGAACAGGAGTTGCACCAAATTTGGGTATTAATTTAAGTGTTTAGTGGTAATTGGTAACAATATCACTAGTGAGAATCTAATCACAATTAAGGAACTCATAAACAATTGACAGATTGCATCTATTTCCAAAAAAAAAAAAAAAATTGTTTGAAAAATACGGGTCAACTCGACCCGACTCACGACCCGACTCAACCCGCGACCCGTTTGACCCGCAACCCGATTGACCCGTTTTAAAAATGACCCGTTTTGACCCGTGACCCGTTTAACCCGCAAACCCGATTGACCCGACCCGAACCCGACCCGACCCGACCCGCCCGTTTTGCCACGTCTATATTTGGCACAATCGAGTACACAATTTAATTTTCTCACGCCTTTTATTAAACATTTAGTATTTATTTTATTTTTTTTGAAAACATGAATCTAAGACCTGTTTAGTTCATGTATTTAAAAACAATTTTGAAGTGCACAAAAACAGAAAATACAGCAAAAACGTGTTTCTAAAAACTGTTTTCAGGGAATTACTCTTGAAAACATCGTTGTCGTTTTTACATAGAACATCAAAATTATGTTTTTGAAACAATTATTATTTTTTTTTCGCTGTAGAAAAAAAGACAAGAACACAAAACCATTAAAAAAAAAAAAAAAAAAAAAAAAAACATCTTCCTTCTTTTCTCTTGGGGGTATTTTCTCAAAAGTTTTAATTTTTACTAAACTATTTTTCTCGGGAACCAAACAACTAACCTGTATGAAATTGTGTGATTCTAGCATTACTCAAAACAAAGAGCCTTGGAACTGAACATGCAGTCTGGTGATGTAATGTATTAGGGTCTGTTTGGAAAGAACTTATTTTGCTGAAACTGAAAACTGAAAACACTGTAGCAAAATAATTTTTAAATGTGTGAATAATACCGTGAGACCCATTTTTAATGAAAAAGTTACTGAAAAGTGTAATTTGTGGGTCCATGAACGTGCACTGTTCACTGTGGAAAGTCAACATTTGCGGTTACTGTTCAATGAACAGTAACCGCAATACTCCAAAACGCGTGAAAACAAAAAAAAAAAAAAGAACAAAAACGCCGGAACAAAACGCAACGCAGCTTATAAGTGAACCCAAACACACACTTAGTGTGTGTTTGGATTCCAAGTCTGGGTTTTCAAGCTGCTTTTTGTTCCTTTTTTTCTTTTTCTTTTTTTTTTTGTTTTCACGCGTTTTGAAGTATTGTGGTTACTGTTCAATGAACAGTAACCGCAAATGTTGACTTTCTGCAGTGAACAGTGCACATATGCATTGTTCACGGATCCACAAATTTCATTTTTTATCAATTTTTTCATTAAAAATGGGTCCCACAGCATTATTCACACATTTAAAAATTATTTTGCTACAGTGTTTTCAGTTTTCAGTTTTCAGTTTTAGCAAAATAAGTTCTATCCAAACACACCCTTAATTGAATAGCCTACTTCCCTAATTTCATGGGTTCCATGTGGGTTGGTCATGTGAGTGGTCAAATTCTGCAGTTAAAAATATTTTTTTGACTTCCATATATTGAAAAATCAAGCTTTCATTTCTTTTGTTTTCTTGATTAGTTGAATAATAGATCATGATCCATTGGCTTTATCCCCAACTAGTTTTTTTCTACGGGAAGAGTTGCCATTTGAACTAGAGCCTGCTGGTATACTTCCCTTTGTGCATAAGTAATCCTTTCACTAGTTTTATTGCTTTCTTTAGAATCCAGAAAATGCCTGAAGCTTTGCACTCAATCATCTGGTTTAGATTCTGATCGTATTTGCTGGAGCAAGCTTTTTTATTTAATTTGGTATGTCTAGAACATCTCTCACTAGGTTTTTAGTTTTTCGGTAAAGGAAATTTTATGATGCCAGTTACACGAGGGATGTCATGTTTATCATCTTGTCATTAGATATCATATATTGTATCCTTGTCAGACCATTATTGGCAGAGTTTACTTTTGATCCCGGTATGAATTAAAATAATAATGTGCTACATATCTTCTTCTTTCTACATTTTAATGAGATTTTTTGTTCCGAGGTATATATGGAACTGCTGTGTTGGTCACACTTTCCATCATTACCTCTATAGACTATAGATAATATCAGTTTGCATTTATTCTTCTCGATTTCTTAAAACTGGTTTCTTTCCAGCCAGGGACACCTCACCAGCATCATTTACCCTGTTTCAAATAAAACTGCTTCAAAGTGTCCTCTGTAATTTTAGTACATAATGAAGAATTTTTCTATATATAAAATCCTTATATTTGAAATGAAAGATAGTTTCTTATCTTTTTTGCATGTCATCCTTTAGTGTGTGTTTTTTTCCTAGCCAGTCCCAAGCCTGTAATTGTAAAGTGGCATTGAAGGACTCATGTAGCTTACCCTGCAAGGCTTGGTTGAGTAGAGTTGTATAGTGAAGCAATCATGTAACGTACCCTGCAGAGCTTAGTTGAGTAGAGTCGTAAAAATTTTGGAATGAACATATAGAGCAGTATTAATCGAAATAATAATATGTGGCTAGGGAAGAATTATCTGTTTTGCAAGTCAATGAGTAATGTGAAACCAAGCAAAAAGCTTTTATGGTCCAAGAACGAAGTTGTGGGATTGGGTTTTATTTTATTAATGGGTGACTCTCATTGAGTTTATGGATTTTATTTTGCAGAGTTTGGTTGAGCCCAATCTAGAGTTTTTTTGGTTGGTCAAAGTGGGTGTTTGTCTTCTTTGGAAATTCAAGAGTCAAGAGTATATACATGTCTTATTGTAACCAAAGAGTTAGGGATTTGTTAATGGGAATTGACTATTTTGGTTTATAGAAAAAGCATGTGTATTGTTTACCTTAGTGTGACTGTGATCTTTCTCTCTCATTGAGCCCTTCCCTTTTCTTTTTTCTTTTTTTCTCCTGGTTACCGTTTTCCTTATTATTCATGAAACTGTTCACAGCTTTAAAGATTCTTCTTCCTAACAACCCTTTGATCTTAAATACTCAACCTTTTTGCTTGATCATTTGAACCCTTTAACCTTGGAATTTCCATAGTGCAAACCACCAAATAAACCCTTCAAACAACCTTAGAAATATCAAAGCTTTTTGTTGCCAGAAAAATCCATGCAAGCTGTCTGCTTCGATAAATAGGGTTCTTCACCCTTTTGTCCCCATCTTTTCCAAACCTAATTTCTTATGTAAATCTTGCAAAAGACAGTGTTCTGTACTCCCAAGGCCGCCCACACCAAAATTAGTACACAGATTTCTCTGAATCTCCACAAAATAAACTTCTATTTCCTTTTTAGATCTGAATCTGTACTTTGGTGCTGACATGAAAATATTTTGGAGGTTAATGGAATGTAATGTGTGATACAGTAATTTTGTAGCAATAGAGAGGAGCCAAATGTACAAGAGGAATTTCTTGTTCTTCTTTTTTCTGCTTTCATTTGACCTTTAAATATATAACCTAAATGAGTCAACAGCTTCAATAAAGGCAAGCTGAATTACATCTTATAATGAATTGTACCTCAACTTTTTTTTCCTTCCATATAGGCAAATTACACTTAAATCTAACTTTGTTTATTTTTATCTGCCCTTTGCTTTCTTTGTTGTGTCTTGTGGCTTAAATCATCAATAAGTTTATTGTCTGAGATTCTATTCCTAACAATAACTGTTGCTAAGATATTGTTGGTTTTTCAGGCTATTCCTCTAAGTGGTGGAATCGATCGTTTAAAGGTACAGTAATAATGAGGAAACCCTTCATATCTTTCTATATCTTTTATTAGAGTATATTTTGCAAGAGTAAAATTTAGGTACATTTACTTAAGTACAGTTCTCCGATTACATTTAAACACAATTGAATTGAATTTAAATTTTTGTTGGAAAAGAAAACACAATTTGTGCTATATTGGTAAATGTAACCATGCGTTTGAATTTAATTGAGGAAGCTAATGTATTGCACTTAATAAGTTTTTGTTAAGTTTTGTGTTATTTATAATTGAAAGCTCTTAATTACACTCTTTAAACGCAGGTGTTGTGGCTGGTGTTGCTGGGACCATAGCAGTTATCTTTGTTATGATAATTTGCTACCTCAAAAGAGAACAATTATCAAATATGGGAGTGATTAGCAAGAAGAAAACCAAAGGCAATCAATATGCCAAGGCTTTTGTAATGAATCAAGGCTCACTCGCTCCTCAGCAATATAGTTATTCAAATATTAAGAAAATGACCCATTCATTCAAAAACAAACTAGGTCAAGGTGGATTTGGAAGTGTATACAAAGGAAAGCTATTGGACGATCGTCTAGTAGCAGTTAAAGTCATCAATGAGTTGAAAGGCAATGGAGAAGAATTTATTAACGAAGTTGCTAGCATTAGCCGAACTTCTCATGTTAATGTCGTCACTCTTTTGGGTTATTGTTGTGAGAGAACTAAAAGAGTTCTAGTCTATGAATTTATGCCCAATGGATCTTTGGATAAGTTCATATGCAACCTAGAATCTTCTAGCACAAATTGTCAGTTAGAACAGAAAACACTTTTTAAAATTGCAGTTGGCGTTGCTCGAGGATTAGAGTACTTGCATCATGGTTGTAGCACGAGGATTTTGCATTTTGACATAAAACCTCAAAATATTCTACTAGATGATGATTTATGTCCAAAAATATCTGATTTTGGCCTTGCTAAACTATGCCAAAAGAAGGAGAGTATTGTATCTATGTTGGGTGCAAGAGGAACTATAGGATACATAGCACCAGAGGTTTTTAGTAGAAATTTTGAAGGAGTCTCTCACAAGTCTGATGTTTATAGCTATGAAATGTTGATTCTTGAAATGGTTGGAGTGAATAAGAATTTGATGCAGAAGTCTCACATACTAGTGAGAGATATTTTCCAGATTGGATTTATCAGAAACTAAATTTGGGTGAGAATGTTGAAAACAACACGGTCATAATAGAGGAGGACGAACAAACGAAATCCTCCATTTCTTGGAAGCTTTCCGGCAATGACCAGAGGATCTTCCTTACTACCTTGAAATCCTCCATTTTCTCTCCTAAATTAAACTTGCCGATGACCACTTCATTCAGCTTACTATAGAAAGTGTCAAAGGACTCGTCCTTACTCATTTTGAGCTCCTCAAATTGGGTGGTCAGCATTTATAGCTTTGTGTCTTTTACTTTTTTCGTTCCCTTATAAGTGTTCTCCAATATCTGCCATGTCTCCTTGGCAACAGTGATGTGAGATATCCTGTGGAACTCATCTGGAGATACACCACAAAAAATAGGGTTTAGTGCTTTACTATTCGCATTAAACGCCGCAAAAGCTGCCTTATCCTACATGGATTTGGCAACCTCCGACCTAGTCCATCCAATATCAACAGCATCCCAAACAGTTTCATCTATTGAACATAAAAATGCCCTCATTCAGACTTTCCAAAAGGCATAATTGCTACTATCAAAATATGGTGGTGCATTTAGAGATTGAAACTGGTCCATCTCAAAAGGGATCAAGGATCGCACTAAGGTAATTAAATCACAACAAGTGCACCCACTCTAGTACCAATTGAATGTTCAAAATGTGTGTAAAACACCCTTGAACATTTAGACCCCCAAATTACAAAATACCAATTCAAGTTTATTATCAAACAATTAATGTATGTATGGAATATGAACATAAGCTAAAACACTGAATTGATAAAACAATCTAAACCAAATAAAATCACAACCACGGTAGAAATTAAATTACAAAGATTAAGGGAAAAGAGATGCAAACACAAAGACAACATAGCGATGTATTATCGAAGAAGAAACTGAAGTCATTAGCGTAAAACCTCTCTGTCGCCCTTCAAGCGGTCAATAATCCACTAAAGAATGAAGTTGGGATACATGAACAGCAGAAGACCCTCCAAGCTTCTTGCTCCAACGAGGTTACGCCAAACCCTTGTCTTCTTTAGCTTATTGGATTCTGCCATAGCCCATAGCATCAACCAATATCAATTGGTCCCTTCCTAACTGCTTTCCAAGCATCAAATAGCCTCCTCACAGATATGGGTATGGTGAGAAAATGACTTGGTTAATGAACCTCTCAAGGATGTAACAACGGAGAGGGTGAGAGTTGAGGAATTTGAAGAGTCACTATGTAAAGATTGTGGATGAGTCAATCTTGTTTTTCTCCAGGGTTTCTCTCTCAAAATTCTCTCTAGAAGCTCTCTATATTTTGTGGGTATAAGGGGTATTTATACTGGAGTGAGAAAGGAATACGAAGAGTCAGTTTTTCCAAAACAAAGTGCAGTAGCAACTTGGCCTCGCGACTTGACTAGGTCGCGAGTCCAAGCCACGAACTAACTGAATGGCTAGTTTTGGACTTTTTGTCCTGTAGTGCTATAGCTGGCATGACAGTTCAGCTTCTCTGCGTGCTTCAGTTGTGTGCATCATTTGGCGGCTTCACACTCTCTCACATACTACCCTTACATGATTCACACCTAAATACAGGGTTTCTAAATGTTGAATTACAAGCAAATTGGCATGGAATAAAGCCAACAAAATGGTTGATTAAATTCAACCTTACATACTTGTTAAAAGAAAATTAGTTGATTATAAAAACATTAAAATCCAACCTTGCAGGGTATTTTTATTTTTTTTAACTAAAATCCCAAAGTACACGTTACAAATATGAACTCAATTAAATTACTAAATTATAAATCTTTAGCTAACTTTGGGTTTGTTTGGATACTACTTATTGCTGAAAACTGAAAACTGAAAACATTGTAGCAAAATAATTTTTAAATGTGTGAATAGTGTTGTGGAACTTAGTTTTAATTTTTTTTTTTTTTTACTGAAATTTGTACTTGCGGGTCCCATGAATAGTGCACAGGACCCACACAAAACACAAATGCATACATCTGCTATTTTCAGTGAAATCCAAACATACACTTTAATAGTGGAGAACAAAAATAAAGTGAAAGGATGAAGAAAAGAACCTGCAGATTTTATTTGAAAGAAATTGCTTGTATACTTAATTCCAAGAAGCAACAAAATCTTCTAGAGATCACTTCATGTCTAATGAAGCAAGCTTTTTTTTTTGGGGTAAGAATCATCTCTCCTGATATTGCTAAAACTCACTCATAAAAAAAAATAAATAAATAAAATTGTACACTTGATAGCTCTAGTTCAAATGCTTTTGTTGTTAGGACATATGTGATTTAATGTTAGGAATATAGGTCAATATAAAATTGGTTAATCCTTTGACAAAACGCACTATACTTGTAATTGGGTAGATCTAGGATGTGTTTAATGCTTCAAGGAACAAGGTTTTAAGATAAAGTGTTAAAGCCATACAAGTCTGTCCAAGAAACAAGGGAAGAAGTGTTGGATTTTAAAACTCGACAGCTAGTATCTATTGAGGTTTAAAAAGCTGCTAAAGCCCGATGCTCAACAACTAGCTCGACAAACAAGCTATCTATCGAGGTTTATGAAGTTCAGTTTTTCAGAATTGATTTCAATCCAATCCATGAATACATGTTTGGGCTTTCTTTTCTCACAACCTTAAACATATATAAGGATTGTTTTAAGGGCCATCAAAGGTTGTGCGAGTGTAAAGTAAAGTTGTGTTCATGCAAATTGTGAACAGAGATAGAATTTGCCCTAGTTCCGCTTTCTCTTGAAGAAGCTGCTGTTGTTAGGACATATGTGATTCAATGTTAGGAACATATGTCAATATTTTATGTAATTGGCTAATCCTTTGACAAAACGCACTTTACTTGTAATTGGATAGATCTAGGATGTGTTTAATACTTCAAAAAATAAGGTTTCAAGTTCAAGTGTTAAAGTCATGCAAGTTTGTTTAAGAATCAAATAATGAAGTGCTAGATTTTAAAACTCGACAGCTAGCATCTATCGAGATTTAAAAGCTGTTGAAGCCCGTGGCTCGACAGCTAACTCGATAGATGGCTATCTATCAAGGTTTATGAAACTCAGTTTTTCAGAACTGTTTTTCATCCAATCCGTGAGTATGTATTTAGGCTTTCTTTTCTCACAATCCTAAACATATATAAGGATTATTTTGAAGGCTGTCAAAGGTTGCACAGTCACACAAGTGTGAAGCAAAGTCTTGTTCATGCAAATTGTGACCAGAGACTGAATTTGCCCTAGTTATTCTTTCTCTTGAAGAAGCTGCTGTGTTTGTACACTGTAGGGTTTTGTGACCAAGGAGTTTAATGATCTTCATCATGTGATGAACTAAAGAACTTTGTAGCTAACATCTTTCTCAAGTTAGTAATTAAGTCTTGTACTGGGATCCACTCAATTGGTTAGTCACGTACTAGGAGCTGTGCATTGAAAATAAGAGATTGTCACTACAGAATTAGTCCAATTGGGTATTGGGGTAAGGGTTCAACTGTAGATTGGTATAAGACACTAGAATTCCTTTACTTGTAACTGCTTGTTTTGATAATAGTGGATTCTCGAGAATAGTGACCTTAAAATCACCCGATGGGGTTTTTGCCGTGTAGGTTTTCCCCATTCGTAAACAAATCACCATGTCAATTTAATTTCCGCTACATACTTATTTTAAATTGGTTTGTTTGTGCTGCCACATACATTGCATGTTAATTTGATTAATTAATAAACTTGACTAATTAATAAATTAATATATCACAAGAGGTCAATACATTCTTGGCCTATCAGCTGTGTTTGTACACCGTAGGGTTTTGTAACCAATGAGTTTCGTGATCTTCATTGTGTAATGAACTGAAGAACTTTGCAGCCAACATCTTTCTTAAGTTAGTGAGTAAGCCACATACTGGGATTCACGCATTGAATTGGTTAGTCACATACTAGGAGTCATGCATTGAAAATGGGAGATTTTCACTATAGAACAAGTCCAATTAGGTATTGGGGAAATGGTTCAACTATAGGTTGGTATAAGATACTGGGATTCCTTTACTTGTAACCGCTTGTTGTGATAATAGTGAATTCTCAGGAGTGGTGACCTTAAAATCACTCGGTGAGGTTTTTGCCGTGTAAGTATTCCCCATTCGTAAACAAATCACCGTGTTAATTTAATTTCCGCTGCATTTAGTTAATTGGTGATTTATTTGTGCTACCATGCATATTGTATGCTAATTTAATTAATTAATTAATTAACTTGACTAATTAATTTGTTAATTCATCACAAAGGATCAATGCATTCTTGGCCTATCATATGCGCTCCAATTTATAGTGTGTTCCCTCTCTCTTTGAAAGAAAAAGCACAAAAGAAAACACGTCATTGCCATGACTTCATTCTCAAAAATTTGCAAGCATCACACAAGTTAGCTAGCAAAAACATTAATGATGAAGGGCCACATGTCAAAATCTTGGCATTGCGGGGATTGACTTCTTGGGGTCTTTTGTGTGACAGGGAGAGAAACTGGATCCAGAAAGAGATGAACACACGAACGACGCATTGTGGATGAATCATTAATGTTTACCACAGGGGGACTAAATTGGTAGCTAGGATTATTGAAGAAGTTTTTTTTGGAGAAATAATTACAACAAACTGCTAATCCTGTAACTTGAACCCTTTTCCCCCTAAATTCCAATTGAAATCCTGAGATTGGATAAGGTTGATGTTGGGAAATTTAGACCCCGGTTGATAGAATTAACAAGTTTTAAACCTAAGTTGTTAATTAGATTTATTATGAATAAAACTTGTTAAAACAAACAAACATCAATATCATGTCAATAATGAATGCAGCGGAAAAGTAAATTAAACAAGATATGATGATCCAGGAAAACCAATGAAACAAACTAGTTTCACAGTAAAAAATCGAGGGGGGGGGGGGGGGAACCTTCCCAAAAAGCAATCCACTATAGTAAAGAGAAGTTTCAGATTAAGTACAAAACCTTTGTCCCTAAACACTACAATCTCCGTAGATAAACTTACAACAGAAACCTTCTACCGCTTCAGAACCTCTGAACTTTTAAACATATGAAAACCACCCTTTTTGTTGCACGGATCCCAGTACGTGACAACTCCTTTGCACGAATTCTAGTACGTGACTCACTCACCAACTTGAAGAAGATTGTTGGCTACAAAATTCTTCACTTCATCAACAATGGAGATCAAGAAAAATCACATTTTCTATTTTTCCTCTGTGCCATAGAAAGCACTATTTTTTTTCTTTTAGTCAGCTTCAAAATTGTGTTTCACTCTTTAGTCTCTCTCTGAATCTCTCTCTATCATGAAACCACATGCACTAAGATTTTTTTATAAAAGCTTCTGCCGCCTGCACTATTACTAATTACATTAAGAATAGTATTCTTATACTTGCATACTACTTCACCTATTTCATCTTAAAATAGAATTCTACGTGGGTTGGACTCTATTAGGTGCCATGCACCCCAGCAAATATGAGGAAGGGTCACTAAAGAGAGTATGGACATGTTCAGAGAAAAATTAATTACTAATGCAGCAGTTAAAAAGAGTGGCCTTATTCAAAATGAGGAAAAAAATAGAGGAAAACAAATTTAAAAAGTAATAAAAAGTGACATGTTAATTAATTAGAGTAACAAATAGTATGACTTTAAATAAAGTAAAATGGAAGAAAAGAATATATATATATATATATATATATATATGGGTCTGGTTCAAGTTACACCTGATGTAACTCTAAGTAATGTTACACCTCCCAAAAACTTGTTATAGAATTCTTCTTTTGACAATCTCACCATTGAATTACATATTCTATATATTCTTAACATTCATGCCAATTTTCATGTCAATTGGATATTATTTACCATTTAATCCGTAAACTTATCTTTTATGCATTATTTTAAACAATTGATTGATGATATAATTTTTCATCTTTGATTACCTTAGAATTTTGCAAGTATGAAGAATATACAAAAATAATATAATTTAATAGTAGATTTGTCAAAATTCACATAAAATTAAAAAATATTAAGTGATGTAATATTATTTAAATTTACACTATATGTAACTTGAACCTCACTCTATATATATATATATAGCCAATGCTAACTAATTTGTCGAAGATTCAAACTGACCTCAAAATTTTAGAACCTAGCCTTTGATTTGTATAATTGTATTGTTGTATATATAGAGTATATAAATATATAAGAAGTAACTGGAATCGATGCTACATGATCAAAGTAGGGAAATATACCAAATTGGTTCACATGGCAACTGAAGAAGAATAATAAGGTGGAATAGATACACGAAAACCTAAATCTAATGGGATGTATCTAGACCTCAAGTTTGGTAGGTCCTAGCCATATAACTCTCCAATAGCAGCGCTGATTTACGAAGTCCAGTCCGTGAGAGAACTATAGTTGGGCCCAAATCTTCCTAACTAATGAGTAACAAACACTTCTCTCAAGAAAATTCTCCAAGCCTTGGGCCAAAATCTTTTCTTTTTCTATTTTTGCGATGGCAAATGGCAATTAGACTTGCAATTGGGCAAAAATGGCCCATTACCATCAATTTTCAAAATAATTTGCCCAGAAACACTGTTTCCAAACTATATAGCAATATACCACTTTTTTAGGTACTCGAGCTTGCCAAGCTCGAGTACCATGTTTTTTTAATCCACTATCGCCCCATATTCAAGGAGCCCTATAGTGGCGTTTTTAAGCCTTATAGTGACGTTTTCGGGCCAAAAAACGCCACTATAGGGCCCCTTGAACCTGTTATGGGGACTTATAAAAAATTTTGCATGAAAACGCCGCTATAGGGCTCAAAAACGTCACTATAGGGCTTAAAAACGCCACTATAGGGCCCCTTAACCTGTTATGGGGACTTATAAAAAAAATTTTGCAGGAAAACGCCGCTATAGGGCCCGAAAACGTCACTATAGGGCCCCTTAACCTGGTATTGGGGCTTAAAAACGCCGCTATAGTGCCCGAAAACGTCACTATAGGGCTTAAAAACGCCACTATAGGGATCCTTGAATATGGGGCAACAGTGTATTAAAAAAACATGGCACTCGAGCTCACCAAGCTCGAGTACCCAAAAAAGTGGTACATTGCTATATAGTTTGGAAACAGTGTTTCTGGGCAAATTATTTTGAAAATTGATGGTAATGGGCCATTTTTGCCCTTGCAATTGTGTTGTCTGTAAATTGTCTTAAAAGTGGACCATGACCGTTTTTTGTATCTTGTCCCAGCCCAGGGACAGAGCTATTCATTACTGGATAGAGCTATTAATTTGCAATGGTGCAATGCCCCCCAAATTTTATATTTTAAAAAAAAATACTAATTTTAGTAATTTAGTTCAATAAAATTACATTTAGCTCCCTCTTTAACAATATCATTAATCATTTTAAAGGCCATTAAAAAAGTTATAGATATAAAATGAATAAAGAAAATTAATAAACCCAAAAAAATTAGGACAACAACAAAAAACTACTAGGTAGCCTACTCGAGAGAAAAGAAAGTGAGAAACTACGAAGGGAGTATTTTTCAGCTATGAATGTCATCAAAACTGACATTCACCAAAAAAAAAAAAAATGGAATGAAGATGAGTATGGATTCAATCATATATGATTTTAAAGATCTATAAAAATTCCAAATTTTCCTTTCAGTATTAAGAAACAATGATTTTGTATCTTTCTCTTTGTTGACGGTTTGTTAATACTAAATGAATGCTTATTTTGAGTTTTATAAGGATTTTTTTTTAAAACTTCTATTTTCTAACTCCAAGTTTTGGCTTTGTCCATATCTTGTCCCCATCATCCTTGAAGAGATGGTATTGAAATATATATTTACAAATGGAAGGACTTGTAATGGTGTCGTCTTTAATGGAAAATTGCAATTAGACTCCTCACATAGAAGCATGGTTTTTTGTTTGTGTTTGGCTAGGTGAGAAACAATGAGAAAATGCAGTCGGTAAGAACCCATTTTTTAGTGATATGTCTTTTTTCCCCCTAAAAATATGAATTGGTTCATATCAGATTATTTGATGCTCAAATTATATCACTACAGCACTCTTTTAGACACATAGGATAAAAGATAACAGAGGTAGACGGAAGGACAAAACTTTTTAAACAAAAAACAAATTTCGTACAAATTTTAGAGATGAAAACAATATTTTAGACAATCTAAAAACTAGCTAGCATATGTCAATTTTTAAGACACTTCACAGCACATTGTCATGAAATAAAGACACACACACAATATATATATATATATATATATATATATATATATATATATATATAAGGCTAAAATGAATAAATCAAAAGTTGCATGATTTAATTGAATTTTAAATAAAGTTAGAACATGTAATTTGTAATTTAAACTATATGAGCCATAGAAATAGTTTTTCTTATTAAAATGAACTTATGTCGTACATGCGCAACACACAGGACATTGACATTGGATAGTTATTCTTAAAAGAAGAATGTATAATAGGCATTACCCACACAAGAAACAGTGATATTATTATTAGCATTCAGTGGTAAAGCGAAATAACAGAAGACAGAACAAACTCTTCATGAAAGCTGAAACAATGTTTCAAACAACCAGTGCCCAAATATATATAAAAAATAAATAAATAAATAAACAAAAAAAAAACGACCCTATTAGGAACAAGAGGGAATCACAAGCTGATCAGACGCAGTGGACTTAATCTATTTAATCGTACTCCAGATAGAAAATACAAAGACTACAAGCCCAACAACAGTTAGAGTGCCTCTCCAAAGATTGGAGCAATAGGTACTTGTAAAAGTTCCCATATTATGGTTGAAACAATTATCATAGTGCTTATTAAGCTTTTCAGCCATTTCTCCGTAATAGGAATGATTTGCCACAATTTAAAGGCCTAGGTCGTTTACTAAATTGGCAACTGCTTCATTGCTGCCTAACCCATTAATTATAATCTTATTTTCAACGAACAACTCCACATCTTCTCTAGTGTTGATAAGATAATCCAACAGCACAATATAGTTGCATATATAAGATTCAGATGGATAATGGCATTGCTCCAATGCCATGAGGTTACGGAAACTGACCTCAGTTGCATCATCTACAGTTAATGTTGGGACCTTCAACAAAGTTTGCATACATTCCAAGCATGGAAACCATTTTAAGCACGGTAAGCAATTTAAGAACCACGAGATATTGAAGCAAGGAAATATTTCCAAGATCGGCAATTTCTTGAATTGAATGTCAAGTAACCTACTCTCTTTATCAATATTTCTGAACATTACTCCTGCCCCGTACAGCTTTGTTGCACTATATAGATGACTAATAGTGTCTCCCTTGTCGTATTGAATAGATGGACAGTAGGAATATCTGACCAAATCAGTAAAATGTTTTACTTCCTTCCCATCTGGTACTTTTGACTTAGAAAAAGAAAAATACCCACAAGCAAGATCAAGAAAGGAAATTTCATTGTTTTTCCCAGAATAGGAAATTTGATCATATAACTCCTTAAGAATAAAAAATGGAAGTTGGTTCTCAAGTAGCATCAAATCTTGCTTGATGCCCTCCTCTAGCCATGGTTTACTTAATATATAATCCTTTTCATCTTCTTTCTTCGCATCATTCTTCAAGAGGGGCTCATTTTCTTGACTCCTCTTACTCCTCTTCTCATTTTCTTGGCTCCTCTTCTCATTTTCTTGTCTCCTCAAGAAGAGCTCAATGATAAAGGTTGAATCCACTAGAACCATTTTCACGAAGTCTTCGCTGTTTAGTTTAGAGATCTCTGCATAACAATGGCGAATCTTTACTTCATTTTCTTCAATGATCCTAGCTATTTCCTTTTGGCATTTTCCAGTCCTATAACAGAAATCCTTGAAGTATCTCACTTTCAGCATTTCCATATCCCTCGGTACATTTTCATTTTCCTCGTCCCTTAATTCTTTTTCACCTCTCAAATCTTTTTCACCATGGTGAAAAGGGCCTATTGAGATTAGCTTTGGAGTATAGGCCTCTTTTTTTACCTGGCGAAGTTTCTTGGGAACCTTGTAGATGCAACACTCACGCCACTGGACTGGCTCCATGACTAGTGGAACGTCAATGATCAACTCTTCACACATAGGATTATTTTCCATGACTATTGGAATGTCAACAGCACTAGTGAGCACCATCTTGGAAACTTCATTAATCTCCAAGTTCATATTTCCTAATGAAACAAAAACAATAATCACTAAAATTTGGAAAAATTTAATTGTTTTTCAATAGGAACCATTTGCAATAGCTTAGATTACTATACCTTCTTTAGCCCTCATGGGATGATATGGGATGATATGCTTATCTTCTAACTCTATTTCATATTGGGTATTTTTCATCTTTGCAGAAGGAAAACAAAAAAAAAAAAACAAAAATTAGTAACAACTAGAGCGATCCTCACTTGAAGATAATTCGTTTGTACATGAGGAAAACACATAATATTATAAAGGAAAATGAATTTTAAAACTTATCTAAAAATTAATAAACAAAAATTTATTGTCTTAAAAAAAAATGTGTATTTGTGCTTATATAAAGGAAAATTTTCCTATTGCACCATTGTACATTATACGATTAAAAAGAAAACATTCAAGCTAATAATAAGAGAATGGTTTTAGTTTTTAATGTAGCCATCACGATTGTCAAAACTCAAAAGAGTACTTCATGTGAAATTTGACACAAAAATTACAAAAATGATGATTGATAATATGTACATTAACTTGTGCCGAGGAACGTAAAAAAGTCAAGCTCATTACAAAAGTCTTCAATAATTAAGTAACTTGATATTCGGAAGGTGCAATATCAAATTAGAGCCAGAAAATAATTCACCTCTTAAAGCTTTTAATTTGGGAGTAAATCATGAATATAATAGTATCAAACATTTGAAGAAATATTTAGTAAACGTTCTTACTCAGTTACGTTGAACATATGTATTTTCTTGAAAGCTTGGACTTGAGTTTTCTTGAAAGTTTGACAAAAATTATTCGTAATGAAACATATTTATTCAATAACTATTAATAGATAAAATCGTAATCAATAACTGTTAATAAATAAAAAGTTAAATTAGATAACTTTTAGAAAATAACTTATCTGATTCAATTATAACTTATTTAGAGAGGATAAAAATCTAATTTAATCATATTTTTTATTGTTATTTTACTCTATCCAAAAATATGATGAATTCTAAACAGTTTAAAAATACATAGGTCATTACAATTTGTTAATCTCTAAAAACAAATTTAAATAATATATTTAAGGGATGACATGGAAAAACTGTATTTTCAAAAGCTTATAATGCAATATAAATAGAATAAGTTGTCCAAAAGTCAACAATTTTCATTTTATATTATTATATAGATATATAATACCAAAAAATTAATATTGGACAAACAAATCCTAAACAAGCTAGGCTAGACAAATTAGACCAACATTTTGAGTCAAGATATGACGAAGGGAACAAAATTGATAACTATGCTATGCACACCAAAAATTACTTTCCCACACGTGTAGTGCTTTAACCATTTATATATTTTTAGAAATATATATATTGAGTTTACGTTGGTTAATGAGTTTCATATGATATAAGAATAATAAGAAGGATGAATTATACATTATCCATTAACATAAATGTAGTACAATTTTTATAAAATCTAAGTCAAGGTCGACTTCACCATATAAGTAGGTCAATGTTTAACACGACTCGTGAACACGACACGAACATAACATAAATTTTATGGGTTAGGGTTGGGCCTTAACGGGTTTGGATCATAAACAGGTTAACTCAAAAGCAACATGATACGAAACATGTCATAAATAGGTCAACCTATGTGACTCACAATAAGCTCACGCCAATTTATTTATGTCAATCTGAAATAACTTATTTAACAAAACCTATTTAACTCATATAACAAATAAATATTCATTTTATTTTAAATTTTTCAATCACCTTTTAAATCCAACCTATATTCTAAACTTATAAAGAAAAGTAAGTAATTACAAAAACTTATAGGTGATATAATTGTAAATTGAAATTTTACAAATCCTAAATTCCTAAACGCTACAAACCCTAAATCTCCAAAATTTCTTATAATTTGTTGAACTGTGTTATATTGAATGTGGGTTGAAGACTCGAAGTGTTTGCATTACTCTGAAATGTAAAGAACTTATTTCTATGTGGATATTATATTGTATTAAGTGAGTTAAAATTGGTTGTGTCATATTCATATTAACCCAACATGACTCGTTTATTTAAGCATATCAAGTGGCTCAGATCCTATTAACCCGCTTCAATAACAAGTTGGATTAAAATTGAAATACCATAACACGATTATTAAATGGGTCATGTTCAAGTTGAGGCATTTAGTCAAATATCCTAACTCGATACAGCACGAACCCGACACGCTAACCTAAATTGACACCCCTACCTATAAGCTATTTATGTATTTCCTTAAGCTCTAGAGTGTAAAAAGTTTTCCCATAATTTTGGTTGAAATATTATATTTTTATAGCAACTTAAAATAAAATGTGTGTACTATATCTATTGATTTTATTTATTTATTTATTTTTTTTTTTTGTGGAAAAAGTTGTCAATTTCTAGTTTAAAAATGAAGAAACATATATATTCTTTTTTGATCCCTCTCGGTAGAAGTATCTCCTGAAAATCAGTCACAATCAAACCCATTATTTTTCCCCTTTTACCGATAAGCTTATTCTCACAAGTCATACTCAAGGTAATAACTGAGAACCAATTTCTTTTCTAGTCTCCTCTAAGAATTGGTAAAAATTGTGAACCATTCTCTTTTTCGGTTTTTTGACCATTTCAATTTTTAAAAATATGGCTTCTATAGAAATAAGTTTTCTATAATTTAAATAATTAATCCTATCCAAGATTGATTATTTCACAGTATATATTAAATAGTCATATTATCAAATGAAAAATTAGTTGTTAAGCAAAAGTTGAATACAAGCACTTTGTTATTAATTTTGCATCTGAAAAATTATAAAAATTGATTTTGAATTAAAAAAGTATTAGATAGAAAGTTAAATATATATTCCTAATTATTTGATACGAGAGAAAAAATTATTTAAAATTATGGCCTTAACCCTCAAATTTTCAATTACGATATACGGGGATCTTAAATTTTATATGTAAGCACTTTTAAAATATTTGGACTTTCCAAAGCCCCCTTCCTTCTCAACGTATGCTATGTAAACAAACATTTAGGATCCTGTAATGTATATTAAATTTTGAAAATTGCTTAAACCACTACAAAATTATTATAAAAGGCATGGTTTTAAAAGTCATATCCGACTGGCTAGTTTAACAGGTCCGATGAAAGCTGTAAAAAAAGTTGTTCAACCTTAAAAACCTCTGATTCGATCAATAAAAACCAGGAACTAGCTTCTTTTTGGGTTATTTGACTGTTCTAGTTTTTTAAAACCGTGATAAAAAGTTTACAAATTGACAAGAAAATTAATGTAATTGATACAACTACTACAACTAAGAAATAAATATGTTGATTACCTTTGTGTAATTAGTGACACATCAAATTATAAGGTTTATTTAGTAAAGCTTGTTTGTAAGGTTTTATGTAATAAAAGCTGTTGTATCCATATCATCACTCTTAATTTTTACAAAAATCCAACAAGTTACCGAATAAGAATTTAGGTGATTAAATTATTAGAAGATCCATCATCACTCAAAATTTACAAAAATCCAACAGATTACCAAATAAGAACTCAATTAATTAAATTATTAGAAGATCAATGTTTTGTCAAACTTTGTCTTGAAGTACAAACATAGAGTGAAACGATGGGACAAAAATCTTGCAAATTTCAATTTTTTGAAAATTACCAAAATTATATACAAGTGCTTGGTTAAATAATATTATGAGAGTTTGATATCACATGACATGACCTTAATTTCCACAATTTATAAGATTCTAAAGTTTCACCTCGAAGATAATAATTCAAATCTCGTGTTATGCACTAAATTAAAATGGTAAAAAATAAATCCCTGAAACTAACTTTGTTTTTTTCAGGTCTCACGTTCTCCAATGGCCATGTGATTTGTTTTCCTCTTGCCAAAATTAAAATTTTATCAAGAATTTAAACATACATAAGTTCAAATTAAACTAATGAAAATTAAGTTTTGCAATATTAGAAAATCTTACCAATCAAACAGGAGGCCCGAAGACAAAAATGCTAGCTTTTACCCTTGAGAGCACCTCTTAAATACACGCTAATATATATAACTGAGTCT
This sequence comes from Quercus robur, assembly GCF_932294415.1. NCBI lineage: Eukaryota > Viridiplantae > Streptophyta > Magnoliopsida > Fagales > Fagaceae > Quercus > Quercus robur. Next base: position 60,324,170 of record NC_065537.1, read on the forward strand.
CTCGATTGTGAATTTGACACCATACTTCCCTCTTGCAATCCTATTTATAGCATGTGTGATCCTCTCTCTCTCTCTCTCTCTCTCTCTCTCTGTGACATAGAAGCACAAAACACGTTCTTGTACGGACAACGTCATTCTCACAAGTATACAAGCATCTCAATTTCACTTTTTCCTGCTTTAAATTTAAGAGTCAAGACTGGCATTTTTTTTTCACTCTTCTCACAAACATAGTAGCAGTATTTTGTTCCATAAAGCAAAAACCAGTAACTATCGCAAGCATTCTTAACTATTGGGAATATCATGTGTACATTTTTTAGGTTTCTACAATCATATAAAATAAATCACAAAACACGTTATTGTACAAACAACGTCATTCTCACAAGTTTACAAGCATCTCACAAACTATTTCACTTTTTTCTGCTTTAAATTTAAGACTGGCATTGATGATGCCGAAAATAGTATCACCAGTGAATCACACGTTCTTCGTACGTCGCAAATGGCACCTACACAACAAAAAGGAAGAACCTAGCAGAGAGTACCAGTGTGATACCGGCCAAACACCCTCCGAAGGTTAAATCAAAACTATTCTCACTGCTCTAGAATGCTAGAGAGGGTAAAATTATGCGTACCTTGGTTTGTGAGGGTGTTTGGGTTTTTATAGTAGCGAGGGCTGCCCCTCTTTTCCTTGGAGTAGAAGTCTTTTCCTTATAGGAGTCTTCTTGGGCGTATTTTACGGGATTCTTTCCATATAGGAGTCCTTAGGTTTCATGAAACGTGGGGAGCAAGTTATTTACTTACACACGCAAACGTGGAGATCAAACATTCCATAGACTGACGCCATCAGTTTATGTTATTCCGTCAGACTAAGACCCGTCAGCTTCAGGATGTCCAGCTTTATGGTACTCAAAATGTGAAGTTCCTTCACTTCAGGTCCCCGTCAGCCTTGAAGAAATGCTGACGACAAACACATCTCATCACCCTTGTCAAGGCGTGTACCGTCACTCTTGTCTATTTAATTTTATCCTCATCACTTGCCCCCTACTCCATACCTCCGTCAGACTCTATATTGACGGGTTATGGAGTTTTTTTTCTAAAGAGGTAGGGATATCGTTCGCATGGATCTGTGCATTTAATGCCTTGGACAGGTGGCTCGTTTCTATTGGCTCTGCTTCTGACGAGACGTCGCTTCGTCTTCCGCGCCATTTTTTCCATATATAAACAGCACTTCCCCTCACTTTTCACCATTTCAACCTTGCTGATCTTTTGGAGAGAGAGACCATCGCCCACCTTTCGTCAGCTTCACTTCCGTCGGCTTATTCGTCGTTGTCTTTAGAGTCATCCAGAAGGCCTCCATACCGGTAAGTTTTCATCTTCTCTCTCCTTCCTTCTTCTTTTTTATTTTTTTATTTTTGCCTCATTAGTGAGGACGTCAGCCTAGGTACTTAGTTTGAACCCGTCACTTGTAGGTAGTCAGATGTCAAGTGACGCGTCTTGTGAGGAGTCGTCAGTCCGCGAAGGAGCGAGCTACGACGAAACCTTTGGTTCTGGAAATGAATTAGACTTCTCCCTTCCGTCAGAGAGAGAGTCGTCAGCCTAATCTCTTGACGGCGATGAGAGTTTTGCTGAGGGAGATGAGGATAAGGGAAGAGGGGATGGAAACGACGGGGATGGAATGGATGTTGACAGAGAGGATAGTGACGGGGATGAGAGATCCAGTGAAGGAACCTCGGAGGGTCCCGGAGATAACCGTCCCTTCATTCTTCCTGAGGATTGGGCCGTCAACAAATTTTCGCCTGGGATGAGTGGTAAAGTTTTTAGGGAGTTACGGGTTCGTTATCAAATCCCAGACCACATCCCCATCCGTCTCCCTAGAGAGGATAAGAGGTGTTACTCCGAGAGGACAGCTGACGTTGGCATGTATGATGCCATGTTTGCTGCGGGCCTGAGGTTACCGTTGACGACTCTACACCGTCAACTCGCTGACTTCCTAGGAATATCTGTCACCTAGATTGCCCCAAACGCCTGGAGGACTTTTATAGGAGCTAAAATCCTATGGGGCAGCCTTAGTGGAGGACACCGTCAACTCACGCTAGGAGAATTTTTTTATTGTTATAGGCCTCATCATATCGCCTCGTCTAAGGGGACATATCACTTTAATGCCCAGGAGAAAGGGTTACGGCTAGTGTCAGATATGCCAGATTCAAATAGGAACTGGAAGAGTAGGTATTTTTTTGTTGAAGGGACGGATTGGATTTGCCGTCAGGAGGAGTGGGCGACGATGCCCCGCGGTTATTTTGACAACACCTGGGCCTTTGTCAAGGATTCAGGTTAATCCCGTCAACTATGTGACTCGTGTTTTTTTTTTGAAGCGACGCTACTAACACTTGTTTATTTCTTTCAGCTTATACCCGTCCGCACATAACTGACGAGCAGGAGGAGTTCATCCAACAGATTCTGGAAATCCCTTTGGAAGACCGTAAGTGCAGGGATTTAATCACCCTTGACACCCTTCACTTATACTGTGGGGGTCCAAATCCATCAGCGGAAGCTCGAAGGTTGGAAGAGTTTGCACGCCGACGTGAGTAGACTTTTATTTTCCCCGTCAGTTTCATTTTTCCGTCCCTTTCCCCAACAGTCTTTCTTGTGTTATAGAGATGGAATCCGCGAAACAAAGGACACGGGCCGCCGCAGCTCGTCAGAAGGAGGAGAGGAAGGCTAAGGAGGCAGGGGGGGACGCCTCGTCAACCCCCAAGGCCGTCACTAAAGTGGCGAAGAGGAAGCCCGACGAGAGCGACAGCCGTCCCTCAAAAAAGGCTGCCGTCACTCCTGCAGACTAACCATTGAAGGAAAAATCCCCTCCGAAGCCTAGCCATGGCGCGAGAAAGGGGGTGATGACTTCTACTAGTCCCGTCAACGAGGGTCCCTGCCGTCTCCTAACCCATAAGGAATATACTGTCGGGGAGGTTGAATCCCTGATAAAACCGACGGACGTAGAGCCCTGTGACCAGGTGGGGACGGAGGATTTAGGGGCGTCGGCCCTCTTCGATCTCTCCAGGGTATGTTTATTACATTTTTGGTTGAACAAGCTTTATCTTGTTTTGGTATACTTTTTGACTGACGGATATGTTCTTTTAGGCCTTGGTGCGTGTCAAGGCCCTTCGCGACCGTTGTGTGGCGAAGGAGGGGGTTGTCACCCGAGTTCGTAAACATAACACGAACCTGTTGAATCAGCAAGCTCAGTACAAGGAAGCCGTCCGTCTCCTCAACAAGGAGCTGCAGGAAGTTAAGGAGAAACTGACGGAGGTCAGCGGTCAGAATGACACGCTCCAGGGAGAGGTGACGGCTCTGGGGGAAAAGTTACAGACGGCGGAGACTGACGCGATTAGAGACTTCAAAGTGTCGCAGTCTTTTATTGACTCATGTGCCCAATATTATGGCACTGGGTTCGATGATTACCTTCGGCAGGTCGCGTTGGCCTTCCCGGAACTGGACTTGTCTGGGATTACCATGGATGATGGAGACAACGGCTCTCCTCAGCGCAACCCTACTCCGAAGCATGACGGTAGTGTAGTCCTAGCCCAGCCTGCTGCTAATCCTGCAGTTTCTGATTCTCCAGCCGTGATAGTGGATATTGAAGACCATCAGGCTGACGGCGACCCTGCTGACGTTCCTGCTGCTTAGTTTTTATTTTGCATTGTAGCTATGTACAAAATAGTTGCATTTTAAATATTTGGAAAACAGTTGTAATTTTAAACAATGTTTAAGTGCCTTTTTGGTTTTCTTCGAGCTTTTGTTTATGTACAGTTGTGTATGTGTTCAATTTCCGTAGCTTTTACATTTCTTTATTGATGATGACCCTAGACGAAATTTTGGTAAAAATTCTCGTCTACTTGGAACACGTCAGCTCTTTGAACTGTTGGAAGCCCCCGTTGGCATGACATCGTGCCTAGTCTCCAAGCCCCGTCAGCTTGGTGACCGTCGGTTTACAGCTCTTGCTGGTTGGTCGCACCGTTTTAAGGTCGTCAATCTCTTAAGACCGTCAGCCTTTTTTTAGTTTTGGCCTTGATGACGGTCATTATTGTAGGTCTTTTGGTTTGAGGGCCACGTCCATATGATGGTAGCTTCATCTATGGGACCGTCAGGTTTCTGGCCTAAGCTCTTGCTGACCTTGTTATCATAGTGGGTCCATTGGTTTTAGGACCCCGTCCATATGATGATAGCCTCATCTATGGGACCGTCAGCTTTTTGGCCTTAGCTTTGCTGACCTTGTTATCTTAGTGGGTCCGTCAGCTTTTAGGACCTTGTCCATGTGATGATAGCTTCATCTATTAGACCGTCAGCTTTTTAGCTTTAGTCTTTCCGGACCGTCATTTTCTCGGCCTTAGCCTTGATGTCTTTGATATCTTTTTTAGTCCGTCAGTTTTTAGGCCTTGATGTCTTTGACACCTTTGTTGGTCCGTCAATTTTTAGGACCTTGTCCATATGATGATTGCTTCATCTATTGGACCGTCAGCTTTTTAGCTTTAGCCTTTTCGGACCGTCATTTTCTCGGCCTTAGCCTTGATGTCTTTGACATCTTTTTTGGTCCGTCAGTTTTTAGGCCTTGATGTCTTTGACACCTTTGTTGGTCCGTCAATTTTTAGGACCTTGTCCATATAATGATTGCTTCATCTATTGGACTGTCAGCTTTTTAGCTTTAGCCTTTTCGAACCGTCATTTTCTTGGCCTTAGCCTTGATGTCTTTGACATCTTTGTTGGTCCGTCAGTTTTCTAGTCCGTGTGTTATGGACTTAGTCGTTTTGGGCTGTGAACTTAGTGGACCGTAGAAAAAATAGATACTTCAGCAATTTTTGAATAAACTCCTCTTATTGCCATGCATTTAAATAAAAGTAATTAAAATCAAATCCTGCCCTTTGGGCTAAAAAGTATTTGTTGCAAAAAACTAAAGTAAATGATAAATCTGAGGAGTAAAACTAAAATTTGCTGGAATAAAAAAGAGGTTGGTCTTCATGCTGCCGCTCCTATTGGTAATACTTTCGTAGGTGCTCGGTGTTCCATGGGTGTGGTAGTTTCTGTCCTTCCAACGTTTCCAGGTGGTAAGTACCTTTTCTCTGTCACGATGTAACTCGGTAAGGTCCTTCCCAATTGGGGCCGAGTTTCCCTTGGGTAAGGTCCCTAGCGGCGCCCATGACCTTTCTAAGAACAAGGTCTCCAACTTGGAAGTCTCTATGTCGGACTCGAGAGTTGTAGTGTTTGGCCATGCGGTCCTGGTACCTAGCGAGCCTTTGTTCTGCTGCTGCTCTGATCTCGTCCACTAGGTCGAGCTGTAGTCGCATAGCCTCGTCATTTTTGTTCTCATCGTGGTTGTGCACCCTGTAGCTTGTGAGTCCAACTTTGGCCGGGATAACTGCTTCGCCTCCGTACGTCAGTCGGAACGGTGTCTCTCCTATGGGTGTTCTTGCCGTCGTCCTGTATGCCCATAGTATACTTGGCAATTCTTCGGGCCATATACCCTTTGCCCCCTCGAGCCGAGTCTTGATAATCTTGAGCAAGGATCGGTTCGTGACTTCGACCTGTCCATTAGCTTAAGGGTGGGCAGGGGAGGAGTAGTGGTTCTTTATTCCTAACTATGAGCAAAAATCCCGAAAGAGGTCGTTGTCGAATTGTCTCCCGTTCTCCGAGACAAAGACTCTAGGAATGCCAAACCTGCATATGATGCATCTCCAGACAAAGCTCCGCACGTTCTTCTCTGTAATCGTGGCCAAAGCTTCAGCTTCCACCCATTTCGTGAAATAGTCAATGCCCACTACCAGGAATTTCAGCTGTCGTACGGCTGTAGGGAATGGTCCCATAATATCTAATCCCCACAGTGCGAACGGCCATGGGGCCATCATCGGGGTCAGCTCTTCGGTTGGTTGTCTAATAATATTGCTGAACCTTTGGCATTTGTCACAGGCCCTGACATAGGCTTCGGCGTCCTTCTGCATGGTGGGCCAATAGTACCCTGCTCGCACAAGCTTGTGTACCAACGATCTGGACCCTGAGTGGTTTCCGCAAATTCCTTCATGTACCTCTCTCATGACGTACTCTGCCTCTTCCGTACCCAAGCATCTCAAATATGGTCGGGAGAAACCTCTTTTATACAGGACGTCTTTTATCAGGACGAACCTCGCCGCCTGGACCTTAAGTTTCCTTGCAGCTTCCTTTTCGTCTGGTAAGACCCCATCTTTTAGGTATGAAACTAACGGCGTTGTCCAACTACTGTCGGAGCATATATCCTGCATGTTGCTGAGATCTATTAGCGGAGAAAGCTGCACTAAAGAGAGTACATTACCCGGGATGACCATTTGTTCTGCTGAAGCGGCCTTCGCAAGGTGGTCGGCTCGCTCGTTTTCTTCTCTGGGAATTTGGACAACTTTGGCTTCTAAGTCATCCACTCTCGCCCTTACTTCATCAAGGTACTTCTTCATCTTTTCGCCCTTGCACTCGTAGTCTCCATTTATTTGGTTAGTGATGACCTGTGAATCGCAGTAGATGACTACCCTCGCGGCTCCTGCTGCTTTGGCGAGGTCGAGCCTTGCTATCAGAGCCTCATACTCTGATTCATTGTTGGTGGCAGGGAAGTCGAGACGGACCATACATTCAATGGTGTCTCCTTCGGGCGATAGTAGCACAATGCCGGCCCCTGCGGCTTGTTTGTTGGACGATCCGTCCGTATATATGCTCCATTGAGGGGACTTTGCTGCCCCCTTGTCTTCATCATGAGTGAACTCAGCTATAAAGTCGGCGACGATCTGTCCCTTGATGGCGGTCCGCGGGCGGTACTGAATATCAAATTCGCTCAATTCTATAGCCCATAACGCCAATCGTCCCGCGGACTCAGGACTGCTCATTGCCCGCCTTAAGGGCTTGTCAGTCAGGACGTTCACCGTATGAGCTTGGAAGTACGGTTTGAGCTTGCGGGCTGTCGTAACTAATGCAAAGGCAAGTTTTTCCATGGGCGGGTATCTTTCTTCGGCACCGTGAAGCGCTCGACTTGCGTAGTACACGGGCTTTTGCACTTTCTCTTCTTCTCTGACCAAGGCCGCGTTAACGGCTGCGGGGGGGACGGCTAGATAGAGAAAAAGCTCTTCTCCTGGCTGCGACGGGCTCAGCAATGGTGGGGAAGAGAGGTAAGCCTTCAATTCTTCGAATGCTTGCTGGCATTCGTCAGTCCACTCGAAGGATTTCTTCAATGTTCGGAAGAAGGGCAAACACTTGTCCGTTGCCCGTGACACGAACCTATTTAGTGCCGCTATCTTTCCATTGAGGCTTTGCGCCTCCTTCACATTTCTTGGTGGTGCCATATCCATAATGGCCCGGATCTTGTCCGGGTTTGCCTCGATTCCCCTCTGAGACACCATGAATCCTAAGAATTTTCCTACCATTACTCCAAAGGCACATTTTCCTAGATTGAGCTTCATGTTGTAGGAGCGAAGTGTGTCGAATGTTTCTTTGAGATCTCCTAGATGATCTTCCTCCCTTCGGCTTTTTACCAGCATGTCGTCCATATAGATCTGGACATTCCTCCCAATCTGCTGCGCGAACATTTTGTTCATGAGTCTTTGGTATGTTGCGCCTGCGTTCTTCAGGCCGAAGGGCATCACCTTGTAACAGAAGAGGCTTTAGCTGGTTACGAACGACATTTTTTCTTGATCAGCTTCATGCATTCGGATTTGGTTGTACCCCGAGAAAGCGTCCATGAAGCTCAGCAACTGGTGTCGGGCCGTAGAGTCTACTAGGACATCGACCCTCAGGAGGGGATAGCTATCCTTGGGGCAGGCCTTGTTAAGGTCGGTGAAGTCCACACACATCCGCCATTTCCCGCTCGCCTTTTTGACCATCACTACATTTGCTAACCAGTCGGGATAGAATACTTCCCTAATGAAGCTCGCTTCCTGTAGCTTTCTGACTTCTTCTGCTATGGCTCGGTCTCGCTCGGGGGCAAACACTCTCTTCTTTTGTCTGATAGGTGGAAAGGCGGGCGATACGTTCAACCTGTGCACCATGACTGAAGGATCTATTCCCGGCATATCTTCATGACCCCACGCGAATACGTCTCGATTGCGTCTGAGGAAGGTTATGAGCTCCTGCCGGATCGTGGTGTTAGCGAGCGTTCCAATTTTGGTCATTCGGCCAGGATCGGAACTGTCAAGGGGTATCTCTTCTAACTTCTCAACCGGCTCCGTTACCGTCCGGTGCTCTTCTATGCTTAAAGCCTGAACCTGATCCTCCATTTCCATCATGGCTATGTAGCATTCGCGCGCAGCCATCTGACTTCCATGCAGTTCCCCTACTCCGTAGTCAGTCAGGAACTTTATCATCAGGTGGTAGGTGGAAGTTACTGCCTTTCATGAATTGAGCGTGGGTCGCCCAAGGATAGCGTTGTAGGCTGACGAGCAATCGACTACCAAGAATGTCACGTCCCTGGCTATCTGTTGAGGGTAATCGCCCACAATTACGGATAATGTGATCGCGCCCAATGGGAATACCCGGCTCCCGCTGAAGCCAACAAGCGGGGCATTTGTTGGGATCAATCGCTCCCTGTCGATCCTCATCTACTGGAACGCTGTGTAGTATAAAATATCTGCTGAACTGCCATTGTCGATCAGCACCCGGTGCATGCTGTAGTCTCCTACCCGCAAGCTGATGACGAGGGCATCGTCATATGGATGGTGAAGGCGTCGCGCGTCTTCTTCTGAGAATCCGATTACAGGACCTTCTCTCCACACTATTTTCGACACGACTCCCGTCCGCTGAACATTTTGTACCATCCGAAGATAGGTCTTGCGGGCTTTCTTGGATGACCTGGCGGCAGCCGTTCCTCCTACGATCATCCTTATATCCCCAATCGGGGCCTCGGTCGCTCATTGTCCCGTCGAGGGTGTTGGTCTTGTGCGGGGGGATCCGTTTTCTCCTTGCTAATGAATCTCTGCAGCTTTCCTTGTCTGATAAGGGCCTCAATCTGCTGCTTGAGGTCATAGCAATCAGACGTGTCGTAGCCATGGTCGCGGTGGAAACGGCAATACTTATCCCGGGAACGTTTGTTGGGGTCACTCTTCAGCTTTCCCGGGAACGTCAGAGCCTCTTCGTCCTTGATTTGCATAAGGACTTGATCTATCGGGGCTGTCAGCGGAGTGAAGCTCGTGAATTTTCCCCCCAGGGGCTTAGGGCGCCTCTCGTCCCTTCGGTCTCCTGTTCTTGCCTTCTTTCGGCCTTGGTCCTACCGAGTGTCTTCCTGCCTTTCTCTTTTCCTGGGCCTCTCTTCCCGAGCTAACAGCGCATCTTCAGCGTTTATATACTTTGTGGCGCGATAAAGTACTTCCGACATGGTCTTTGGGTCGTTTTTGTATAGGGAGAACAAAAACTTACCCTTCTTCAAGCCATTCGTGAATGCCGCAACAAGTATCTTATCGTCGGTTTCGTCGATCAAGAGTGCCTCTTTGTTGAAGCGGGAGATGTAGGCTCTTAAAGTTTCATCTTCTCGCTGCTTCATACTCATCAAGCAAGCCGTAGACTTCTTGTATCGATGGCCTCCAATGAAGTGTGCGGTAAACTGAGCGCTGAGCTCTTTGAAGGTGCTGATGGAGTTTGGTGTCAGTCGGCTGAACCAAATTCTCGCTGCGCCCTTCAGCGTTGTAGGGAAGGCCCTACACATGATGGCGTCCGTTACTCCTTGAAGGTGCATTAAGGTCTTGAAGGTCTCCAGGTGGTCCAGTGGGTCCTTGATCCCGTCATAACTGTCTATCTGCGGCATGCGGAACTTACTCGGTAAAGGGTAGGAGTTGACGGTGGCGGTGAACAGCGAGTCAGTTCGGTTGACAAGGTCGTCAAGGTCGCTTGATACTCGCCCCTTAAGAGCATTCATCATAACCTCCATTTGTTCCTTCATGGCTTGCATCTCCGCGATAACAAGTGGCGGAGTGGTTTCTGCGAGGGAGGGGATGCTTATGTTCTGCCGTTCTGGCTTGCTCGGGGCGTTGCTGGCTTGGGGTCCCTCCTGGTTTCTTCTGTCGGAGCTAGTTCCTTCTTGATCTGCTCCTTGGTTATTAGGAGCCGCATTTTTCTATTTCAGCTGCTCTTCTAGGTCGTGGTTTTGTTTGGTGAGGCGCTCTACGGTTGTGGCGAGTGTCCTGACCTGTCTTTCAAGCGCAATCGTAGGGGCTTCTTCCTCTTGAACGTCGTTAGTGGTCGCCATTGAGCGAGTGAGTACCATGTAACTCTCTTATCTAGGAAGCGATAATGTGCTACGTTTCCCACAGACGACGCCAACTGATGATGCCGAAAATAGTACCACCAGTGAATCACACGTTCCTCGTACATCGCAAATGGCACCTGCACAACAAAAAGGAAGAACCTAGCAGAGAGTACCGGTGTGGTACCGGCCAAACACCCTCCGAAGGTTAAATCAGAACTATTCTCACTGCTCTAGAGTGCTAGAGAGGGTAAAATTATGCGTACCTTGGTTTGTGAGGGTGCTTGGGTTTTTATAGTAGTGAGGGCTGCCCCTCTTTTCCTTGGAGTAGAAGTCTTTTCCTTATAGGAGTCTTCTTGGGCGTATTTTACGGGATTCTTTCCATATAGGAGTCCTTAGGTTTCATGAAACATGGGGAGCAAGTTATTTACTTACACACGCAAACGTGGAGATCAAACATTCCATAGACTGACGCCGTCAGTTTATGTTATTCCGTCAGACTAAGACCCGTTAGCTTCAGGATGTCTAGCTTTATGGTACTCAAAATGTGAAGTTCCTTCACTTCAGGTCCCCGTTAGCCTTGAAGAAATGCTGACGGCAAACACATCTCGTCACCCTTGTCAAGGCGTGTACCGTCACTCTTGTCTATTTAATTTTATCCTCATCAGGCATTTTTTCACTCTTCTCACAAACATAGTAGCAGAATTACTATTTTGTTCCATAAAGCTAAAACCAATGATTATCGCAGAACATTCTTTACTTGTTAACACAGCCACAGCCTATACTGTGGCAGCTTCTTGTTTCAAAAAGCGACAATAGCATTATACAAAATGTGGCCCCTTGTTGCTGTCCCACTCCGACGCGTAAATCATCAACACATAAATGGAGTATGTATGTTATCGGCTTAGAACAAAGGGTACCAAAAATAACATGCAATATTAGCTAAAAATTGTTTGAAAGTTGAAGACTACAAGATCTTATCAGAAAGATAACGTTGGTATAAAAAATGTTATAATGCAAATTGCACCCTCTAAGTCTAGTTGAAATTTATTTCAATTTTCTAACTTTACTTTTATTTAACTCTAAATTTCAAATTTATTTAATTTGGGCATTTTTTTCCAATTTTGTTAAAAATTTTCACTTAAAAAAATATTATTTTCACATGAAAAAAAGCTATAAAATTAATAAAAATATTTTATAGAATTTTTTTCAAAAAATCTTTTTCACTAGTTAATTGCATATTTAACAACAATTTTTTTTAACAAAATTGGATAAAAGACCTGAATTGAATAACTTTAGAATTTAAAGAACTAAATTTCAGTCAAATTTAGTGATCATGCACTTAGTTTAGCCAAAAAAGAAAAAGGTTTGTGTGTGTTTTATTTAGCTTCATTACTTAAAGCTGTCACAATTAAATGAAATGGATGGTACACATAAAAGGTAGGAATGTTTACCAAATTGGTTATTTTCCCAGGCATAAAACATTACACTTTTTTTTTTTTTTTAGAGAGAGAGAGCATAACGCATTACACTTGGACAAGAATAATCAGGTACCCCTATTGAACAAAGGAAGCTGTGTTATGCATCTAGTCGATCAGCCAGGAGAGATGTACAAAATCCAAAGCTAAGAGCACCCAGGTGTGCCAAATATTTGGCATTTAGCACACTAAACATCAAAAAACCTCTCTAGCATATATGAATAGTACCGTTCCAAATTTGGAATGGTACAGACACCAATGCTAAAAAATGTTAGTTTTTAGACTCTAAACACACAATGTTTAACCTAATTTATTGGCAAGTTGATATTTAAGTCAATTATGAAGGTCTAGGTTAAACATTCATCATACATATCATGTAGCGAAAAAGTAAATAAGTCATAGATATGATGACTCAGGAAAACCAATTAAACAATCTAGTTTCAAGGTAAAAAACTTAGAGGAAAACTATCCTAAGATAACAATCCACTATATCAAATAGAAGTTTATAGTCAAGACTATTTAATTCGTAGTAAACTTAACTATGATTACCAAATCTAGTTCTAAAACCCTCAGGCTTCTTTGATGTGAATCTGCTTTAACATGAACCTCCAATTCACACTTAGATCTCCGACATAGACCTCCAGTCTATGACTCCAAGACCACTCATGAAGGTTTAGATCTAGCACTTTTGATAACTAGTATGCAGCAACTCCAAATCTACCGATCCTAAGGATATGTCGATTGATTTCTGGTAATGATATTAAAAGGAGAAGACATAACATTTTAGATCTCAAAAGAGTAAATTCAAAGTCTTCTTCAAAACGTGACTTTGAAAGAAAAAGGCCTTCGATTATACCATTTATCTCGAATTTTGGGATCGTCAACAAAGGTTGCGTACGTTCCAAGCACCCAAAGCATTTCAAGCATAGTAAGCAATCTAAGAGCCACGAGCAAGTGAAACATGGACATATTTCCGTGGGATGCTACTTATCCAATTGAATGTCAAGTAAGCCATCCACTTCATCCAATTTCAATATCACCCGTCTCGTAAAATTGTGTTGCAGTATATACAAAGTATGCAATATGATTTAATATATACTAGTCACTAACCCATGCTATGTACTAGAAAGTTCAAGAAATTTATTTTAATATATTATATGTTTCTTTTTTCTTTATTAACCACTAATAAATAAATTTTGTATATTTGAACAAATAAATCATGGTTTATAGTAACAATTTCCACATTAAAATTGCAATAATATAACACCAAAAACTTACATACAAATAAATACAAAAATAATTTGTTTATGCTTATATGCTTCCACTTCTCATGGCTGAAAATCTTCATTACTGTATACAATTGTATCTTTGTATGATGTAATCTCATTTTTAACCTCAAGACAAAGTTAAATCATGGTCCCAAAGAGCAACATAAAGTTGTTTTCAGGCCCCTAACAGTGTTCTTTCTTTTCCATGGTACCCTACATCTCCCAAAAGTGTAGCTTATATGCATTGAAAAAGAAAATATCTTATAACTTCCTTGACAATAACAAAGACCCACCACATGAAAATGTCCACTTAACAGAATAAGAATCATATTATTTAGTTTCACTAATCCACAATTGAATTTAGTAACTCACATTAAAGATAACACCAAAGACTTTAAATTACATTTAGTCCATCATTTCCATCATGAAAATCAAAAGATATGAGCATGTGGTTTGAAAATCAACCTACAAAATTATCAACCTGCAAAAACATTGTATTTTTCAGACAGAAACACTTAAATTACCAAACAGTATCATAAAGAAACATGAGCATCTGCAACTTTAGGGCCATCAAATATCAAAGGCACCATACATAAGGACTTCCCCAATTGCCATTCCTAAATTCCTATTGAACATTAGAATAATCAACACTATAGTCATTATCACTGTAATTTAACACCCATAACAATTCTTTTTATTATACTGTAACTTGTATACATGTCACGCACAGATGCCCTTATTTGAGAAAAGATTACAACCATTAATTGAAGACATTTCTGCTTGCATTAACTTTTCTCAGGAAGAAGATCATGGAATCCTAATGTCTTCTTAAAGTGTCCAAAGATTGCATTCAAATACAAGAAGACTACTGTATTACTCAACTAAAGGACTATAGTCATCAGTTATCACAAATAGTGTGCTACTCTACTTGAAAGTTAGAAATCCTTAATCCTGAGAATGGAAAAAAGTTAAAGACACAAAGGAGCAATGCTAACTTCATGCTTCTTCATGATCAAGATAGATAAATACACAGCAATTGCAAGAAAAGCAATATTCCCATCAGAGAGGCCCTAACTGCTTGGAGGTAGGAAGCATGTCTAGTACAGAAAAATTACTGTTTGACTTCGTACGTTTTTCATTGGTATCAATGCCCTCTTAGTGTTTTTTGTCCAAAACAGAATTTATCATTCTCAAAACAAATAAAGGTTATCAATTTACTTTGATTCTGTTTAACAACCTATAGTGTGGTGAGTCAATAGTTCTTTCTATATTGTACTTTAGGCTTGTTGCCCCTTTCTACCAACATCCTTCCATGATAAATTTTAATTACGATTGATTAACAGCTGAATCCAAACAAAGCTAAAAGAAAGTACATGACAAGAAGTTGTAAATACCAGAAGATTTTCACACAAACCAATGTAAGTGTGAAATCGTAAACACAAATGCAGAACAGTCAATAGAAGATCATCCTTAAAATAATAAAATAAAATAAAAGGGTATTTACAACCCTTCTCTGATTGAACAAATATGATACTCTCCTACTCAAAATAAAAACATCAACCTCTAAGTTACCTATGCATTGAGGCAATTAGTTTGACACTCAGATAAGATTGCCTTCATCAACATGCTTGTGGATGACATCAAAGTATGTTGATGGATACAAAAATACGTCGGTAAACAACAATGCTGGAGAATTCCACACACACACACACACACACACACACACACACACACAGATATATATATATATATATATATATATATCAAAGTAACAGCTGAAACCCTGTTAGCCAATGTTTTGTGACAACTACATTACAGTGTCACAGGACTTAAAGTATAAATCTCATTATTTTCTTAAGGCATTGTGAACGACAATTAACAAAGACAACAGCATAAAAATGACTACAGATAGGGCATGAATATGAACAATGTACAAATACAAATATGAAACAGGCACAAAATTTACTAACCATCCAGGCTTAAACCCAGTAGCACATGTCACAGCTTCAGAGTCATCACCTATAGCTTCTGCTAGCCTCTCAGAACCCTCTGTTACATTAGTTCCATCAAACCCCATCTGTTCTATAGATCATCATGCACAATTCAAAATCCCATGCAACCCTAAAATCCCTTTTTTTATGAAACCAAAAGGAATAAGTTTCAAATAATAAAGCTCTAACATAAATTTTCTAATTCCTATTGATCAACAGCGAGTCAACAATATCAATAAAAAAATTTTGAAATTTGAAAAAGATCAGATTGTAATTTTTCATACATGAAAAATAGTCCAACATCAGAAAAGGATCCCAATTCTTTAGGTCAATCTTGAAAATTTAATACCCAGAAATGAAGTAGGAAAAGCTATGTGAACATGGGATTATGGAAAATATATGAAATTTTCCCCTGTTCATTGAACACCATATGAGTTGTTATTTCAGATTAGTATGCATGCCCAAGCTGAAGGAAATTAGCAAGAACAATTGGAGTCAGTAAAACTTTTATTAATTTAAAGGGAAAGAGAACATCGTTCATCTAGAATCGAACTCCCCCATATTTCGCAATCGCAGATCTTCAAAATGGTTTTTTGCTTTTGGGTTGTGGGTTTGATATGGTCTGATTATGGTTGTTTGTGGGTGTGGTGGGTTCTGATTGAGGAAGGAGAAGGCAGAGAGCTATATTTTGAGGAAGGAGAAGGAAGAGAGGTTTTTTATTTTGACTGAAATGGTAGAAGCATATTATACGAAAGAAAAAATAAAACAAAAGAAAGACAATAAGAAGCCCGGCCCAGGAGCTTTACAAAACATAGGACGGCCCAGAGAAACACAAACGTAAAAATAATCTATTGGGGAGAGTCTCTAGTATTCTCCAAGGCAGAGAGGTTTAGAAAAGTTTTATGTGCGTGAAATTTTTTTTTTTTTTGTGTTTATTTTTTTTTTAATATTATGCTGATTTGGAAAATTGGGGAAGTTTAAGAGGTTTCGGTTTTATATATATATATATATATATATATATATATATATTGATTATTTTCTCATGCAAAATAAAAATATTTATCTAGTAAATATCCTATTATATAATATTTAATATTGTCCTTTTTTTTAATGTGAAAAGTTTGTGTCTTACCAATTTTATATAATCTATATAATAAACACCAATGTAACATGCCTAAACATATACAAGTAATAAAAACAGAACAAAAAAGATGTTTAATTTTCATTAATTGATGACAATTGACAATACAATAAAAAGATATAACTCCTAGCTACAAAATTTGCAATTTTATGTTCTTCTAAATATAAGATAGATATAAATAAATAAATAAAAATAGGTGTCTATATATTTCTAACTTTTAAGTGAAAAATAAATAAATAAATAAAGAGATTTGTTTTTGGAAATAAAGAAGGCTTTAATTAAATAAATTTACTTATTTCTAGGAACATATTTAAATATGCTTTGGTTTAATGGGTATTATAATAATAATAATAAATTACGTTTTTAGACATTAAAATAAATGTAGTGCTACTTAAAAAGAAAAAGGTAAATTACATATTTAATCTATATTCTTTACAAAATATTTCAATTTAGTGTCTAACATTTCAATTGTATCGATTTAATCTCTATCCTTTTAATGTTGTCTCAATTTAGTTCATGTCGTTATCTCTTGAATGAAAATTGTTGACGTGACAAATAGCCAAAGTAAAAAATTAGTTTTTGTTGATATGGCCATAAATTTTTTTTTTTTTTCTAATTTTGGTTGTATGTCACGTCGTCAATTTTCATCCAAAAAGTAACAGCAAAGATTAAATTGACACGGTATTGAAAGGTAGTGGCAGCTCTAGAATTTTTTTTAGGATGGTTACTAACAAAATTTAATAAAGAGACAATTTGAATATATCAACATCACAAAAAAAATATATGCAAATACATGAAATATTATAATTTTTTGTATTAATAAAGAGAATAAGAAAAAAAATAGACTAATAAAAGATAAAGTCCAAATTGAAAATAGTGATGTGAGAATAATAAAGTATCTACAATAATTTCATAACAAATCTTATGCAACAAGTTGTTAGCCTATAATTGGTGGGTAAAATATGTAAATATTGAACCCAAATTAGAATTAGTAATAGCTTACCACATAAGATATATATTTTGAAAATATTGTGAATGTAGCATTACTCTTATATTTATTGAACTCAAATTCTTATGAGTCTCAAGTAAAAGTGTTCAACATTTTTATTAGAGTGGTCAAAATAGGTTAATTTAGTAAATAAATTTTTTTTTAAGTATATATATATACAATATTTTCAAGTTAGGGTGGTCCCAAAACATATTATTTTAAAATAATATTAATTTAAATTGACACAGTAACAAAAGGTAATGGCGTCTCTATAATTTTTTTTTTTTAGGGTGGTTACTTACAAAATTTAATAAAGAGACAATTTGAATATATCAACTTCACCAAAAAAAATACGCAAATACATGAAATATTACAATTTTTTGTATTAATAAAGAGAATAAGAAAAAAAATAGACTAATAAAAGATAAAGTATAAATTGAAAATACTGATATGAGAATAATAAAGTAACCACAACAATTTCATAACAAATCTTATGCAACAAGTTGTTAGCCTGTTATTGGTGGGTAAAACATATCAATATTGAACCCGAATTAGAATTACTAATAGCTTATCACATAAGATTTGTAAGGATGCATTTTGAATCCTACACCCAAAAAGTAAGTGGATCTAAGCCCAATGAGCCCAATACAATAAATTTGTAGAGAGTGGGTTAAATGGATCTAGGCCCAATGAGCCCAATACAATAAATTTGTAGAGAGTGGGTTGGAAAATTAGGTTATAATGAGTTGGGTAATAATTATAATAGATCCAGATGACAATAAAGTAAAAGTGGACTGATTTTATCTTAAGAAAATCGTCATCGACATAGTCCGAAGATATCAGTTCATGTATATATTACTTAAAGTTGGTTACAAATACAGTATTGATGGCTACAGTATTTTTCTCTTCAATTCTCTGATCCCTTTCTCTTAGGGCTTTCCCTCTAATTTATACTATCTTTCCCTTCACATCTTTACCCTCCACGTGGATAGTAGATTGCTTGTGTTGAGCTTTGTCCCATCAGCACCCTCTTGAAGTCTTTGGGGGTAACTATAAGGCTAAAAAATATTGTTCAGATATCACTTCCTCATTAATGCGGCCAGAGAGTTAGCTACAGAGTATTCAATGCAGTGGTAGCAGCTTTTTCTTAGATATTTCCTAGCTCCCATCCCTCCTGTACAGCCATAAGGCCTATCCTTATCAATAAAACTTCCTAGAATGTCACCTTGGATGATAGGGCACACACTTTGATCTTCGCTTCGTTTAGCCGAGGCGATATTCTTCCTTGGCCTACCTTCCCCAACCCTCTCACTTGTAGCTTATTCATGGGGTTCTGAGTCTTACATCTTCAATACTATTTATATGTCCTCGGACCACTCAACATTCTCGGCCAAGGTCCAAGGCTCAATATATACTTTTGGGCCCCTTATCCTTACAAGATTTATTATGAAAATATTGTGATTGTAGTATTAGTCTTATATTTATTGAACTCAAATTCTTATAAGTCTCAAGTAAAAGTGTTTAACATTTTTATTAGAGTGGTCAAAATAGGTTAATTTAGTAAATAATATTTTTATTAAGTATTTATATTCAATATTTTCAAGTTAGGTTGGTCCCAGAACATATTAATTTAAAATAATTATTTATATAATTTTTTTTGCTTATATAAATTTTTTTTTTTTTTTTGACAAGTGAGGGTGGTCCTAGGACCACCCTCGCATATAAGTAGAGCCGCTAGTGCTGAAAGGTTAGGAACTAAATCGATACAATTGAAAGATGAATGATCAAATAAACATATGGTTTAAAGAATAGAGACTAAATACATAGTTTACCACAAATAAATAAATAAATGTAGTATGATTTTTATGAAATCTAAGGCTAGACCTACTCCACAAGAAGGCAATTGTCTTACGACCCCTTAATGTAAAAATAGTTCCCATAATTTTGGTCAAAATATTATATTTCTATAGTCACTTAAAATAAAATATTTGTAATGTCTATTGATTTTTTTTTTCTCGGAAAAGTAGTCATTTTCTAGTTAAAAATAAAGAAACCCTTATTTCTAGAAGCATTTTTTGAAAAACTAGTCACGATAACCCAATATTTATCTCTTTAACCACTAAGCTCATTCTCCACAAGTCACAAGTAAAGTAAATAAATTTATTTTATTCTTTTATATTATACTTAATTTATATATAATTAATGTTAAAGAATTTAGCATTAGTTTGAGTCTATTGAATGATTATATTGTTAAGTGAAGCTGCAAAATGTAATTAGGCCCTAATGTTCTTCGATTTAAAATCTATTTTATTTTAGTCATATTATAACTTTATATTGTATATAGTGTTTCTTTTATTTGTAATATATTTTATAATTTTAATGTCTACCAGAGAAAATATAAATTCATATATAACTTTAAAAACATACCAAAATAATAATTGAATGAATCTCAAAAGAGATCTTATTGATAATATCATCTAAGATAAGAAAATGAATCTTAAATGACTTCATTGACTTGCACTAAATTAGAATGATAAAAATTAAAAATTAAAAAAAATAGAAAAATCATGCCTAAAATTATTTAACTTTTATTTTCAAGTCTCTACTCTAGTAAAGACGTGGGTTGTTTTCTTTTCATTAAACTCTCAGGATTTCTAGATTAATTTTTAAGGGTCTAATGAACAATAAGATCTAATTATCAAGAATTCAAATAGGCAGAAGTTTAAATTGATTTCAGGGAAATTTTAAATTCTAAATATTAGAAATTCTTACCAAGCAAATAGCTAGGTCCAGAAACAATGCTTCTACCCTTGAGAGAGCACCCCTTAGACACGCTTATAGAATTGAGTCTCTTGTTGCTGATACCACACTCTCTTCTTGCAATCCTATTTATAGAATCATAGTATGTGTGATCCTCTCTCTCTCTCTCTCACCTACAAGCACAAAAGATACGTAATTGTCACAAGTTTACAAACATCTCACAAACTTAAAATTCACTTTTTTTTTCTGCTTTAAATTTACGATTGAGGCATATTTTCACAAATATAGTAACAGTATTTTGTTCCAAAAGGCAACAATCAAGAACATTCTTTGGTTGTTTACGCAGTCCCACTGCTCGGTATAGCTTCTTGTTTCAAAAAGCAGAATCAATTATACTCCCATTTTCATGGACATTCAATCTAGACCGTGAGTTCAAAATGAACAAATAGTGTGCATGAACTGTATATGTTGCAGAGCAACCAATCAGCATCAAATAATTGCAGAACATTCTTAGCTTAGTTTCCAGTCTCATTGCGTCAGCTTCTTGCTTTAAAAAGCATAAGTCAATTATAAAAAATTATCACCATATATAGTTAGGGCATATATACTTATCACACTTACACGTACAGACTTTCAATCTACAAAGAGTAAACGTGCATGAATATAATGTATATTATGCGTAACCCACACTAACAACTTATTTCAAGATGATGTCCCTTTCTAGCTAATCGAGTTTATGATTGACTTTGGTTTTATTTAGCTTCATTGCATAAAGTTGTCTCAAGTAATTGAAATCAAGTTTGTAGCATGAATTTATGTTTAAACCTATCTCTTCTCTATTATTCCGTTATATTTGTAGTTAAAATGAAAAAATTAAAAAGAATATGTGAAATTATACAGAAAGATAGGATTTAAAATAAGAAAATTCACTTAAAGATAAAGATAAATCTTATTGATAAAAATATTGTTAGTATAAAACTTCGTCTATGTGTGAATTAAATTAAATATAATCCAAGAAATAAAGAAAATAGAAATCTACGGAAGTGATAAAAAATAAAAATAAAAAATCAATCAACAAGAACACTAAGAAATTACGTGAAAAATCCTCTACTGTAGAGGGAAAAACCACTGGGCAAATCCAACCACTATAATAAAATAGAAATTTCAACACTTAAGTTATACCCAAAACTTGAGTTCACAATAAATTGGAAAAATACAATAATATCTCTAGGAACAGATACAACCTCACCACAAAACCCGATAGCAAGATCTTTCACTTTGAATACTTCAACTCTCTATGGTTGTAGCACCCAAATAATCGTCCTAAAGAAAAGTAGAAAACCCCAATTTATCTTTCTTGTGTGTCTTGAGTAGAAAAAAATCACATTTTTTTCCTCAGTGCCGCATAAAACACTATTCTTTTTTCTTTCAGTCAATTTCAAAACTGTGTTTCATTCTTCAGTCTCTCTCTAAATCTCTCTCTATCATGAAACCACATGCACAAAGAATTTTTTATAAAAGCTTCTGCCGCCTACACTATTCCTAATTACATTAGGAATAGTATTCTTGTAGTTGCAAACTACTCCACCTATTTCATCTTGAAATAGACTTCCATGTGGGCTGGACTCTATTAGATGCTGTGCACCTCACCAAATATGAGGAAGGGTCACTTAAGAGAGTACGGACATGTTCAAAGAAAAATGACTTATTCAGCAGCTAAAAAGAGTGACCTTATTCAAGTTGGGAAACAAAACACACACACACAAAAAGGAGATAAACACATTTAAAAAGTGACATATTAACTAATTAGAGTAACAAACAATATGACTTTAAATAAAGTAAAATGGAAGAAAAGAATATATATATATATATATATATATCCAACCCTAACTAATTTGTCAAAGATTCATAACTGACCTCAAAATTTTAGAACTAAGCCTTTGTGGTTTGTATAAGTACTATATTGTTGTATGTATGGAGTATATAAATATATAAGAAGTGACTGGAATCGATGCTACATGATCAAAGTAGGGATATATACCAAATTGGTTCACATGGGAATTGAACAAGAATAATAAGGTGGAATAGATACACGAAAACCTAAATCTAATGGGATATATCTAGACGTCAAGTTTGGTAGGTCTAGCCATATTACTGTCCTAATTAACTAATTAGTACCAAACACCTCTCTCAAGAAAATTCTCCAAGCCTTGGGCCAAAATCTTTCAAGGCATAATTACACTTTACCCACCTGTGGTTTGCTTCTAATTCTATGTGCCTACCCATGGTTCAAATTTTGACATTTTGCCCACCTGTGATTGTCACCGTTAATGTGCCGTGTACCCACCTCTCCCTCACCGTTACTCTAACATAGAAATATGTAAAAACCCACTACCATCCAGATCAAAACACTCTCACTCATCTTAAACGTGAAGAACATGAAGAACATACCCAAATTTTGAAAATTTTTGAAACTTGAGTTGGCTCACTAAACCCAGAACATGAAGATTAACCAAAAACTAAGATGAAATAGCATTATGCAAAACAAAAGTAAAGGAATCATACAAGAGAGAATAAATTATTCAAATTTCCTCAACCAAAGATTTCACTCTCATTCTCTTAAATTATTTGGGACCTGAAATATCTGAACTATCAGGAATTTTAATTTTTGGAAGCCCAGAAGAACAAAATTCATAAGATTGAACAATTCAATTTCTTTTCTTCTCTTCCACTACTGAGCATCCAAAAAAAAAAAAAAAAGCGAAAGCTGGAATTCATTTGAGAAAGCTCTAATCACTGATAATTACAAAGTCTACAGCAAAACTCATTTTCCCAAGACAACACTCTCTGCCTCGTCACCTCCGACGTCCTCTCCCATCTAGAAAACGACGAGAACAACCTGTTCGAGCCCACTGGGTTCATCACTGCCTTCTCTACCTGGTCCATCGAGCCCAACCCCCTCTTCCTCCGCTCCTCTCTCTCCTTCTCCAGCCACCTCGCCGAACTCGAGCGAACTCTCGAATCTTCTTCTTCGTCCTCTTCATCGTCGATCGTCGTGGTCGAATCTTCTTCTTCGTCCTCAAAATTTCCAAACTCTCTCTCTCTCTCTCTTTCTCTAAAACTCAAATCGAAACCCAAGCTCAGCCACAATGAACCACTACCACATCTACCAAGCCATTGGCAGAGACAAAAACTCGGTACCGTTCTTGCTCAAATCGAAGTTTCTATTTTTAAATTTTCCCAATTACAGTAACTTAACCTAGTTTGATTTATTTATTAATGTGTTTGTTTGTTTCCAATTTTTGGTTCATTGGATGAGAAATATTAATTTTTGGGTTTAATTTTATATTAATCTTCAAGATTTCTGGGTTTAGTTTTTGGGTATGTTCTTCTACTTTTCTTTAGACTCATTAAACCCAGAACATGATTGTGGGTTTAGTTTGGGTACAATTAGTTTGAACATGAAAAATAGAAAACCTGGGTTTAGTTTTTGGTTAATCTTCATGTTTTGGGTTTAGTGAGCCAACTCAAGTTTCAAAATTTGGGTATGTTCTTCATGTTCTTCATGTTTAAGATTTGAGTTAGAGTGTTTTGATCTAGATGGGAGTGAGTTTTTACATATTTTTGTGTTAGAGTAACGGGGAGGGAGAGGTGGGTACACGGCACATTAACGGTGACAATCACAGGTGGGCAAAGTGTCAAAATTTGAACCATGGGTAGGCACATAGAATTAGAGGCAAATCACAGGTGGGCAAACTGTAATTATCCCATCTTTCAAATTAAAAACCTGTCTTGTAACTGGATCGCTTTAAGGGCAGGCCCATCATCCATAAAAAGTTAAGTCACACTGCATTGATTATCCAAGCCTGAATATTCATAATTAAGAGAAACAAGAATTTGGACCTTAAGGTTGAGCGAGCTTATGCACATCTTTTAACTCCATCTAAACAACTAAACAAGGTGGTTTTGATTGTTCTTAACAAATTTCTAATTAATCCAAAGTTTGTTATACTTACATTTCTAGACATTTAGGCATCACAACCTTACAAATTTAGATGTTTGGAGATATTAAGGGTCTGTTTAGATACCATTTATTACTGAAAACTGAAAATACTATAGTAAAATAATTTTTAAATATGTGAATAGTGTCGTGGAAGCCAGATTCTGTACTTACGGGTTCCGTGAACAGTGCACGGGATCTAGGGAAAAAAAATGCAAACGCACAAAACATGTAACCTGCCACTATCCAAAATCACACTAAATTCTTTGAACCAAACACTACAGTAAAATTCTTTGTTTTATCAACTCAATTTTAAGTAGTTATGGGGGCTTGAGTGTGTAGGTCAAAGTTTTTTTTTCTTTTTTCTTTAAAATATCAAAACACAACATTTTGTCTAACCCCTCAGTTGTTCAAGCTGATTTTGCCTCTTTATTTAATTAAATTTGATGTCTTTCTTCTCAAAATAATAATAATAATAATAATAAGGGTTAGTATGTAAAAAAATTGGATGGTTTGAGTTTAAAAATGCATTTATGTCCCAAAACCCTATCTATTGCCATTTTTAATTTATGTCATGAGTGTAGCTCAAGCTTAGGGTTAAATTTATTACCTTTTTAAAATGAGATTTAATTCTATAAGGATGGGGTGTAAAATCTATGTTTTACACCATCCAATAAGTGATTGCCACGTCAACATTATACTTAAAATTCAATACATCCTTCCACACCTAATAATATCTCAATAAATTTTCAATTTAGTTGGATTTATATATGGATATTAAAATTGATTATGTGTGATTATGTTTATTCTTAAATAAGTGATAAGATGACGTGGCATATTGGAATTAGAGGAATAAAACATAGGTTTTACACCACGTCCTTATAAAATTTAATCTCTTTTAAAATATTGTCTCAATTTATTGCTTTTTAAGTCATAAGATTTAATTTCTAATACTTCAAAACAATATGGTTTCAAATATAATTTTGTAAAAAACAAAGTACAACGTAAATATTTCCACTCCTACCAAAATTACCGTGAGGGTAAATCAAAATCAAAATTATGCGCTTCTCCTTTTTTTTTTTTTTTTTTTTTTTTGGCGATGGCAAATGGCAATTAGACTAGTAATTGTGTTGTCTGTAAATTGTCTTAAAAGTGGACGATGACCGTTCTTTGTATCTTGTCCCAGCCCAGGGACAGAGCTATTCATTGGCATTGGGTGCAAATTGCAACGTGCAATGCCCCCCAAATTTTATTATTAAAAAAAAATACTAATTTAATTTAGCAATTTCGTTCAATAAAATTACACTTGGTCCCCCTTTAACAATATCATTAATCATTTTAAAGTCCTTTAAAGAAGTTATAGATCTAAAATAAATAAATAAAATTAATAAACCAAAAAAATCAGGACAACAACAAAAAATATCAATAGCAAAGCTTTAAAAAAAAAAATTAAGCCTAATCAATCAATTTTACTCAAAACAAACAACCTAACACTTCAAAAAATTTTAAACAAAATAATTTTTCCCTTACCTAGCACCAAATGCACACATAAAAGACACACAAAACTACTAAGCAGCCTACTCAAGAGAAGAGAAAGTGAGAAACTACGGAGATGGTATACTTCTATTTCCATAGGATTTTTTTTTTTTATATACTTCTATTTCCTAACTCCAAGTTTTGGCTTTGTCCATATCTTGTCCCCATCATCCTTAAAGAGATGGTATTGAAATATATATTTACAAATGGAAGGACTTGTAATGGTGTCGTCTTTAATGGAAAATGGCAATTAGACTCATCACATAGAAGCATGGTTTTTTGTTTGTGTTTGGCTAGGTGAGAAACAATGAGAAAATGCAGTCGGTAAGAACCCATTTTTTAGTGATATATGTCCTTTTCCCCCCCTAAAAATATGAATTGGTCCATGTCAAATTATTTGATGCTAAAACTATACCATTACAACACTCTTTTAGACACATAGGATAAAAGTTAACAGAGGTTGACGGAAGGACAAAACTTTTCGGACAAAAGACAAATTTCATACCAATTTTAGAGATGAAAACAATATTTTAGCCAATCTAATTAAAAACTTGCGTATGTCAATTTTTAAGAAACTTCACAGCACATTGTCATGAAATGACACAAAAGGACTACGATAAACACACACACACACAAAAAATAAAAAATAAAAAAATTATACAGCTAAAATGAATAAATCAAAAGTTGCATGATTTAATTGAATTTTAAACAAAGTTAGAGCATGTAATTTTTAATTTAAACTATATGAGCCATAGAAATAGTTTTTCTTATTAAAATTATTAAAATGAACTTATGTAGCAAATGCGCAACACACTGGACATTGACATTGGATAGTTTTTTTTTTTTTTACAAGATAGAATTTCTATTCTACCCTAATCTAAGTGTATATGTGTGTGAAATTCTCTCCTGGAGACTTAAACTCCGGCCCTTACCCCCCACACCTTACAAACACTTATATTTGTGAAATGACCATCGCACCAAGGATGTGCGGTGGTACATTGAATAGTTATTTTTAAAAGAAGAATGTATAATAGGCATTACCCACACAGTGGACTTAATCTATTTGATGAGTTACAAAAGTTTTAATCGTACTCCAGATAGAAAATCCAAAGACTACAAGACCAACAACAGTTAAGAGTGCCTCTCCAAAGATTGGAGAAATAGGTACTTGTCAAAGTGACAAAGTTCCCATATTATGGTTGTAACAATTCTCACAGTGCTCATTAAGCTTTTTAGCCATTTCTCCGTAATGGGAATGATTTTCCACAATTTCAAGGCCTAGGTTGTTTACCATAGTAGCAACTGCTTCATTGCTGCCTAACCCATTAATTATAATCTCGTTTTCAATGAACAACTCCACATCTACTCTAGTGTTGATAGGATAATCCAACAGCACAATATAGTTGCATATATAAGATTCAGATGGATAATGGCATTGCTCCAATGCCATGAGGTTTCGGAAACGGACCTCAGTTGCATCATCCACAGTTAACCTTGGGACCTTCAACAAAGTTTGCATACATTCCAAGCATGGAAGGCATTTTAAGCACGGTAAGCAATTTAAGAACCACGAGATATTGAAGCAAGGAAATATTTCCAAGAGCGGCAACTTCTTGAATTGAATGTCAAGTGGCCTACTCTGACTCTCTTTGTCATTTCTGAACATTACTCCTGCCCCCTACAGCTTTGTTGCACTATATAGATTAGAAATAGTGTCTCCCTTGTCGTATTGAATAGATAGACAGTAGGAATATCTGACCAAATCGGTAAAATGTTTTACTTCCTTCCCATCTGGTATTTTTGACTTAGAAAAAGAAAAATACCCACAAGCAAGATCAAGAAAGGAAATTTCATTGCTTTTCTCAGAATAGGAAATTTGATCATATAACTTCTTAAGAATAAAAAATGGAAGTTGGTTCTCAAGTAACATCAAATCTTCCTTGATGCCATGCTCTAGCCATGGTTTATTTAATATATAATCCTTTTCATCTTCTTTCTTCGCATCATTCTTCAAGAAGGGCTCATTTTCATGACTCCTCAAGATTGGCTCATTTTCTTGACTCCTCTTCTTATTTTCTTGACTCCTCAAGAAGAGCTCGATGATAAAGGTTGAATCCACTAGAACAATTTTCACAAAGTCTTCGCTGTTTAGTTTAGAGATCTCTGCATAACAATGGCGAATCTTTACTTCATTTTCTTCAATGATCCTAGCTATTTCCTTTTGGCATTTTCCAGTCCTATTACAGAAATCCTTGAAGTGTCTCATTTTCAGCATTTCCATACGCTTGGTACGTCTTCATTTTCCTCGTCCCTTAATTCTTTTTCACCCCTCAAATCTTTTTCACCATGGTGAAAAGGGCCTATTGAGATTAGCTTTGGAGTATAGGCCTCTTTGTTTACCTGGCGAAGTTTCTTGGGGACCTTGTAGATGCAACACTCACGCCACTGGACTGGCTCCATGACTAGTGGAACGTCAATGATCAGATCTTCGCATATAAGATTATCATCAATGACTATAGGAACGTCAACAGCAACACTAGTAAGCACCATCTTTCCTAATGACACGAAAACAACTATTTTCTCAAAGTCCATTTTTCCTAATGACAGGAAAACAGTAATCACTAGAAGTTTAAAGGAATTTCATTTTTTCCCCTTTTTGGAAAGTTCAATTATTGTTAAACCGGTCAATGCCATTGAATTACAGGGCTCTTGGCCACTACAATGACATCATTAATTTCTCATGTTATTTCGAGGAAATTAAATTTTACTGTTTTAAACTATATCTCAATTTGTATCTTAAACTTTCAAAATGCACAATTAGCACCCTAAAGTATAACTCGTATTATACTTTGCACTTTTCATCAATTTTGCCATTACCTTGGATGACATTACATGAAAATACTCAATTACCCATCTTTTTAATCCCTTTAAAACAAATGAAAAATTACACTTTACCACTCAAAATATGCTCTCAATTACACTTTACACCGTAAACTCTGGTTTTTTTTTTTTTTTTAATCCAAAATAATGGTAGAATTAATGGTGGGGTACAAAGTATAACACGAGTTATAGTTTAAGGTGCTAATCATGCATTCTGAAAGTTTAAGATGTAAAGTGTAATTTGAAGTATAATTTAGGGTGGTAAAGTATAATTACCCATATTATTCTAAGTGAAATGCAATAGCTTCGATTACTATACCTTCTTTAGCCCTCACGGGATGATATGCCTATCTTCGAGACTATTTCATATTAGGTATTTTCATCTTGCAAAAAAACTTAATAGCCACTAGAGCGATCCTCACTTAAAGATATTCAATTGTACAAGAAAAAAAAACATATAATATTATTGTGGGGCCCGACCCAAAATAATGGGCTAGTCAAACTACAGGCCCGTCCGAGAAGCATCCTGTCCGAGGAGAAGTCACAGCCAAAACCTTATTCAAGCCCAATTGCGGTAAAAGAAACCTGTCCGAGGAGTAACTCCTCCTCGGACATTACGAAGTTCGGACGAAGAGCTCGCCCCCAACCATTGTAGTTCATCCTCCAAGCATATAAAAAAAGAATAAAACCCAAAATATCTCATGGAAAGCTGCCACCACCACATTAAATGTGTCACAACCACCCTCTTGGCCGCATTAATGAGGAAAAGACCCCTGAACAGTACTATCTTGGCCACTGCAACTCACAAGGAAGTGATAAGGGTGTCTGATAGGACAGGTGCTCAAGTGAGGGCTTAGATGATCAACAAGTGTAAGGTTTAGATGAGAATGAGAGAGCTATATAATGTAGTGGAGTCCCTCAAAGAGGGGGACGAAGAAATGTATTCGGCACTCAGGAAATAGAATCTTCTGTTAGATATCCATTCTTGTGTTTTTATTTCTGCAATAATATTGTCCATGCATCAGACCGACTAAGCTCACTGAGGCTAAGTTCTTTGACCCATCCTCTACAAATATTTATTGTGTGTTGCGCCTCGGGCCAAGGCCTGATCAATAGGGTTTGGACCAGGAAAATCGTGCAACTACAATTGGCGCCGTCTGTGGGAAGAACTAGGGCATCAGCTAGCACAACGGTCGAGCATGGCAGAACTAGGTCCACACCAGGAGAATCCTCACCAGGCTAACTCCCAACAGACACAACCCGCCGAGTCCCAGAGGCAAAATAACCCCGCCAACCCAGGCGGCAGGGGGAATCGTGAGGGGAGTGTGCATATTATCTGGACGAGCCAAAGTCACACTCAGATAGGTAGCCACGTGTCCCAGAGGCGAAATAGTCATCAAGCCATGCAGCGAGAGATAGATGACCTGAAAAGGAAGTTACGACGTGTGCAGGGAAAACGATCTCCCTCTGACTCAGACGAGTCTTCTAATGCGGAGGATGCGAGTTACCGACGGAGGTCAAGGACCCCTCCAAGTGAAACCTTTTCCTACGAAAGGGAACCACGCCCTGTACGGAAGTATGAGAGCCCATCCAGCAAAGGTTCGAGGAACGGTGCTATGAAGAAGGCGCTGGACCAGGTTTCAAGGTCACCCTTCACGTATAGAATTGAAGGGGCTAAGCTGCCTCAACGCTTCAACCAACCGGCGTTCGCCATCTATAACGGCCGAGCAGACCCGGTAGAGCATGTGAGTCAGTTTAACCAGAAAATGGCAATCTACTCACAAAATGAAGCCCTAATATGCAAAATCTTCCCATCCAGCTTGGGATCAATGGCGATGAGGTGGTTTAACAGCCTGAAGACAAACTCCATAGGCTCCTACAAGCAGCTCATTCAGGCTTTCTGCTCCCGTTTTATCACAAACACCAGAGTCCCTCGACCCCTCAGTTCGTTATTGTCCTTATCCATGCACGAAGGAGAAATCCTGAAAGCATACTCGGATAGATATTGGGAGGTGTATAACGACTTAGATGACAACCATGATGATGTTACTATCAGCACGTTCAAAAGCAGTCTCCCCACCGAGCATGGCTTAAGGAAATCCCTCACTGGTAAACCAGTTACCGACGTTCATCAGTTGATGGATAGGATCGACAAGTACAAAAGGGTGGAGGAAGATCAGCTGCAAGGAAGGGAAAAGGAGAAGGTCATCCCCCCCAAAGCAAATGATTTTAGGTCGGAACGGTATAACCCTAACCAGCCGAGGAGAGATTTTTCGCGACAGGCTGGACAGAGCAACCCGCAGACAGTGAACGCCGTATTTAGGGAGCCAGTACAACAGGTGCTGGAGACAGTAAGGAACGAGCCCTATTTTAGATGGCCAGGAAAGATGGCTGGAGACCCTTCCAAGCGTAACCAAAACCTATACTGCCACTATCATCAGGACCATGGGCATACCACCAAGGATTGCAGGAATCTATGGAATCACCTAGATCAATTGGTCTGAGAAGGGAAGTTACGTCACCTTCTGCACCCCTCGAGCGGCCATCCTGGTCAAGCAATACAAGAGTCTCGAAAGGATGTGTCCTTAAGACCCCCCGTCGGAACGATACATGTCATCCTCGCCGCACCAGGAAGAACTGGGCCACCCATCCCCAGGGTACTGGCTGTTGATCGGCTCCCTTCCGAGGACAGGCAAAGGGAACCAAAAAGGTCAAAAAAGCGAAGCTCTTTGATACTGGGATTCTCGGACGAGGATAAGAGAGGAACTATTCAACCTCACGACGATGCCTTGGTGGTTACGTTAAGAATTGGAGGCTTCGATGTGAAAAGGGTCTTAGTAGACTCGGGAAGTGCAGTAGAGATAATGTACCCCGATCTATACAAGGGGCTGAACCTGAAACCGGAAGATTTGACAGCCTATGACTCCCCCCTTCTCAGCTTCAAAGGGAGGATTGTTACGCCAAAGGGGCAGATCCGACTACCCATACAGACTGGGTCGGAGGTGGTGGAGGTAAATTTTATCGTGGTCGACGCTTACTCACCCTACACCGCAATAGTTGCCAAGCCATGGATCCACGCCCTAGAAGCCGTATCCTCCACACTTCACCAAAAAGTAAAATACCCATCCAGAGGACAAGTAGAAGAGATCCGAGGAGATCAGGCCGTGGCCAGGCAGTGTATGGTGGCCGCCATCTTATATCGGCCCCGTGCCGAGTCCTCGGCCCCTGAGAGCTTATAACAACCAGCCACCTCGGCAAAGCAAGGCGATGGGCTAGCCGAGGAGATAAGGTGCGAAAGTTTAGATAAGATCGCTGTCAACAACGACCCGGAGAAGTTTTTTCAGGTCGGCTCTGAGTTGCCTTCTCAAGAAAAAAAGGAACTGGTCAGATTTCTCAGAGGGAATGTCGATGTGTTTGCATGGGACGCCTACGACGCCCCGGGAGTTGATCCTAGCCTTATTTGTCACCACCTGAACGTCAACCCCTCTTCCACTCTGAAGAAGCAGCCACCCCGACGCCCTTCAAAGGAACATGCTAGTGCCGTAAGAGACGAAGTGGCAAAACTGAAAAAAGCAGAGGCTATTAAAGAGGTCTTTTACCCCGAATGGTTGGTAAACACGGTGGTGGTAAGGAAGAAGATAGGGAAGTGGAGAGTCTGCGTGGACTTCACGGACCTGAACAAGGCATGCCCAAAGGACCCATTCCCCCTTCCCCGAATCGACAGATTGGTGGATGCAACCGTGGGTCACCCTCGAATGAGCTTTCTGGACGCCTTCCAGGGCTATCATCAGATCCCCCTTGCGCTAGAAGACCAAGAGAAGACGGCTTTCATGACGCCCATCGGAAATTATCACTATAAGGTGATGCCGTTTGGGCTGAAGAACGCAGGCTCAACCTACCAAAGGATGATGACCCGGATGTTCGAGCCACAACTGGGCAAGATCATTGAGGTTTACATAGACGATATGGTTGTGAAGAGTAAAAGGGTGTCCGAGCATGTGAAAGACCTTGAAAAAATCTTCGCTATCTTAAGGGAACACCGGTTGCGGCTGAATGCTTCCAAATGTTCACTGGCATGATTACAGCATTAAATCGGTTCATATCGCGATCAGCGGATCGATGTCGACCTTTTTACCTCCTGATAAACAAGTGGAAAAGGTTTGAATGGTCGGAGGATTGTGTTAGGGCTTTCCAGCAACTTAAGGAATACCTGTCTCGACCACCCATCATGTCCAGCCCTGAGGCAGACGAGGTGCTGTTTGCGTACGTTGCTGTAGCTCCTCATGCTGTAAGCCTTGTACTGATACGGGATGATAATGGGGTGCAGCGACCGGTTTACTATGTGAGCAAATCATTACATGAGGCCGAGGTGCGATACCTACCTTTGGAAAAGGCAATTCTGGCGATAGTACATGCCACCCGGAAGCTCCCTCATTACTTTCAGGCGCATACGGTCATCATACTAACTCAGCTCCCCCTTCGAGCAGTGCTTCGAAGCGCTGACTACACAGGAAGGATCGCCATGTGGAGTGCGCTTTTGGGGGCCTTCGATATTAAATATATGCCCAGATCCTCCATCAAAGGTCAGGTCCTCGCAGACTTAGTAGCGGAGTTTGCTGAACCCTCTATAGAAACAATAACCAAGCAAAAAGACATGGATGGAAAGTCGGTTGGCACAATTTCTGCAGGAGGAACCTTGCATTGGAAGGTCTATGTGGATGGCGCAGCCAACCAGAGAGGATCCGGAATCGGAATAGTTTTAGTATCGCCAAACGGTGCTACCATTGAAAAATCACTGAGGCTCGGGTTCTCGGCTACGAACAATGAAGCCGAATACGAAGCCTTACTTCAAGGGATGACGATGGTTCAAAGATTGGGCGGAAGAGTAATAGAAGCATTCTCGGACTCCAGGTTGGTCGTCGGACAAGTGATGGGTGAGCTGGAAGCCAGAGATGCTAGGATGCAAGAGTATCTAGGACAACTCAAATGCCTACAGACGAGTTTTGAGTCCTTCAATCTAACGCACATTTCCAGGAGTGTAAACACCCATGCAGAATCACTGGCCACTCTCGCCACGTCATCGGCGCATAATCTGCCGCGAATAATCCTTGTTGAAGATCTAGTCCAGGCAAGTCCCATTAGAAGAAACCCGGCCCAAGTCCATCAGATCAGAAAGAGTCCCAGCTGGATGGACCCCATAAAGAACTTCCTCCAAAACGACATCTTACCGGAGGAAAAATTAAAGGCTGGGAAGATACGTAGAAATGCTCCTCGGTTCTGGCTATCGAACGACCACAAACTATATCGGCGCTCCTA
Source organism: Quercus robur (assembly GCF_932294415.1). Lineage (NCBI taxonomy): Eukaryota > Viridiplantae > Streptophyta > Magnoliopsida > Fagales > Fagaceae > Quercus > Quercus robur. The sequence continues at coordinate 60,357,762 of NC_065537.1, forward strand.
CTCTGGACCATACCTACTCTGCGTACATCCAGAAGAATCCGAGTCTCTACTTGAAGAGTTACACGAGGGAATTTGTGGAAGTCACACCGGAGGAAGGTCGCTGGCGCACAGGGCACTCACCCAAGGATACTGATGGCTGAACATGCAAAGAGAGACCCAAGAATACGCTAAGAAGTGTGATCAATGCCAAAGATTTGCCCCAAATATCCACCAACCCGGAGGGGTTCTCAACCCCCTCTCTAGCCCATGGCCGTTCGCACAATGGGGTCTTGATATTGTCGGACCTTTCCCCAAAGCTACGGGGAACAAGCGTTACATAATCGTCAGAACCGATTACTTCACTAAATGGGTGGAGGCTGAACCTTTGGCCAACATTAGGGACGTGGATGCCCAGAAATTCATCTGGAAGAACATTATCACCCGCTTCGGAACTCCACGTACACTCATTTCCGACAATGGTCTTCAATTCGACAGTAAGAGCTTTAGGGAGTATTGCCGCGAGTTTGGGATCATTAACCGATATTCCACCCCCGCCTACCCCCAAGGAAATGGGCAAGTCGAGGCCGTGAACAAGGTCATAGTGAACGGACTGAAGAAAAGACTGGATGAGGCAAAGGGGAGATGGGTAGAAGAGCTCCCGCACGTCTTATGGACCTATCAGACAACGCCGCGAAGGTCAACCGGTGAGACCCCCTTTTCGTTGACTTATGGGACTGAGGCCGTGCTCCCAATCGAGAACAATTTTCCCACACTGAGGTCTAACTCGTTTACCCCAAACGGTAACGACGAGTTGTTGGGAAGAAGTCTAGACCTAGCCAAGGAAAGAAGGGAAAAAGCAACGATCTATGGCCTATTATCACCAGAAGCTGAGACAAGGGTATGATGCCAATGTTAAACTGCGACCTCTAGGTTCGGGTGATCTCGTGATGAGGAAGATTCTCGGCAGCGCAAAAAAACCCCTCTTGGGGCAAGCTGGGGCCCAGTTGGGAAGGACCATACCGTGTCACATCTGTGGCCGGGATAGGCGCCTACTATCTAGAAGATTTTGATGAAAAAACTGTACCTCGACCATGGAATGTAAATAACCTCAGAAGATATTATTATTAATGAAAGTGGCTTAGCCCATGTTTTGTTTCGTGATTATCCTCTCCCTACTGGTCTATTTACGACTATTCATAGTTTTAAACAGAACCTAAGTCCTGCATGGCTCCTCGGACCACAGACTTAGGGGAAATTATTACTCATGACAATTTATACAAGTTTTAAACAGAACCTAAGTCCTGCATGGCTCCTTGGACCACAGGCTTAGGGGAAATTATTACTTATGGCAACTATTCATAGTTTTAAACAGAACCTAAGTCCTGCATGGCTCCTCGAACCACAGACTTAGGGGAAATTATTACTCATGACAATTTCTACAAGTTTTAAACAGAACCTAAATCTTACATGGCTCCTCGGACCACAGACTTAGGGGAAATTATTACTTATGTCAACTATTCATAGTTTTAAACAAAACCTAAGTCCTGCATGGCTCCTCGGACCACAGAATTAGGGGAAATTATTACTCATGAAAATTTATACAAGTTTTAAACAGAACCTAAGTCCTGCATGGCTCCTCGGACCACAGACTTAGGGGAAATTATTACTTACGGCAACTATTCATAGTTTTAAACAGAACCTAAGTCCTGCATGGCTCTTCGGACCACAGACTTAGGGGAAATTATTACTTATGGCAACTATTCATAGTTTTAAACAGAACCTAAGTCCTGCATGACTCCTCGGACCACAGACTTAGGGGAAATTATTACTTATGACAGATTGGGAAGTGTCATCCCTTGTAATCCTACGCATGGGAAGTGTCATCCCTCCCTCTATGAAAGCAATCATGGGGATAACAACTTCTCCCTCGCCTCTATCTGTCAATACTCCTTCAAGAGGACAGTACTGCAGCCCCACCCCCGGGGGAATGTGGTATTTTGCCCTAAAGGCCTCCATAGCGACTGGAGTTTTTACTAGTTTTTCGAATCTACCCATCTGAGCTGAACTGAAGGAATGAAAATAAAGACCGAGGAGAAAAGTAAAGTCTGAGGAGGGAATCGGAACGGCAAAATGAACGAAATTTACTGATACCTTCACAAAACGCTCAATGGGATGCCTGGAAATCTCTCTTGGAGGAGACGCTTCACGAAAAACGGCTATGGAGGCTTAGCGGACGCAAGTATTTGTAGATCTCTGGAGTTCGATGGAGTTCTCTGGAATCCTCTGGGGTTTATGAGATGCAGATAAAAAGAAAACTGAACCCCTCTGACATCTTATATAGCCGGGAGAAGAGAGAAAAGATCGCTCCTGCCTAAAAATTCGAGAAAAAATGATGGCCGTTCGATCCACGCCTCACCGTTGGATGAAGGGGACAGAAAGCCTCCGGAAGTAAATGGCCGCGCCTCGTAAATTGTAGCGCGTCCAAAGTAACTGCCCGCACGAGCGCCCCAAGCCCTCCTTACTTCCATCATCTCACTAACATCAAAACCCCGCTTTTCTCCTCGGAAGGAGATAAAAACCGGAGTTTTGAGGGGCTATTGTGGGGCCCGGCCCAAAATAATGGGCTAGTCAAACTACGGGCCCGTCCGAGAAGCATCCTGTCCGAGGAGAAGTCACAGCCAAAACCTTATTCAAGCCCAATTGCGGTAAAAGAAACCTGTCTGAGGAGTAACTCCTCCTCGGACATTACGAAGTTCGGACGAAGAGCTCGCCCCAACCATTGCAGTTCATCCTCCAAGCATATAAAAAAAGAATAAAACCCAAAATATCTCATGAAAAGCTGCCACCACCACATTAAATGTGTCACAACCACCCTCTTGGCCGCATTAATGAGGAAAAGACCCCTGAACAGTACTACCTTGGCCACTGCAACTCACAAGGAAGTGATAAGGGTGTCTGATAGGACAAGTGCTCAAGTGGGGGCTTAGATGATCAACAAGTGTAAGGTTCAGATAAGAATGAGAGAGCTATATAATGTAGTGGAGTCCCTCAAAGAGGGGGACGAAGAAATGTATTCGGCACTCAGGAAATAGAATCTTCTGTTAGATATCCATTCTTGTGTTTTTATTCCTGCAATAATATTGTCCATGCATCAGACCGACTAAGCTCACTGAGGCTAAGTTCTTTGACCCATCCTCTACAAATATTTATTGTGTGTTGCGCCTCAGGCCAAGGCCGGATCAATAGGGTTTGGACCAAGAAAATCGTGCAACTACAATTATTAAAGAAAATGAATTTAAAAACTTATCTAAAAAATTAATAAACAAACATTTATTGTCTTAAGAAAATGTGTATTTGTGCTTATAGGAAAATTTTCCTATTGCACATTGTATATTATACGATTAAAAATAAAACATTCAAGCTAATAATAATTAAGATTTTTTAATAGTAGAATGGTTTTAGTTTTTAATGTAGGCATCACAATAGTCAAAAGAGTACTCCATGTGAAATTTGACATATTATAATTACAACAGCATGATTGATTATATGTACATTATCTTGTACAATAAAATGTATGTACTATCTATTGATTTTTTTTTTTTTCTTTTGGTCTAGAAAAGGTTGTCAATTTCTAGTTTAAAAAAATAAAATAACCTATATATTCTTTTTTGCTCCCTCTCTCTAGAAGTATCTCTTGAAAATCAGTTGCAATCAAACTCATTATTTAAGACAAAGTTTAGCTACAAAATTGGTTATAGTCATAAGTTACAACCTTATTCAATATCTTTTTATTAGAGATGAATTTTGATAAATCCACCTTTAGATGAAATCTTCTTCTTATATTCTTCATACTTTCAAAATTTCTGGAAAATTAAAGATCAATAGCTATATTATCAATAAATTGTTTAAATTGCAAGTTATTATAGTTTAAAATTATGCATAAAATATAAACTTATAGATCATATAGTAAATAATATCCGATTGATACAAAATTTGACAGATGTATTAAGAATGTAAAAAACATGCAATTCCACAGTTAGATTTTCAAAATATGCAATAATATTTATTTTATTGAGTAAGGTCGTAACCTTAGGCTATAGCTAATTTTGTAGCTAAACTTTGTCCCATTATTTTTCCCCTTTTACCACTAAGCTTATTCTCACAAGTAATATTTAAGTTAATAACCTAGAACTAGTTTATTTTAAGAACCGAAAAAAAACTAAAAATCGGTCTTTTTTTCGATTCTTTGACCATTTTGGTTTTTAAAGTCATGGCTTCCATAGAAAGAAGTTCTCTATAAATTAATTAATAACTCCTATCCAAGATTGACTATTTCACAATATATATCAAATAGTCATATTATCAAATGAAAATGAGTTGTTAAGCAAAAGTTGAATACAAAAACTTTGTTATTAATTTTGCATCTCAAAATTTTTTTTTTTTAAAAAAAGATTTTGAATTAAAACAAAAATTTAGATAGAAAATTAAATATATATTCTTTAATTTGATATAAGAGAAAATTGTTTAAGATTATGGCATTAAGCCTCAAATTTTCGATTATGATCTATAGAGATCTTAAATTATATATGTAAGCTCTTTTATTTATTTATAAATATGTGTACTTTCCAAAGCCCCCTCCTTCTCAACATATGCTATGTAAACAAACGTTTAGAATCTTGTAATGTATATTAATTTTTGAAAATTGCTTAAACTACCACAAAATTTATGATAAAAAGCATGGTATTAAAAATCAAATCAAACTGGCTAGTTCAACTAGTCCAATACAAATAGTAAAAAAATGTGTTTTAACCATAAAAACCTCTGGTTCAATCGATAAAAACTGTGAACCGGCTACTTTTCCGATTCTTTGACTGTTCCAGTTTTTAAAATCACAATAAAAAGTTTACAAATTGACAGGAAAATTAATCTAATTGATACCATTACTACAACTAAGAAATAAATACGTTAATTTCCTTTTTGTAATTAGCAACACGTCAATTTATAATGTTTATGTAGGAAAACTTATTTGTAAGGTTTATGTAATAAAACTTGATGTATCCATACTATCATTTTTAATTTTTTTTAAAATCCAACAAGTTACCAAATAAGAATTTAGTTGATTAAATTATTAGAAAATCTATCATCAATCTTAATTTAAAAAAAAAAAAATCCAAATCTTAATTTATTAGATTCTAAAGTTTCACCGATACAAATCAGTGGATATAACTCATCCTTGAAAATCAACTTATAAGGAGAGAGTGTCCAAAAACTTATAAACATATGATTTAACTTACATTTAATCTATATGAGATATTAGGATCATAACATTCAACTAGAAGATAATAATTCAAATCTCACGTCATGCACTAAATTAAAATGGCAAAAAATAAAACCCTAAAACTAACAAACTTTTTTTATTCTAGTCTCACGTTCTCTAATGGCCATGCGATTTCTAACTAACTTCTTAGGGTCTACCGAACATGGATCTAATTTTATCAAGAATTTAAACATACATAAGTATAAATTAAACTCATGAAAATTAAATTTTGCAATAATAGAAAATCTTACCAATCAAACAGGCCCGAAAAGAAAAAATGCTAGCTTTTACCCTTGAGAGCACCTCTTAAATACACACTAATATAATTAAGTCTCTCGTTTGTGAATTTGATAGTAATGCCATACTCTCTTCTTGCAATCCTATTTATAGCCCGTGTGATCCTCTCTCTCTCTCTTTGACATAGAAGCACAAAACATGCCATGGTAAGGACAACGTCATTCTCACAAGTTTACAAGCATCTCACAAACTTTAATTTCACTTTCTTTCTCTCTTTTTTGTGCTTTAAATTTAAAATTGACACATTTTAACTCTTCTCACAAACATAGTAGCAGTATTTTCACTATTTTGTTCCATAAAGCAAAAACCAATAACTGTCGCAGAACATTCTTAACTTGTTTACACAGCCTAGATAAAGTGACAGTCAATTATACCAAATTATCATTGTAGACAGCATAATAGCATATCAATCTATAGCATCAGGTTAAAACAAACTGTTCATGAATTTATGTAAGTTGCTGTCCCACGCGTAAAACATCAACAACACATATCAAGATGATGCTCCTAATAGATGGAGTATGTGATCGGCTTAGAACAAAGGGTACCAAAAAAACGTGCAATATTAGCCAAAAACTATTTGAAAGCTGATGACTGATATTGGCCAAATGGTTTTTAAGGTCTCAAAAGATTCATAAAGTTTTTGGTTCAAAATTTTTCATTCACATCTTGTGGCAATACTAAAGGACTTTACCAGAGATAATAATAGGATGCTCAAAGAACTCTAGACACCCTCATTAGCCAAAATATAAGAGCAGCCCCATTTTCAACTTTTTTTTTTTTTTTTTTTTTTTTTAAGAAAAAAGCTAAAACGTAAGTTGCACCCTCTAAATTTAGTAAAAATTCATTTCAATTCTGTAACTTTACTTTCATTTAATTAAGTTCTCTAAATTTTTGATTTATTCAATTCAGGCATTTTTTCCAATTTTGTTAAAAATTTTCCCTTAAAAAAAATTATTTTCACATGAAAAAGAAAATCTATAAAATTAATAAAAATATTTTATAAATTTTTTATGTAAGAATTTTTTTTTAAATATTTTTCATTAGTTAATTGCATACTTAACAACAATTTTTTAACAAAATTGGATAAAAGACCTAAATTGAATAATTTAAAATTTTCAAAAACTAAATTTCAATCAAATTTAGTGAGTACACTTTGCAGTTTAGCCCCCAAAAAAAATTTTGTTTGCGTGTGTTTTATTCGGCTTCATCACTTAAAGCTGCCACAATTAGGGGTGTCAATTTGGGTTAGCGTGTCGGGTTCGTGTCGTGTCGAGGTAGGGGTATTAGACTAAATGGCTCAACCCTAACCCGACCCATTTAATAATCGTGTCAGGATCCTTCAACCCTAACCCGACCTGTTAATAAGGCGGGTTGACCTGACCCAACCCATTTGACACATTTAATAAACGAATCGTGTTGGGTTGACACGAATATAACACAACCCATTTCAACCTGCATAATATTAAATATAACATCCATCTATAAATTATTATTTTTTACATCCCAAAAACCAATGCATACACTTTATGTCTTCGACCCACATTCAAAATAATATAGTCCAATAAAAATATAACATTCATCTAGAAATAAGTTCTTTACACTCCAAAAGAAGTGCAACACTTCAACCCAAATTCAAAATAATATAGTTTAACAAAAATAAAATAACATAGTTCAACAAAAATATAATATCCTTGGAACTCGCCAAATGCTAAGTATCAATATCGAAAGAATTTGAGCAAATAGTAGACTAATCCTGACTATGACCACAATTATTATCCATAGATTCTTTGTTGATGTCTAAGTTCATAACATCTTCCACAAGCTCATCCAATTTCATTTGTACAAGTTCTACGCCAAAAAAAAAAAAAAAAAAAGTATTAGTAGTTACAAAATATGATCATGCCTCAACAGTTTGACAAGAACTAAATAATAATAATGTAAGAGTAATAATAACTAATGAAACAAATAAGATTACCTTTCTCATTTGTAATTACTTACTTTTCTTTTTAAATTTAAAATATATGTTGGATATAAAAGGTATTTGAAAAATCTAAAATAAAATAATTATTTATTTGTTATACGAGTTAAACGAGTTGTGTTAAGTGGATCATTTTGGGTTTGACACAAATAAATTGGCGTGTCAAACGTGTTTATTGCAGGTTACGCGGGTTGACCCGCTTATGACACGTTTCTTATCGTGTCGCTTTCGGGTCGACCCATTTATGACCCAAACCCATTAAGGCCCAACCCTAACCCGAAAAAAACCGTGTTGGGTTCGTGTCGTGTTCGCGGGTTGGGTCGAACATTGACACCCCTAGCCACAATTAAACGAAATAGATAGTACATAAAAGGTCGGAATATTTACCAAATTGGTTATTTTCCTAGGCATAACACCATAACACATTACACTTTTTTTTTCTTGAGAAAGCTTAACACATTACACTTGGACAAGAAGAATCAGTTGCCCCTATGGGGTTTGACTGCTGAATAAAGGAAGCTATGTTTTTTTTTTTTTTTTTTTTTTTTGGTAAACAGAAGATTTCATTAAACAACTAAGCAATTACAAAAGGTTCAGTGCACATCCTATTAAAATATACACCATTCAATTCATCCTCAAAAACATTGCAAATGTCTACAAGTGGACTTACAAATGAAATAACATCACTTTCCTGAATAGCACCCATTCTAGCAAGCAAATCTGCACACCGGTTGGCTCGATGATAGTAATGTTTAAACTGAATTCACTGGAAGCGCGCTGCCAAGTGCATGCAATCATCCAATATGGGAGAGACAACGTTATTTACATAAGCATTGTTCTTCAAGACTTCCACCACGGCTTGAGCATCCAATTCAACAACAAGGGCTTCAATGTTTAAATTGCAACAAAGAAGAAGACCCTCTCGCAACCCCCATAACTCTGCTGTGAAGCTATTTGTTGAACCAATATGTCTAGTAAAACCCGCAATCCACTCCCCCTGATCATCCCTTACTATGCCACCACTACCAGCTTTATTCGCCTTTCCCAACCATGATCCATTAGTATTAAGTTTCTTCCAACCCAACGAAGGCCTTTCCCATCGAAGACTCCTATTGATTTTCCAATTCGGGCTCCTTGGAGAGTGCACACGGTATATAAATTCCAAGACTTGGTTCATAATATCCTTTGACAGATTTTGGTTCACCCTTTTCCCCTCAAAAATAGCCATATTCCGGTTTATCCATATACACCACACAACAAATGAAAAGATAATTTTCCAAGGAGGTTTTCCTTGGGCACGGCTACACTTGGCTTTCCCATTAAGGTTGATCCAATCTTGGAGATTACTCATCCACAATTCTTGATTAGATATGCTCACACCTAATTGCATCCAAACTCCCTCATTTACTATTAACATTTACTAACTATCGATTGACTGATTGGCCCATGCTTTAATCCCCACTTAACAAGTAAAAAATAAAATTCACATTAAATTCAACCACACCACTTGCAAATTAGATCAAAAGTATAAATTAATTCACTTTATTTAACAATTCAACTCAACTTTGACAATTATTGGTTTTTATAATTCTATTAAGAAAATTGTTGTTGTGTTAACATTTGTTTTTTTCCTTCACTCAATCACTCCCTTGTCCCACGCCCACTATCTTTTTTTTTTTTTTTTAATATTCCTTGTCTAATTGTTTAATTATCTTTAATTTTTATTTTAATTAAGGGATCAAAACAAAAACATAAAATATATATATATATATATATATATACACACACCACAAATATTTATGCAACAGTTTGTACCTTAAGTTTTTTAATTAAATTTAAACACAAGATTGTATTGACCAAAAAAATACAAACAATATTATCCTTTTTAAAATTTAGGTTAAATTTTTTACTTTTTAATTATAGGATTTAGTTTGTAACACCTACAATTATAGGATCTCAAATATAATTTTCCAAGAAAGAAAATAAAACCTAAAATGTATCCAATCCTACCTTATATTTCTTAATTTAATTCAAATACATGATTGTATTGATCAATAAAATACAAATAATGTGTTTTTTAAGGATGATTAATTTTAACATAGTCATATGTTTAAATTTAATTAAAAAAAACCTGATTTTCAATTAAAAATGAAAATGAAAAAAAAAAAAAAAAAAAAAAACTTCATCGATCAGTTGCGCCATCTAATCAATGTACCTAAGTTTTTCTTCTTTTTAATATCTTAGAGGGACACATTTATTAGTTGTGTTTGAGAATGATATTCATTGGTGCCATTCAAATGAGTTCAAGATCATTTATACAAGCAACTCAAGAAAAAGCAATTAATTCCGCTTAATTATAATAAACTAAAGGGGGTCTAAATCACTTTTCACTCTTGACTTTTGTAATCAATATGATTTGGTTTCTCAATTCAAACTTAAATACTTTAGATTTTTAACTAACCACCCAAGACCAAGAGGTTTGTGATTTGATGCATTCTATGCGTGATATTGAAGTTTAAAAAGTGATGTGTTAACTTTTAAACACAACACAAAAAATTAATTAAGAAATTTATTCAAGGGAAAATCTTGTAACAAACTCACTATTGCACACTTTGTAGAGACTGCTTGACCTTGGAAGCTAATTTGTGTGCTATTGGGATTGAGTTGAAAGCCTACCACTTTCTTTGAAATCATGGTCTGAAAGCACGAGTCGATTTAAGTTTAAATTGTGGAATTGTGTGTAGAGAGTGTGCAATAACGAAGGTGTGATAATCATTACACTTTATCTAATATGCAGTTGATATGACACCAATGAATATCATTGTACATTAGCTTTATCATCTTCCTTCAATTTAATATAAATATATATATATATATATATTAATTACTAGCTCAGGGGTCCATTTAAATCCTAAACCAAAGCTAACACCGCCCCTATATCTTAGAGGGACAAGACATTTAATTTTATATATATATATATATATATATATATTAATTACTAGCTCAGGGGTTCATTTAAATCCTAAACCAAAGCTAACACCGCCCCTATATCTTAGAGGGACAAGACATTTAATTTTATAAATATATATATATATATATATATTTATATATATATATATATATATATATTAATTACTAGCTAAATATATATATATATATATATATATATATATTAATTACTAGCTCAGGGGTTCATTTAAATCCTAAACCAAAGCTAACACCGCCCCTATATCTTGGAGGGACAAGACATTTAATTGTGTTTGAGAATTTGATTGGTATTTTTGTTTTTCTCAAATAGATAGAAGTTTCCTCTTTGACTTTTCTTCCTTCAATTTAATATATATATATATATATATATATATATATATATATTAATTACTAGCTTAGGGGTTCATTTAAATCCTAAACCAAAGCTAACACCGCCCCTATATCTTAGAGGGACGACATTTAATTGTGTTTGAGAATTTGATTGGTATTTTTGTTTTTCTCAAATAGATAGAAGTTTCCTCTTAGACTTTTCCTCTTGCCAAAGTAATAATAATAATAATAATAATAATAATAATAATAATAAAGAAAATGCTAACGAGTGTCCTTAGGATGCTGGTTAAGAATCCAATTAAAGAAAATTTTTATAGGAAAAGAAAAAAAAAATTAATATTTTGATATCTTTTTTCATTTCCCATAAAAGTGATATTAAAACTTTCCTAAAATAGATTATTAACGAGTGCCGTAGGAGCACTCGTTAGCATAACCCTAATAATAATAATGATAATGATATAATGATAATGATAACTGAGAAATTATCACGAATTAACGAGCATAGAATAATTAGTGATAAAGAATTCTAAACCGTGTTTTGCAAGAAACAAGCTTCTTGTTTTTCTTCTAATTACGATTTAAAATTTATTGGTGGGCGGATAATGGTGACAAACAAAGAGCATGCACAATACAAAGCAGAAACATTTATGCAATAATCCATTTACTCCACAAATAGCCTATGCTCCTCAAAAACCAATTTGAATTGTTGCAATAAAAACTTTTGAGACCGAGCAAGGTTTCCCAGAAGAAACCAACAACTTCTGCTTTGACTGCTTGGTTATCTTTGCATAATTCCCTCATTCTTTCATTCCCTTTCTATCAAAGAAAACATTGGCTATGGCAGAGGCCATTCTTTCTGCCTTCATTCAAGCAGTGCTTGAGAGATTGTCTACAGAGCTGTTGGACTATGCACATCCAAAGGAAGTTAAAAAGGAGCTGGAGAAGTGGAAAAATACATTGCCAGAAATTAAGGCAGCGCTAGAAGATGCAGAGGAGAAGCAGCAAACTGAGGGGGCGGTGAAAAGGTGGCTGGATGATCTCAGAGACTTCACTTACGATTTGGAAGACATGCTGGATGAGTTTGCCACAGAAGGAAAGCTACACAAGTTGAAGGGTAAAGCTAAGGCCAGCACAAGTAAGGTACAGAAGCTCATCTCTACTTATATTACTTCTTTGAGTCCAAGTGCTCTTATGAGCAATAGTAGGATGGGGTCAAAGATAAATGAAACCAGTGCTAGATTTGAGGATATAATGACAAAAAAAAGTAAGCTGGAATTGAGAGAAAATGTTAATAGGAAGTCGTATGGAACAAGAGGGAGATTGCCCCCAACTTCCTTAGTGAATGAAGCTCATGTTTATGGTAGGGAAGATGATAAAGAGGGTGTACTTCAATTTTTGTTTAGTGAAAATTATAGCGCAGATGAAGTGTCTGTGATTCCCATTGTTGGTATGGGAGGTATAGGAAAGACAACTCTTGCCCAGCTTGTATACAATGATGCTAAAGTGAATAGCTATTTTGATATGAAAGCATGGGTTTGTGTTTCTGAAGAGTTTGATGGTGTTAAGGTTACAAAAACAATTCTAAAATCTTTCTCCTCTGATAACTGTGATGACAATGATTTAAATTTGTTGCAAGTGAAACTAAAGGAAAAACTGTACTCAAAGAAGTTTCTAGTCATTTTGGATGATGTTTGGAATGAAAACTACAACGATTGGACCATTCTCCGTGCTCCTTTTGAAGTAGGGGCTCCAGGAAGTAGGATTGTAATCACAACTCGCAATGAAAGTGTTTCATCAATGATGGGCACCATTCCAACTTATGCTTTGAAAGAGTTGTCAGATGATGCTTCTTTGTCTATATTTAACCGAAATGCATTGGGGACCAAAGACTTCAATGCACATCCAGAACTTAGAGATATTGGTGAGGAAATTGTTAAAAAGTGTAAAGGCTTGCCTTTGGCAGCAAAGACCCTTGGAGGCCTCTTACGCACTAAACTAGACCGTTCTGAGTGGGAAGATGTGCTAAATAGCAAGATATGGGAAATACCAGAAGAGAGAAGTGGAATTGTTCCAGCTCTTATGTTGAGTTACTACCATCTCCCTTCACATTTAAAGAGGTGCTTTGCATATTGCTCAATACTCCCCAAGGACTACGAATTTGAGGAACAGCCGTTGGTACTATTATGGATGGCAGAAGGTTTAATACAACTAGAAGATGGGAGAAAATCACCAGAAGATTTGGGTAGTGAGTATTTTCGCAATCTCTTGTCAAGGTCATTTTTTCAACAATCAAGCAAGGATATATCACGGTTTCTAATGCATGATCTCATCAATGATTTGGCTCAATGGGTTGCAGGAGACATATGCTTTAGAATGGGAGATAAACTGGAGGTTAATAACATAGGGAAATTTTCTAAACAGGTCCGGCATTTATCTTACCTTGGTGGCCGATATGATGGCGCTAAAAGGTTTGAGGCTTTTTCTGAAGCCACATGTATACGTACCTTCCTACCTCTTATGTTGCCAAATCCAGGGAACTGTTACTTGACTAGTAATGTTCCTTTTAATTTTTTTCCAAAATTAAGGGTGCTCTCTTTGAGTGGATACTGCATAACTGAGCTACCTGATTCCATTGTTGATCTGAAGCATCTACGGTACATTGACCTTTCTCACACTAGAATCAGAAGCTTGCCTGAATCAATAGCCTTTCTCTGCAACTTACAAACATTGATATTAGAGAACTGTGTTTATCTAAAGAAATTGCCTTCAAAGTTCGGGAATCTTGTCAAACTGCGCCACCTCAATATTCTAAAAGCAGATTCATTGGAAGGAATGCCTCCACAACTAGGTAAATTAACTTGTCTCCGGACATTGTCTAATCTAGTTGTGGGAAAAGGCCATTGCTCCAAGCTAAAGGAGCTTGGGTTTTTGACACATATTCGAGGGACACTTTGCATTTCAAGATTGGAGAATGTCACTGTACCCAGGGATGCAAGGGATGCTAATTTAATTGGTAAGCCCGGTCTTAATGAGTTGCTGTTGGAATGGAGTAGCAAAATTGATGAGTCACAAGACCGAACAAATGAATTAGACGTACTTGACATGCTACAGCCTCCCAAGGCTTTGAAAAAGCTCACTATCAGGTGCTATGATGGTACAAGATTTCCAACTTGGTTAAGAGGTCATTCATTTCCTAATATGATGCTCCTGAGGATTGAAAATTGTAAAAAGTGCACATCCCTCCCACCAGTCGGACAACTACCATCACTCAAAGCCCTTTTTATCAAAGGAATGGCCAGAGTGAAAAATGTTGGTCCTGAGTTTTATGGGGAAGGTTGTTCACAACCTTTTAGATCCTTGGAAACTTTGTGTTTTGAGAATATGCAGGAATGGGAGAGCTGGACTCCTTACGGAGAATTCCCATGCCTACGCCAGCTTTCGATTACAAGTTGTCCCAAGCTATTGGGGAAGTTACCAAACCAGCTTCCTTCACTGGAAAATTTTGTGATAAATGGATGTGGACAGTTGGTGGTTTCAGTTTCAGGCTTTCCAATGCTATGCAATCTAGAAATTGAGAAATCCAAAGGGGTAGTACAGGGAGGTGAGGTTGAGTTTAGCTCACTAAACTTCACATTTCTTTCAACGTCAGAATTCACATGTCAAACGGAAGGGCCTATACAAGGACTAGAAAAGGTAGAAGACTTGACTATTGATAATTGTGAGGAGCTGGTGTCTTTGTGGTCAAATGATGTGGGATTACAACATCTTCGTTCTCTTCGTGTTCTGAAGATTTCTACTTGTCCCAAACTAATGTCTTTGGAAGAAGAAGTAGAAGAGCATCTGCAATTGGGTTTGCCATCCACACTAAGAGAAATTGAGATCATAAATTGCAATGCCCTGGTATCTCTACCCAAGGCACTGATGTACAACATCACCTGTCTTGAGCGTATTTCTATTGATAGATGTGATTCGTTGACATCCTTTGCAATAGGCCAGCTGCCTCCAACTCTGAAGTGGCTAAAGATTGATCGTTGCAAGAATATGCTGATTTTGCTGGAAAAGGACGATATCAATTATTTCTGCAGCAACAAGTCTCTTCTTGAGTACTTAGAAGCTGTTGAATGTCCTTCACTCAAGTCCTTAACATCAAGTGGAGAGTTACCTGCGACACTTAAACAGCTCCACATTAGCTCTTGTCAAAACCTTGAGTCAATAGCAAAGAGGTTACATGACAACTCATCTCTCGAACGCATTAGCGTTTCAGATTGTGACAACTTTAAATCTTTACCCATGGGCATACACACCCTCAGTTCTCTAGATGAGATTCACATTTGGAATTGTCCAAGTCTTGTAACTTTCCCAGATGGAGGGCTGCTCCCAACCAGCCTGAGAATGCTTTGGATTTTCGGTTGTAAAGATATGCAGGCCCTGCCCAACTGCATTCACAACCTCACCTCTCTTCAAGAATTAAATGTATGGGAGTGTCCAGGCATTGTAAAATTTCCGGAAGAAGGTTTTCCCACCAACATAACATCACTTTTTATCTGTGATCTCAAAATCTATCCAGCCTTGTTTAAGTGGGGTTTGGACAAGTTCACCTTTCTTAGACAACTTAACATTAGAGGTGGATGTCCAAATATAGTTTCCTTTCCAGAGATGATGCTTCCAGCCTCCCTAACGAGCCTCACCATTCAAATCTTTCCGAATCTGAAGTCCCTGTCTTCCAAAGGCTTTCAAATCCTCACGTCTCTTGAATATCTTTCAATCTATCAGTGCGAACGGCTCAAGTCCTTCCCAAAGGATGGCCTGCCGCCCTCACTCCTTGAACTTCATATCCAAAGATGTCCTCTGCTGAAAGAACGCTGCAAGAAATTTGTAGGACAAGAGTGGTCCAAGATAGCCCTCATCCCTTGTGTTCAGATTGATGGCAGGTTCATCTATGACCCAGAAAATGAGAATTGAATTTCGTTAAGACTAGTCCATAAGATAAGAAAGAATAGTAGAAGCAGACACTACACTCTTTTCCAGGTACTTTTATGCAAATATATAATAACAGTTCATAATAAGCATATCACCTGCCTTCCTGAAATTTTATGATAACAATTCTATATTGCATTTACAGGCAGAAAGCTAGCAGAACTCAGTAAGATCCAGAAAAAGTAGAATATGGTAGAATCCAGGGTCAGCTGCATTATTCTCTTTATCTGGTATGTTTTATTGTTGTTTTTATGTAGAGTAGATTGGATTTATTTTTTATGCTGTCGTGAAAACACTCTAGAATTTTTCAATTTCAATGGATTTATTTTGGTATTTAGTTAATTTTTGTTTGATAATTATATGCCGTTGCACTAATAAAGCTTGGCCTTGCCCCAGCCAAACAAAACCACCACAGCCATGGTGTTACCCTCAAGAGTTTTTGGTGATTCTCCTGGAGTGGACTCCACCATCACTCAATCTCATTGTATTGTAGTCATATGTACCTATGTACTTTTGTTTTACCAATATGTAACCATGTACTTGTTGGGCAAACAAAATAATTATAATTTTACTAATAGTGCACGACCTATAACTAGGGCCGGCTCAAGGTATTGTGGGACCTAAGGCAACAACTTCAAGTGAGGTCTATTCTTATATTTTGAATATTAATAGAATATTTATTTAACTTTTTTTTTTTCATTTGAAATCTATTTTTTTTAGAAAAAAAATTACAAATTAAAACAAACTCATCGCATTATTCAATGACTATACAACTAAAATAAACACTATTCATTGAATGAAGTAACCAAATACTAAAAAATTATGATTGAAAATTTTAATAAAGTTATATATTTGATATTTCTAAATAGAATTTGAGTATAAATTTATTTACTAGTGTAAGATTAATGAGTTCTTTTAACATTTATGTGTGAGAGATTAAATGATTGACTCATTCAATGAAAATATTTTCTTTAAATAGTTTTTCTTTGATAAAAAACAACTACTTTTTTTATTTTTTGGTGAATATTTAGGGCTTAATTAATACTTCTATTGGTATAGGAATATCTCTATTGGTAAAATTTTAGGGGTCTTTTTTCATTGGGGGCCTTAGGCGGTTGCCTATTTAGCTCACCCATTGAGCCGGCATTGACTACAACACTAAGGTTAGCTACTATAAATACCTTGCATTGTATCTATTGTAACAAATAGAATTTAATAGTAAGATCTGAAAAACAACATCTGCATCAAAAGGAATTAATCATTGATTATAGAATCAAATTATACTGCGAAGCAACAGAAAATTAAGAAATAAATAAATTTTTTAATATTCTTACAAAATTAACATCGACACTGTTTCTAAGCATTGCATAAGGAGGTATGAATTTTTCTATAAAATTTCTATTTTTAAGGTTGTATTCATTAACACTTATTTTATATATATATATATATATATATATATATAGGTTAGGGTCAAGTTACACCACTCAATATTTTTTAATTGGATGCGAATTTTAACAAATCCACCGTTAGATTACATTATCTTCATATATTCTTCATGCTTGCAAAATTTCAAAGTGATCGAATATTAATAGCCATGTCATCAATCAATTGTTTAAATTCAAGTTTTTGTAGTTTAAAATAATGCATAAAAAATAAGTTTATTGATCGAAAGATAAATAACATCCAATTAACATGAAAATTGGTGTGAGTGTTAAGAATATACATATCATATAATTCAACGGTGAGATTTTCAAAATATGAATTTTATAATAAATTATTGGGTGGTATAACATTACTTAGAGTTACACCTGATGTAACCTGAACCCAGTCCTATATATATATATATATATATATATATATATATTTATTAATACTTATTGTTGAAGTTTCATGTATTGCATCTAGTTATTATATAATTTCCCAATAAAAGTAAGAATGCATTGTTTTGTTTTAGTCACAACTCTCTTAAGCGACACACGATCTCTTAGGTATTTTATAACCACGTCTTCATCTTAATCAACTTTTAGCATTGGTGCACAACATTTTATATTTATGGTAATGATATACTGTACTTAAAACAAATTATGGCCCACAATATTTAGTATTTTTTTTTTCTCTCGTTTATGGTGATGATATCATCACTGAAATATAAATTGTGTAAAATTTATAATTTATTTAAATTTTATTTTTGAGTATTTTATTTATTTTTTTGAGGAAAAAAGTTTTCTAATATTTTTTTCACGCATGCAAAAAATATGGGTCAACCAGTAACCCAATCAACCCAACACACTCGTAACTTATTTAGAATGACCTGTATCCTAATTAACTTGACCCATTTGCCAAGTCTATAAGATAATTTTCTCATCTTTTGGCCGATTAGGGAACTCTGGCTATACTCTTCGAAGGTTCCTAATGTTCATGTTTGTCTACATCTCATCAATTATCTCAACTTTGGTGGAAGCATATAGGTTTGTGAAAGAATCGCTTCCAATTGAATTCTCCAATTTCCCCCCATTTTTAGTTGGATATGTAATATGTGACATTTATTTTATTTTTAAATACTACGTACATACATATCTTACATTTAAATAAAAATATGATAAAATTGAAAGATTTAACGGGAGGAGATTTTATCCCGATAGTTTAAAACCTTAGCCTTTTTTTTTTTCAATAAATGAGATTATTAAAAAAAATCATCACCTGAATACTATTTTCAACGTGTGTGAATTGATTGATTGACATTAAACACGCAACAGGTGGGAATTAACTTGGGCTCCAACTTGTGCATACCATCAATTTCGCATGCACTTGCTATATAAATTTTAATGCTAGCAAGCATGCATGCAAATGTCTCTCTCTCTCTCTCTCTCTCTCTCTCTCTCTCTCCTATATATTAAGTAACCAGATTGAAATAGAGAGCAAAAACAGGCACAAAGAAAACATACCAGAGTAACACAGAAGGCAGGTGAAGAAAAGGAAGAAATGACGTTCGATATTTTAGATCTTTTAAAGGGTAAAAAGAAAGTGGAACCCCCTACAGCAGAAGAATTAGAAAAACATGTATGTTGACAGGAGAGTGTTAGAATTTAAATTTTAGTGATGTTCTTTTCTTTTCTCAATTTAATGAAGGAGAGAAGATCTTTTAGTATCACATGTAAACATTTGGTTTATTTGTTAATATATGGGTCATCATGTTGGCTTCAACTTTAGTGCCCTTGTTGTGTCAGGGGATCAGAGTGGTGATACAGTACAACATGACTTGCGATTCTTGTGCAAAAAAAGTCCTGAAATGCTGTAAAAATTTTCCTGGTATAATTCTAAATCTTTTATCCAAATCAACCTTTTTCGTAATATTATTCATTCTGATCATTTATTTTTGTTGGACATAACTGAAAGATTCATCATCAAATTTCTGTATATACATTTTTTTTATATATAAATGAAATCTAGTTCTTGTCTGATAGAACTCACTTTTTGCAGTTAGGACCTTATGAACAATCAATTCCATTATCAGTTATAATTTATTTGAATTATTATATTTGTTAGGAGTTTCTGAAGCAAATCTTGATGCTACACGCTTACTGGTAACTGTGATTGGTGTGTTTGAACTAGAAAAGCTCGTAAAAACACTCTGGGAAAAGTGTAATAAAAAAGTAAAAATTGTAGAGGAAGAAAGGATAGGAGGAAAAACAAGCAAGGGAGATGGAGGAGGACAAGAGAGCATCGAAGCAGTGAAGGAAAACAAGCTAGCAATGGAGGAGGAGGAGGAGGAGCAAACAAAGAAAGGCAAACATGTAATGGAGGAGGGACAAGCTAGCAATGGAGGACAACAAGGAAATTAACAATGGAGGAGGATAAGGGCGCAGTGGAAAACTAGGATTACACCCCCTTTGCACTTTAAAATAGAAGTTTTACATATATATAATCCCCTTTCGAAAGTTTCTTTCTGAGTTATCATAAGCTTATAGCAATATGATAATTGAAATAAAAATGCTTAGTAGCAAAATTGCTTCTGATTTAGTCGAATCTAAAATTCTCAAACTTTAACAAAACTGCTACCATATATGAAAGAATCCCAACATGCAAGAACCAAAAAGAGGCAGTCAAGTAATTCCATTCCAAGTACATAGAGCTTCACATATTTTTGCGTATAAATGTTAATTCATGAGAAATTGAATATCAATCTAAAAATGTTTTTTTTTTAATTGGTAAAAATATATATACTAAAGAATATGTTCATACAACTCATGATGTTATTCATCCAAAAAATAAATACGTAAATGATACTCATCTTATAAGTTCACTTGCAACAATGTCTTGAAAAAAAAAAATCACTGAATTAAGCAACCACATTGGGATGAAGTGAGATAGAGAATGATATTCTTGGGCTTATAAAGGAATGGGTTTTTCGGCCCAATTTTCTAGTGGAGTGGGAAATAATTTTATAGGCCCAAAATACTCAAAATAGCCTCTCTCTCTCTCTCTCTCTCTCTCTCTCTCTCTCTCTCTCTCTCTCTCTCTCTCTCTCTCTCTCTCTCTCTCTCTCTCTATATATATATATATATATATATATATATATGCACGCACGGCGAAATTGTATACCTATATTTAACGATATCAAAATAGAGAAAATATAGGACAACAATCTTTTGTGACACAATTTTACTACAATTCTGATATAACAGATTGTGATTAATGGAAAAAAAAGTTATGAGTTCATGTAAAAGTGATAGACAATCTATCACATTCTAGCACATAAAATATATATAGTTGTGACAAATTATGTGGTAATGATTGTGGTCCTTAAATAATTTATAGAAATATTTCTTTCCAATCAAAACAAATGTATTCACTCCTTTAATCTCTTCACATGCTACCTACCAGACATTTTAAATTTTTCATTCAAGCTCATTAATTAGCTGATTACATCTGGTTAATTTCTCGTTACCTTCCAAAAGTCTTCATGCAGATGACTTTGACCTGCATAGTAGAAAAGTCTCACGCAACCAGACCACAAATTGGGGTAAGCCTAAGAAAAAATCGGAAAAACAAGAACCATGAAGACTTTTTGAACTTTCCTAGAACAAATTAAGCAAAACTCTTCACTCCTAACTCATTTTCTGAGTCTCTTTGGCAACCAGACCACAAATTGGGGTAAGCCTAAGAAAAAATCAGAAAAACAAGAAATATTGTAGACTATTTGAACTTTCCTAGAACAAATTAAGTAAAATTCTTCACTCCTAACTCATTTTCTGAGTCTCTTTGGTTACTTTTCTATATTTCCTTACAAGCAAATCATGTCAGTTATTGGAGAGGCTGCTCTATCCGGTTTCTTTCAGGTGCTGTTTAGCAAGTTAACCTCCCCGGAATTGTTGGAGTTCTTGAACCAA
Organism: Quercus robur; assembly: GCF_932294415.1. NCBI lineage: Eukaryota > Viridiplantae > Streptophyta > Magnoliopsida > Fagales > Fagaceae > Quercus > Quercus robur. The sequence goes on from NC_065537.1 coordinate 60,379,018, forward strand.
GATCAAGTTCAAGCTGACCTCAAGAAGTGGAAGACAATGTTACTGAAAATCCGTGCAGTTCTAGATGATGCAGAAGAGAAGCAGATGACAAGCCGGGCTGTGAAGATCTGGTTGGATGAACTCAGGGATTTAGCTTTTGATGTGGAGGACGTCTTGGACAAGTTTGCAACCGAAGCTTTGCAACATAAGTTGAATGCAGAACACAGCACAAGTAAGGAACCCATGCTCATCCCTGCATGTGTTAGTTTTAATCCAAGTTCTGTTATGTTCAATACTAACATGCGGTCCAAGATTAAAGAGATTAATACAAGATTGCAAGAAAGTGTGACACAAAAGAATTATCTGGAATTGAGATACTATGATGGGGGAAGAACTAAAACAGCAAGACTACCCACAACTTCTCTTGTGAATGAAGGTCACGTTTATGGCAGAGATGAAGATAAAAAGGCTATTGTCAACTTGTTGCTGGGTGCTGGATCAAGTGACTCTCAACTCTCTGTGATTCCCATACTTGCTATGGGGGGAATGGGTAAGACAACTCTTGCTCAACTAGTTTACAACGACCATGATGTGAATCGTCATTTTGATATGAAAGCATGGATTTATGTTTCTGATGATTTTGACATTGTAAGGGTGACAAAAGCAATTATACAATCTGTCACTTCTGAGCCCTATGATGTTAATGATTTAGATTTACTTCAAGTCAAACTGAAGAACATATTATTTGGCAAGAAGTTTTTATTCATTTTGGATGATGTTTGGAATGAAAATTACAATAATTGGACTGTCTTACAACGTCCATTTGAATTTGGGGCTCTAGGAAGTAAGGTTGTTGTCACAACTCGAAATGATGGTGTTTCATCATTAATGGGCACTGCTCCAAGTTACAAGTTGAAGGAGTTGTCACCAAATGCTTGTTTGCATGTATTTACCCAACACGCATTGGGGGCAACAGATTTTAGTGAACATTTGGAACTTCAAGAAATTGGCCAAAAAATTATAGAGATGTGTAAGGGCTTGCCTTTGGTAGCAAAAGAACTCGGAGGCCATTTACGCACTAAGCACAACCATGATCAGTGGAAACATGTGCTATATAGCAACATCCGAGATATACCGGAGGAGAAAAGTGCTATTATTCCAACTCTTAGATTGAGTTACCAATACCTCCCTTCACAATTAAAGAGGTGTTTTGCCTATTGTTCAATATTCCCAAAGTCCTACGAATTCGAAGAGATAGAACTAGTCTTGTTATGGATGGCAGAAGGTCTGCTTCAAGAAACAGAAGGAAACAAGCAAATGGAAGATCTTGGTAGTGAGTATTTTCTTGATCTACTAGGGAGATCATTTTTCCAACAATCAAGCAATCATGCATCACGTTTTGTCATGCATGACTTGGTCAATGATCTAGCTCAATGGGCTGCAGGAGACATGTGTTATAGGTTGGACAACAAATTGAATGCTAATAATCAATCCAAGATTCCCACAAAGGTACGCTATTTCTCATATATTCCTTGCTTTTGTGATGGCATCAAAAGATTTGAAGACTTCCACGAAGGCATGTCATTACGGACTTTCCTACCACTACCAGAAAGGAAAGTTTGCTACTTAACAAATCATGTTTCTTATCATATGTTGCCACAATTGAAATGTTTAAGGGTATTATCTTTAAGTGGATATCAAATTGTTGAGCTATCAAGCTCTATTGGTGATTTGATACATTTAAGATACCTCAATCTTTCTGGTACTTTGATTGCAAGTTTACCAGAATCAATAAGTTCCTTATACAATTTGCAAACATTGATATTGAGACGTTGTTTCAAACTTACAAGGTTACCAAAGAAAATTGGGAATCTAGTCAATCTTCGACATCTTGATACTACAGATGCTTATTTAATCAGAGAGATGCCAGTGGGACTAAAAAATTTAAAAAGCCTACAAACACTACCTGAATTTGTTGTGGGAAAAGATACCGGATCTAAGGTAGGAGACTTGATGAACTTGAAGTTTCTTCGCGAAACACTTTGCATTTCAGGCTTAGAGAATGTGCTTAATGTTGAGGATGCTAGAAAGGCTGATTTAAATGGTAAGAACTTAGATGTATTGGTTATGAAATGGGGGTCTGTGCTTAATGATTTACTAGATGCAAGAGTTGCAGCAGATGTTCTTGACATGTTACAACCTCCAACAACGGTAAAAGAACTTTCCATTAAGGGTTATGTCGGTGCAAGATTTCCAACTTGGTTAGGAGATCCTTTATTTTCTAAATTGGTGCTCCTTAAGATGAATAGTTGTGAAAAATGCACATCCTTGCCTGCGATTGGACAATTACCCTCCCTAAAGGATCTTGTCATTATAGGAATGGCTGGGGTGAGAAGTGTTGGTTCTGAGTTTTATGGGGATGGTTTCTTTAATCCTTTTAGATCTTTAGTTAGACTTTGCTTTAAGGATATGCAAGAATGGCAAGACTGGATTCCTTGTGGAGTTGAGTATGAAGAATTCCCTTGCTTGCATGAGCTTTCTATCATTAAATGCCCTAAATTGCAAGGAAAATTGCCCCACCATCTCCCATCATTGGAAAAAATTTCTATTCGTAAATGTGAGCAGTTGGTTGTTTCGATTCCAAACTTTCCAATGCTTCATGAGGTAGAAATCGTCGGATGCAAAGAGGTGATAAGCAAAAGTCCCGTTGAGTTAAGCTCACTGAAGTCCATGGTTCTTTCTATTTCAGATTTGACAAGTTTGACAGAGGAATTCATGCAAGGATCAACAAAGGTAGAATATGTGACAATAGATGATTGTAAGGAGCTAACATCCTTATGGCAAGAGAGGCTCATTTCCCTTGTAACGCTAGATATCAGATCATGCCCAAGACTTGTGAACATCAGTCTACCATATACGTTAAGGACAATGAAAATTAAAAATTGCAATGCTCTGAAATCCTTGCCGATGTCCAATAGTATGTGTATTGAATACGCATATATTGATAACTGCCGTTCTCTCACCTGCATTTCAAGAGGCCAGCTACCTCCAACTTTGAGAAGGCTACACATTAAAAATTGTGAGAATTTGCAAGTTGTGCTTGATGAGGAGGAGGCCTCTTCCTCTTCTTCTTTAGTGAGGAATGAGGGAAATCTTTATGGCAATAGTAGTAGTAATGAGTCACTTCTTGAACACTTGGAGATTAGGGAATGTTCATCTCTAAAATGCTTGTCACCAAGAAACCAGTTTCCTGCTGCCTTGAAAAACCTTTTTGTATACAAATGTCCAGAGCTGGAGTCAATAACAAAAGAGTTACAAAATAATGCCTCTCTTGAACACTTCCAAATTTGTCATTGTGAAAAGCTCAAGTCCTTACCTGAGGGCCTACACAGACTCTGCCACGTCTATGAGATCAAGATATGGGATTGTTCTAGTCTTGTTTCCTTCCCGGATGGAGGTCTCCTCCCAACCAGCCTGAGAAAGCTTTCAATCGAAAACTGTGAGAAACTTGAGGCCTTGCCTAACTGTTTGCCCAACCTCACCTATCTTCAAGAACTAGTTATATGCCGGTGTCCAAGCATCATATCCTTCACGGAAGGGGGTTACCCCACAAATCTTACATCACTTTGGCTGTCAGGGGTTAATATCTGTAAGCAACTATTTGAGTGGGGGATCCACAGACTCACATCTCTTAGAGATCTCAACATTATGGGCGGGTTTCCGAATTTGCAGTCATTTCCTGAGGCTGAGGAAGATGGGAAGACAATGATGATGATGATGATGCTGCCTATCTCTCTCACTAGCCTGAGTATTATAAATTTTCCAAATTTAGTACTCCTGTCCAAGGGCTTTCGACAACTCTCTGCTCTTGAAATGTTGTATATCAAAGATTGTCCTAAACTTGAATACCTCCCAGAGAACGGTCTGCCTCCTTCACTTCTGAAACTTTATATTTATAGGTGTCCTCTACTGGAACAGCACTGCAAGAAAGGCAAAGGTCGAGAGTGGTTCAAAATTGCCAACATCCCTCGTGTTGAGATTGATTGGAGGTCTGTCTATGAGGTGGAGGAGGAGCAAGAATAATTGGTATTTCTCTCTCTCTCTCTGAATGTATATATTTACATATGATTTTTTTAAATTTAATATTACAACGTGATTTTAAGAATTCCAACCCTCACCCAAGTTAATTATTCTTGCAGTATCGCCTGAACTCCTAAAAATTCTTCTCAATACTTGGAGGCACGTTAAATTTTGGGTTGCACTGGTATCTTATTATTATTAGCTCATCAATATCTAGTTTAGTTAATAATTTATTTGAAATACCTAAACGAGGTATTGTATTGCAGAATTTTATGATTGCAAGTAGATATCATGCTGAGGAACACAATGATCAATGGGTATGCACAGAATATCAAGATGCCATTTTCATACTATGCCCGAGTGGAATGACAACCAAAAATCATGTCTTGCACAGATGAATAAAGCATTCTCACCTTTGCTGCAGATGGGCAGGTATCTCATTTATTCCAAAGCAATTATGGTATGAAATAAAATGCCATAGTTTCATCAAAATGTGCACCAACCTTATAAGAAATGATCTGGACCATTCCAAAATTTATGTTGATGTTTGCTCTTAATATTCTGTCGAATAATTATCATATGATGAATTGTTCTCCAAGTTAATGGATTATAAGACCTTGGTGATACAAATTTTATAATTTGATAACTGCTGCTTGTTTATCTCATTTGTCACCTGGTTTTCTTTTGCTATAAACAAGACTTTTCTCTATTTTGTGAACTATGGAAATTTTAATTACAACATTTGGTTAATTTTAGATGAGACTTGCTCAGATTCTGGAAGTGGGAATTCAAACTACATTAATCGGCAAACATCCAGGCCAAGCTCATGAGTTGGCTATTGAGCCTGTGAGACCTCATATCTTTCATACCTGTGGTGAAGATGGATTGGTGCAGTGTGTGAGTTATGGTTCCCTATTGCTAATTTAATCGTTGATTGCTTGGTCTCACTTGGAGGTTTTAGAGAATGAATTCTCTGCTCCATTGAGAGGGAGGTTGGCTCCATAATTCACAAATATTCTTCTCGGTTTTCACATGCCTAGAATATGAGGCACAGATTAAACCCTCCTATTATACTACCAGAACCAAAAAAAAAAAAAAAAAATTTATAGCTTCATTCAGTAAACATTTATTAGTAGGGCTGTAGGAGGGACTTTGCTCCAGTTCTTGAATAAAACAAAAGAGCCCATTAGTAAGGATGCATCCCCCAAAGAAATGCATGAAATAGCAAAAGCAACACTCAAGAACCTGAACTTGTATCTTGCCAAATGTGCAGAGTTTTGCCAAACAAACACTAACTTTAAGATAGCTATGAGTTTTGGACAGAAGTGAGAAACTTTGGCTTCATATTTCTACTTGTTTGATCTGGATTTAAGTTAGTTTTAGTGTTGCAAGATGAATCGTGTTTCGGTGAAAATAACCATCCATAGTATTATATGAAATTAGGAAATAAAAATTCATTGCTGAAGATAGATCTGGTAGAATGTTTAAGGGGATTCCTTATATGCTTACTCCCCCACTTTCTTTTCCATTTCATTTTTCCATGTTCCTCTCCATTGCCCATTTTATGGTCTACTTGGCATTGTGGCACAATCTCCAGTGGACTCAAAACAAAGGAAAGCAGGCATTCTGGTCTGAGAGGGCAAACAACTACTTGACTTTTTCATCTGTGTTAATGTAAATAACAATGTTAGTGCCCTTTTCTTTGATCTCATTCCTCAACCAAAACATCAGCAAGTTAGAGATAACTACTAGAAGTTAATTAGTGATGAATTCTTTTCTCTTTTTTTTCATCTTCAAAGTTTTATCTCTCTAGTATAGTTTTTGCCATAGTAATTTCTTTTCCATAAATGTAACATGGCATTTCTTCTCTTTAAAAAAATGTCACGTAGCAGTATAGCACAAAAAAACTTGTAATAAAAAAATAATTAATAAAGAAATTATTATTAAAAAAAATAAATAAATGCAAGATAAATATTGTCAATGTAAATTTACATAGATACTATAACAAACTTATAAATTTACATAATTATACACTCATTGATGTGGATCCTCTTTGGGCAAAAATGTATAAATTTTACACATTTTTTTCTATCATACATCCACTTATGTAAGTGCTCTAAGACCCCATAGATTTAGCCTCTGCTCAACGTGAGCACATGGGGCATGACGTCCTTCACAAGGGTTCTTTTTGCAGAATACCTGCAGCAGGTAGTGCAGAAAACTGTCTAAGCCATTCCTTTTTCTTTTTTCTTTTTTCTTTTTTTGATAGGAATCTAAGCCATTCTTGTTTCTCAAACACCAGAGCCCCTCCAAAAATTGACCTTCTGTAGCTCTCTCCCTCTAATCCAAGCAGTGGGCAAACTTGACAGAAGACTTGAGCATCAAATGCCAGAATCTGCTATTTTAGTATCTTGACTGTCAGTTACGGAATAAATATGTTTCCTTAAACTGTAATGGGGCATAAACAATTAAAAAGTAAGAATTTTAATTTGGGCAGTTGTACTCCTAAAGAAATAGGCTCATTGTCAATGCAATTTGAGGGCAGAATCAAGCAAAGTAGAATAAGAGAAGAAATAAAATCGCCGCACTGTTGCTTACTTTTCTGCTTGTGCATCGCTCTCCAAAGGTTAGTCCAACAAACAAGCCATAATTACCAAGCATTCCTTTTACAAGAGACTATTTCGTTCAATTCTTACTAGATTTTGTATTACCATCAAAGGGAGAGTAAATAGATGACAATTTCTATAACATTTATCATGATATAAACAGTTCTATAAAATAAATACAAATATCATCATGGTTATAGGTAGACCATATGGTCCATATCTGTAAATTTGCAACTGGCAACTAAGGACCATTTAATCCAACAACACAAATTAGTTCCACACTACCAAATATGTCAAGTAATTTCCTTTATTTGATAAGTCCAAATTTAACCAATTATATGTCAAGTAATTTCTTCTTTTGGGTTAAAAAGAAATTACTATATGTCAAGTAATTTCTGCTTAACCCAAAATGCCAAATTACTATGTCAAGAAATTCATTATTACCATTCACTTCTACAAGGTGCACAGCAAGCGCCACAGTGTCGTCGTTATCTGATCCACATGATGCTTCTGGTTTCCAGAAAGCTGCCTGTGGAAAAAAAGGAAAAAAATATCAAGTTGAGTATCCATGCCAGTTGCTCCCAAGAGTTTTGCAGGCACATTATCAAAGCCCCAGGTCTAGACTGCCAGAGTTCAAAATGGTGAACATTTCAGTTCAAAAGGCATCACCTTTCACCGGTTTGCAACACCCCTTGAGCTCAGAATAGCTCCATGCTTATGTGGCAGTTGCTTCTCTACTTCTCTGTATAGCACATCAATAGTCAAATTCAGAGCTCCACTCTTATGTGGCAGCTGCTTCTCTACTTGTCTGTATGGCACATCAATAACCACATTGAGATATTTCTATGGTCTCATAAAAGCTGCATTTGAGCCATCTAGTGTAAATAGAATATTAAACACTGATAATAATATACCCGAAAATACACGGAAAATGATTGTTCCAATACAAGTTGTGTTTGGACCTGAAGCAGTCCAAAAGGAATGTTAAACATAAATGCAATATGCCTGAAACACTGCAAATGATTTAGTTATTCCAAATGGAATGCTAAGAATTGATCTTTTCAGTTCTACTATTTCCAATTCTTAGTCTCTTAACAACTACTCTTTCTGATTTCTTCATCTTAAGTGTATGTTTCACCCAGGCAACAGATTTACCAGCCATAATACTAAAGGTACTCTAAATATAGAAATTTCAACTAATGTATCTCCAAACACAGAAATTCTGAACATTCAACTAATTTCAGCGTTTAACTATACACTAGCTAAGAATTGCAATGACAACGACTATAATTGATTGAGGATGCACCAGATCTAATTAGCAGTGCATCCTGTACGCAATTGGATACACTGTCAGAAAAGCAAATAGATAGCAAAATGAATGCCAAAGACACATATCCTGGCAGCAAGCTCAGACAACAAATAAATAAATCTTCATCATTGTGTATGTCAAATTGCTACTGTAGTAAGGTAGATTCCAGCTGAAACTACAATTGCAACACCTTAAGGCACCAATACATTTCCAGTTACTGCTTTTTTGTTTAAATTATCAATGAAAATATTATTTCCATTTGCCACTGCTGATTGTAACAAAGGGACGCTGATAGAAGCAAATATATTGGGTAGGATGAGTGGTGTAAGTTACTGGTTTTACAACCGGCTGATCAAATGGCTAATATGACCTTAAGAGCATAGAACCAATAATACCGTAACTCCTCAAATTCAAACCTAAAGCTAAAACAAGATGATTAATTACATATGTGAGACTAAGAGCAAAGCTACCATCCTAGTTTAATGATTAACCAAGAAAACTTTACTACTAAAAACAATACTGAATAACTCCTCTTTTTTTCCCAGGGAAAAGATTCATTAACAACAAAGAAAACAAAGCAAGAACAAAAGAATCGAAAAAAAATAACTGTCATAAACAAGATTGGAGCTTCTGCAACCACAAGCACATCAACTATGGTGGGCATGAAGCTAGAAGAAAGGAAGCATTGAAAAATGCATTGAGAGCCCAACGAGCAAGCTGAGCACATTCATTAGAAAATACAGGTGAGAAATTCGCCATGAACTGACTAAAAAGGGCAAGTGTGATAAAAGGATTTTGTTAAATACATATTCTTATATGTTCCAGAAACTCTGGAACTCCTAATTTGCAAAGTGCGCGTGCACACACATGCTGTTTTTAGTTTTGCGCACGTGCAGCACACATTCTTCATTTGAAATCATAAATGGAAAAAGAGTTTAATCTGAAACTCTGGAACTCCTAATTTGCAAGGTGAGCGCGTGCACCCACACAACATCTTACTTTACCGCGCGTGCAACACACATTCTTCAATTGAAATCATAAATGGAAAAACAGTTTAATCTGAAAGCACTTACTTTAATAATTACATAAACACAATACCTAGCAAAAAAAAATTAATTGTTCTATTAACTCCCAAGCAGTGAAATGATATATTTAGAAATAAGCAGACATTCTCCAAGACTAGTAGACTACCATTATACATCTTCATTATCCAATCATGACAAACCAAACCAGTTCTCCGATAACCACATAACCCTAGTTTAATTAACGATATTGTAAAAAACAAAACAAAACAAAACAAAAATGAAGACAAGCAGTTGAATGATTAATTGCAAATGGTATTTCCCTCCTAACAACTTTTCTCAAGTTGACTTTGCATGCATCTGTCATTATTCGCTCTGCATTTCTTTCTCCAATTTCTTGCATGAATTCATATAGTAGGAAATAAAGCATGAAAAAACTACGTAATTCATTGGTGAATGCATGACTTTTCTTACAAAAGTGATCATTAGCCACCAAACAAATCTGTTCTCCTCAAACAAGGGCAAATTCAGAAAGAAATAAAGAATGTTGAGATGCTATGCATATAATTATGAGTACGTATCTCAAACATCTTACAATCTGTTAGCTTTAGCTCTTAAGCTTTTTGTATTTGTCTCATGTTCAGAGTGTTCATCATCATAAACACAATGTTCATTTCATTCAATAAAAGTCTTATTACCTATAAAATAAAAAACATATCTCAAACATCTGAGTTCCAGAAAACGAATTCTGTATTGCTCAAATTGACAAACAAGAAGCTCTAGTAATCTACCATGCAAAGAAGCTCTCTAAAAGCACCCTCATTCCAACAGAATAATAAACAACATGTAAACATTCATATTATTAATAAAGTCTTATAACCGATAATCTCATAATCTTAACTTGATATGTACAACTGTGTTTTGCTAAAGACATCTGCGTCTACTTTTCTTTTGCTAAGACATCTGTGTCCTACTAAACTGTGTTTCTTCCCAAGGGCGCGAAAAAGCTAAAAAAGAAAACACTGTAGTCATCCATTCATCTTCAAAGGTTTGTTGGTGTATATGTTTTGTTATACCTTCCAATGTCAAAAAGGATCAGCATTCACAAAACCTTCAAAATTCCAACAACCATTCAAAGAAACACCAATTCCCCATCTAACCCTGCAACAAAACAAAATAAAACCCATCTTCACATATCAAAAAATCTTCAAGTTACCATTTTTATTTTCAATTGCTTGTAACCTAAGAAAACACCCATTTGAGCCAAACAAACAGTAATGAAAAAAAAAGCTTCAAAATTTTCAATGTTTGACCTTTGAATCAGTGACCCGGTATGACTCTGGAGTAACCGAAGATAACCACAATCCCGGAAAAACATTCTGAAAAAACAAAGCATCAAAATTAGCTTAATTAGCTCCATGATTATGAGTATAGCTATAATTGTTAGATAATTAAACTGAAATGATTGTATGTTGTGGTTGTGATTGAATTTGAATTTGAAATTGAGAAAATTTTCAGTTACGTCGAGCTGTTTCTGAACGATCTTAGATCGCTTCTTGGGCCTCCGGGCTGGCTTGGACCCAGTGAAGAGCAAAAAGTCTTTCTCGATGTCTTCTTTCGAAAGCGCGATCGAAAAGTTTGGTTTTTTCTCCTTCTTCTCCGAAGATTTCTTTTCCGCAGCGGTTTGGGACCGAGTCGACTCAGCGCGATTCGGTGGCTGGGTTTTCCTGGTCACATGCTGCGCCGCCGTCGCCGCCGCCTCCGGAGGTGGATTCTTAGTAGCCGGTTTTCTCGGCCGGAGATTCCACGTCTTTTGTGGCGGCTCTTCGACTTCTACTTCGACGCCGCTGACGCAGGTGGAAGCGCCGGTTCCGGCGGCTGAGGTTTGATCCGGTGGCTCTTCGGTGTCAGCAGCGTGATCAGGATCGTCGCGGCGATTGTGATCTTCGGTATCAGCTTCGGCATTGGACTTGCTCTTGGTTTTGATACGAATCAGAAGCTTCGATTTCGCTTTCGTATCGGAATCCGCCGATTTCTGGATCGCGCTTCCGAGATTTTCCGAATTTCGCTTCGGAGGAGACTCAGAGAGATCGATAACCGGGCCAGAAATCGCCGCCTTCGACTCAAAGACAGCGCGAACCGGTTTCTTCTTCGCCGCCTTGTCAACCACGACATTCCGGTTCCGATTCTCCGATTCGGCACCCTCCGGAAACGACTCGCCGAGTTTACCAACCCGGTACTGAGTCGACTCAGCGAGTTTGAGGTGACGACTGTAATCGACCAAAGTCGTATAATTCGCCCCAAGGTGCGAGGACGACTCGGACTCCGACTCGTGAGTCGACTCAGTAGCGAGTCCCCGGTGGTGGCGGTGGTGTTGATCGCGACTGTTGTTGACTAAAGGAGAGTAATTCGGCGGGAGATACGAAGAAGCGCCGCCGAAACGAGACGACGAGTCGTGACTCGGCTCGGCGATTTTGAAGCCGAAACTGTTGTAGTGGCTCTGAAGGTTTTGGTAACTATTGATGGCGGTGTTGGAAGGACTCAAAAGCCAATTAAAGCTCGGCTGAGGCTTCGGAGCAGCACCGAAACCCGAAAAAGCCGCATGCGGCGGCCGCGGCTGCGGCTGCGGCGTCTGTGGGGCTCGAACCGGTGGCGTTTCGGTTTCGGACACCGAGTTTCGGAGTACCATGTTTCGAGTTTTTTTTTTTTTTCGGTGAGCTTTAAAAAACAAAAAAAACACAGAGAGAGAGAGAGTTTGAAAACAAAAGCGAAAACGAAAACGAAAACGAAAACGACAGCGTATTGGAATCAGAAAGGACTTGCAGAGTGAGTGAGAATAGTGATTAGAGATTTCTGTGAGTGTGTGAGTGTGTGTGTGTGTGAAGAAAGAGCAGAGAGCGGTTACGATTTATGAAAGTCTGGGATACTCTGATTATGGAAGGAATGATACACAAGGTTCTTGTTTTTCGCTTTTACCTAATTTGCCCCTTTTTTTTAATGCTTGGATTTTGTATTTTCTAAATTAATTTTGTTTTAGATTTTTTTAAAAAAAATTATTGAGAAGAAAGCATTTAGGTTAAACTTAATTGCTTTTTTTTTCTCTCTCTCTTTTAATATACTTCATTATGACTAATTTTGGCAAGCTCATAAATATGGCTCATTAATTTCACACCAAAATAAATATATCTCATCCAGTTGTTTTAAATTTTTCTTTTTTCATTCTTGTGATTTTTGGATTGAAAAATATTAATAGAATTTGGTGTGTACTTTTCGGTCGGCCTTATTCTTAAACCCCATGCATATTAAGGGCCTGTTTGGATTAAAAATTAGCTATAAATTAGGTTAATTTATTGTCAATTCTACTTTACTCTATTTTCCCTCCTCCTTAAACCAAATAGACCATAATAGAATTGATTCCATTTGGGAAGGTGTTAATTAAGCTATAAGGTTTTTAACAAAAATATAAAAAAATCAACCTATGCTCTTTAGTATAAACAAGTCTTCGTTCATTTTTAACAAACTCCACATTTCTTCTACATTGAGAAAACCTTAACTTACACAATTTGTTTTTCTCTCAATAATAAGAAACAAGGTTTGATTCATTGATAAGTCATTATGTGATAATATTTATATTCTTCTTACGTCATTTGATGGAATTAATCTCTTTCGATCATTTTATAACTTCATTAGACATATAGCAAATTCAATTTGAGAAACTATTCATTATTTCAAGAATAATACTTTTTTCTTTCACATAATAATGAATCTTGTTAGTTAATGTGAAGGGAGGGAATGTTGCTCAGAATATTCTTGTTATTATACCGTTATTGTTATTAACTTATTATTATTCACCAATTAAGTAACTTTTGTTTCAAAAAAAATAATAATAATACTGAGTTTTGCAAGTAGAACCTATAATGTATTAGGCCTTTTTGGATATACACCACTGTAAGTTTCTTTAAAAAAACATTCTCCCCTCTTCCCATGTATGTGTGTGTGTTAAAAATATTTAGTATTCTCAAAAAGAATCTATAATGCGTTATCCAATAGGAAATAGGAAAGCCAACTGTACATATATACTCTACTTGCACGTAGCTGAGGGGTTTTAACGGTTTCTGTTAAATATCGTTAAATTATTGTTTTGAAAACTTTCATATCGCCTGTTAAGGTATGACACAATCATAAATAAATACCATATATTGTAAGGAAAATTACAGAAAAATGCTCAGAATTTATTCCTTATTTTCCATCTCCACTTTTCATTTTTATTATTGTCGGCACCTAGGGATCAAATAGATCATAGATGTGAAACTTTTGATAAAACTTTGTACACTTAGTTAACGGGTTTTCAATTTTATTACAAAGAAGGTTCATTCTCAATTTCTCACTCTAACCAAATTTTTCTCTCTATGTTCAATGGCTATCAAATTAATTTATGAACAAGTTTTAGGCGAAGCCCAAAGTTTTATAAACAGTTTACCGCTTTTAATTTTTCTTTTTACCTTTTATTTTCAAAATATGCTATCTAATTTGGTAACGCTTGTTTTGGAAAGTTATAATTAATATAGAACATAATGACACATGCGCCATTTTTTTTTTTTTTTGATGGGACACATGCACTATTTTAGTACACATCATTTTTAACCCAAAAAAAAACTTTATTTGGAAAAGTTTTGGGGTTTGACTACTCAGCTAATTTAAAGATCTAAAATGTGCCACGTAGACAACATGCAGACTATTAGATGCAAATTTGGCGAGGCTCCACATAGGAATTTTATGTGGTTCGCATGTAACAGATTTGGTAAATATTAAAATTTTGTGGGCGCACATATTTTTCTTTTTCTTTTTCTTTTCTTTTTAATCTGCGCACATGTTATTCACTACCTAATTTTTCTATTCTCCTGTCAAAATCATCTTCGTTATCAGATATTGCCTATATATTTTCATTCAAATTAGTTTGAATTAAAACCAAATAAGGAAGGTAAAAATAGATTTGGACCAGAAAGTGAGACAACTGTGAAAACAGTGACCAATGTAAAATTTGTTCTTCTTCTTCTTCATTTTTTTTTTCTTGTTTGTGAATAAAAGATCTAGGTTCAAACTTGTTTAAATTTGTTTCAAAAAAAAAAAAAACTTGTTTAAATTAAAATTTAATTGATGTCTTGACCCGACAATAAAGAACAATTATTGTAAGTTGAAGGGGCGGCTTGATGCATTTGGGGGCCTAAGGCGAAAATTGATCATCTTATTTAGATGCAAAATTACTACTAATTAACATAAACTACATAGAATTTTTTTTTTTTTTGAATTTTTAAGACAAAAAAAATTTGACAAAATTTTTCATACTTGTTGATGTGGTAGATTGATAGTGGTAAGTAAAACAGTGGTGTTAGTGGTAGATTTAGATGAAAACTAGTAAAAGTTTGCTAATTAAACTCTTATTATTATTCTTTTTATTTTTAGAAGTGCAACATTCACAATATTTTTTACAACAAATCCTAGATTTTAAACTGTTTTTTGTTTTTTATTTGAAAATATCACTATAATTATTTTTTTGCCATCAACAATAGGCTGTAATAACTTGCTACTTAGCATTAGTTGTACAAGTGTTGTGAAAAATATTGTGGACGACGTTGCATTTTTCTCTATTTTTTTATTTTTTTTCATCTAATAAAAAAATTTATTTTATTTATTGATTATAAATAATCCTATTGGTTAAAATTTAGGGGCCTTTTTTTTACTTGGGGCCTTAAGCGGTTGCATTTTTTGCTCCACCATAGAGCCGGCCCTGAGTTGAACATCATAAATTATAAATTTTATTACAACTAAAAAAAGTTGAAGGGAAAAATACAATAAAAATAATAATATTGGTAGAGTTTTTTGAGTTCAACTAGTTGACAATTCTTAATACTTTCATTAAAGACATCTCAATTCAAATATTCTCGCTTTCCTAATTAAGGAATCATTTTTAAATATATATATACACACACGCACTTGGCCACCCTTTATATATATATATATATATATATATATACACACACAGAGAGAATACTATGAACTTGGCCACCCTTTTTCACAATACAGCAGTGCAAAAAGGAGATGCAGTTGGAGATTTTCAAGAGGACCAATGTCCATGAGTGTCCCATTGGTTGTGTTGGGGAGTTTACCTTGGTCAAACTAGTAAACCTTTGCATTCAGATTATTACATGTTCAAGGATTGCAGTTTATTTAGTATTCTGGCAGTATATGGTAATACACATAATTTTTTTTTTTTTTCAATAGAGTTATTCTTTCCTAAATTAGCTTACCTTCCCCCCCACACACATTGGTCCACTAAAATTTATAATTAAATTTGTTTAGTGACTATTGTGTGAGATGATAAAATCTTTTTGTCATTAAATAAGAGATCTGAATTTTAAACCCCGCTTACACCAAAAACTAATTAATGTTTTGGTTGGATAATAAGAGCAATCATTATAAAGTGAACGTCGTAGATTTAAATTCTACCATATCTATATTTAAAGAAAAATGGAAGAGGTGGTACCCTTATAGGTTAATTTTGAAATTATTGTAAATTTTTTGTTTCCCCTTTCCTTTTGGCCAGTTTGATTGGGTGGGAAAGGGGAAAGAATGAAAATTATTTGCTCATATTAAATTTTCTCAACTATAATAAATATATGCCAAAACACATAATTATTAAACTTTATATTTATTCCAAAAATGCACTGCACTGTAACATTATATAAGTTGGCTTAAACTTTATACAACCCAACATGATTTAATGTTCTTTTATTATTATTAATTATTTTATAGATATGTTTTAATGCTCTTAAGTATCATATATACCATGCTCTTCCCCTCTTTCTTGTCTATATTAGAACTTTAAAGGTCCCCTTCTCTCCAATCCCATTCATGAAGTTTAGCAACATTTTATTCCAAGGTATTGCCTGAAAAAATTGCCCACTAAATTAGCTAACATAGTCAAATTAAGTAACCTTTAAGTGACATTAGATGATTATTATTATTATTGGGGGACAAGGATCCAAAAACAGGTAAACAGGCAGTCCATGTTACTTCTGAGAAGCTAAAATCCGAAAATTGATCTAGGGCAGTGATCTCATGATTTGAAGGGAGATTGGGGTAACTTAATTGATGAAGATTCCGAGGACATACTTCGGACCTCAGAGGGACGAGCACTAATTGTCTGAAGGGCATAGAGCTAAACCGCCAAAAAAGAAAGAAAACTGACTTGGCATGAAATACGAGAAGGATGAAGAAAGAAGGGTATAAAAGCCATCCCCTCCGCATTAAATACAAGACAACCACTTCTTTGGCCGTATTAATGAGGAAGTGACCATGAACAGTGGTGGCACAGCTAAGATTTTAGTGTAAAACTTGTTGGTATGTTCTGAATGAGACAAGAATTCTAGGAGTGTGATTGTAGCTCTCCAAGTGTAGAACCCAGATGCATTGAAGCTGAATATATAATGCACAAGAAAGATCTGGATGAGACTCACAAAAAAGAGTAAAAAAACAAAAATAGAAAGAGAGCCCATCTGTTAGTAACATCTTCCTTGGAATAGACCTGAGGACCAACACTTGTGTTTTTCTTTAAGCAACTTTCAAACTGAACATCAATTAAATAAATACTATTTCTTTTTCAATTCTATGACATTAGTGGATATCATAAAACAGACTTGACTTCCCATCTTTAAAAAAATTAATTGTGAAATCAAATAGTAAAATCTCCATTTATTACATAAAGTTGATCTTTCGCTTTTTTTGCTCGCCACAATTATTATTATTATTATTATTATTATAAACCCTTGTGTTTTTAACTTGAACCACTTAGTTTCTCCAAAAACAAAAACAAAAAACAAAAAAACAAACTTGAACCACTTCCTCTTAATGGAACAAGCAAAATAATAATCAATGGTAGTAGTACCTAGGTTGTCTAGCCATGCACAACAGTGTTTCTTCACGATTCAAAGAAATTAGATAAAGTAAAATAAATTTATCTTCACAAATTGCTAACGCAAGTCAATTGTAATTTGTATCATGCTTCTCGGATAGTTTACTGTGAAGTATGAGGTTCTTAATCTAGATTTAAATCAACAATGTTGACAATTGCTATCCAACTACTGTAATAAATTGGTCTTTGAGGTCAAAACCTTTTAAATTAGGGTATTTTTTACTAGACAGTTTTTTTCTAACCCAATTTGAATGAATAATTAATCCTCCACTTATTATGTGAGGATTCAAAAGATCATTTATATATATTTTTAGTTATATGATTTATTTAAGGCGAAAATCACATTTTAGTCCCTACATTTTCAGGCGAATCCCATTTTAGTCCCTACATTTTATTTTTACCGCTTTTAGTCCCTATCCTGAAAAACACTTCCATTTTAGTCCCTGCTGTTACATCGGAAACGAATATTGCAGACGTGGCAAACGATAAAGTTAAATAATAATAAACTAATGTCCACGTGGCCTAAATTAATAATAAAAAAATGTTTTTTAATGCCACGCCAGCATCTAAATTAAAAAAATTAATTTATTAATTTTAACTAAATAAAAAAAATTAAAAACAGAATTAAAAACTAAAAATCTTATGAATTGAGATCTAAGTATACCTTGAACAAGAACAACAAGAACCCAAACCCAAATCCAAGAACACAAACCCAGAAATTATTAAAAAAAAAAAAAAAAACTAATCAAAGCCAGAAATTCCAATCTCAAAGCCAACCCACAACCACCAAAATAAAACCCACAATAACCCAGGCCAAGAAAATCAACCCACAGCCACAAACCCACTAATCACCATTTCCAAACCTAGCTATAGTTAACCAAAATCTCATCACCCAAAAAGTAATTCTTTTAGACAAAAAAAAAAAAGAAAAAGAAAAAAGTGGAACAACAATGAAAACAACAACAACGACAATAATAATATCTGCACTAAGACACTATAAAATCAGATTGAAAATTATGACAAGCAAATACGAATTAAGAATTACTTCGACATATTCCAACATTTTTTTTTTCCCGAGCTAAGATTTTCGGAAAGTGATCTTTCCGCAGAAACGATGCCGATTTCACATGTTTGTGAAATGTGAAGAAATTTTACAAAGAAAAATAGTATTTAAAATTTAAAAAAAGAAAAAGGAAAAACCTTGGACTTGAAGTTGGAGGGGTTCAACTGAAGGACTGGAGAAGAAAGTCCGTACAGTGCTTCAAGGAAGGGATGTTGAGATCGGCGCTGGGCAGGCAAGATCGGCGAGGTGGGTAGGCGAGATCGGCGAGGTGGGCACTCGACTCCATAGCCTCCGACCCATACCTCGCCGATCTCGCCTACCCACCTCGCCTGCCCAGCGCCGATCTCTCTTCTCCCTTTCATTTTTTTCTTTCTTCCTCCACTCCTCACCGATCTTGCCTGAGTACTTAATTCAAATTGCCGATCTCGCCTGAGTTTTTCTTTTGTGGCTGTGGGTTGATTTTCTTGGCCTGGGTTATTGTGGGTTTTATTTTGGTGGTTGTGGGTTGGCTTTGATCGGAATTTCTGGCTTGGATTCATTTTTATTTATTTATTTATTAATTTCTGGGTTTGTGTTCTTGGATCTAGATTTGTGTTCTTGTTGTTCTTGTTCAAGGCACATTTAGATCTTAATTCATAAGATTTTTAGTTTTTAATTCTGTTTTTAATTTTTTTTATTTAGTTAAAATTAATAAATTAATTTTTTTTAATTTAGATGCTGACGTGGCAGTAAAAAACATTTTTTATTATTAATTTAGACCACGTGGATATTAGTTTATTATTATTTAATTTTACCATTTGCCACGTCTGCAATATCCGTTTCTGATGTAACGGCAAGGACTAAAATGGAAGCGTTTTTCAGGATAGGGACTAAAAGCGGTAAAAATAAAATGTAGAGACTAAAATGGGATTCGCCTAAAAATGTAGGGACTAAAATGCGCTTTTCGCCTTTATTTAATGAATTATATAATTTGTTAAAATGATTTATTGAATTATATAATGTAAGGACTCAATTTGTAACGATCCCAATTGGTTTATTGGGTTCGAACGTTTAAGGCCCAAACAATAAGATTTGTAGAGCGTGGGTCTGAAAGGCTAGGCTATGGTCACCGAACAGTGGTTGGTCATGGTGTTCATGGTAGTCGCACGAGGGTGAACTTAGCATATCTGATAAGACTCTTCCCCTGGCACGGCCTGAGCGGCTCCAGTCCTTAGACCTCGTCCGAGGAGTTTTGTGTCCTTATTATTCTCCCTTTCTCAGGATTCAATGGCCTGGGAGATGATATGTCCCCCCCTCTTCCTTAATTGCTTCTCTTTCCTTTTTATACTAGCCTTTTCCTTCCCTCCTACGTCCACGTGTAGGTTCAACTTTCTAGGGTTGATACTTGTCCTATCAGCCCATACCTAAAGTGGTTGGGGGTGGTTGTAAAAGCTAAAAAGTATTGCTCTGTCAGACGCAGAGTACTTAATTGCAGTAATAGTTGCTTTTCCCTTGTCCTTTGTCACCACACTATTCAAGGGTCCTTTCCACATTAATGCAGAGGTGTTTGGCTTTTCCATGCACCGCTCCTATACCATACTCGCCCTTTTTCCTGGGAGCGTCTTGGGATGCAGAGGACAAAGTTATCCTCGGCTATATCTCTAGGCCATTTGGACTTTCACTGTATGTCCTTGACAATATCCCTCCTCGGCTCGGGCCTTGGGCCCTAACGTAAAGTGGGCCGGGGTCACAAGTTCTCTGGCCCCACATATGATTTAATAGATATGAATGATTTGTCACGCTGTTTTAATTTTTTATGAATCATAACATATTAGGTGAGACCGTGAGAGGAAGACTTGTTCTTTTGCATTTTAATTTCAAATGTTTGAGTCTTTTTTTAATATTATCATTATGTTCATGCCTGTTAATAAAGTGGTTCTCAAATGACCAACTAAAGCTGAGTTTGGATTTTTGGCCTTCGGGTCTGGATTTCTCAAAAAAAAAAAAAAAAAAAAAAAAACCTGAGTTTGGATTGTAATGAAAACAACCAATGTCTGCATTTGGTGTTTTATGCCGGATTCCATGCATTGTTTTCAGGGCCCACAAATATGGAAAAACATAAATTTTGTTTTAAAATTAGGACCCACGATACTATTCATACATTTAAAAATTATTTTGCTACAGTATTTTCAGTAATAAGTTTTCAATTTTCAACAATAAATGATATCCAAACAGACCCAAAGCTTGCAATTTCTTTAATGCGTGCCAACTAGTCCAAATTAAAATTCTATATCAATTAAAATATATCAAGTCAACTAAATATCAGGAAAAATTATAAAAGTTAAAATTGCTCACATCACACCCTAACAAGAAGACTCATATGCTTTAATAGAAAGCTAATCTCTTACTGGCATGGATGTTGTCAAAATTATAAAAGTTAAAATTGCTCACATCACACCCTAACAAGAAGACTCATATGCTTGAATAGAAAGCTATTGTCATACTGGCATGGATGTTGTTAGACATATTATGACCTAAATGGCCTAAATTAATTATAGGTCTATGTAATTATAAAATAAGTAAATTAACCTTGGGTCAATCGAAGATCAGTTAAATATTTTTTAGTATCTTCTCAAAAAAAGAGTATTCTTTAGTATATAAACTCAAAATTGAATTCATTGTAAAACACTAGCTTAATAAACCTACTATGTAGACATCAAGATCTTTTTCCTATAGATGTAGGTCATTAAGCCAAACTACACAAACTTTCATTAGTACTTTTTCCTTCATACTTCCCCTTATTATTCAATTATCATATACAATTACTAGCTTCAAGTGCTGCGATGAGAAATTTTTTTTTTTTTTTTGTCTAGTGTCATAATTTTCCTTTTAAAAAAAAAATTAGATAAGTTTGTTTTGAAAACATGGATTAGTAGGAGAGTGTTTTATTTTGTAGGCATTTTAAGTGGAATTAGATATATATTTTTATTTGGTTGTCCTCAAGTGTTCTCCTTGTTAAAGGTAAGATTTAAGAGTATTTTTAAACCATGTAAAAGTCCAAAGAGAGGAATTCTCTTATAAATAGTATAGATAGATACAACACTTTGACAAATGTGTCATGTATCACTTGAGAAGAAGAAAAAATGGGAAAGAAAATAAAGAGAGGAGGGGAGAGAGAGAGAGAGAGAGAAAAGAAAAAGAAAAAAAAATGGCACATTAAGTGCCGCATCAATTAGAAAGTTTGCATCAACAATCTATTCAACGTGCCCTTAACCACCTATGCAGAACACTGATAGAAAATTAACGAATATACTATATGGTCTGTTATCAAATATATATATAATTTGAAGGATCAAAGTAGAACATACTTCAAATTTTGAAGGAGCAAAAGTATAAGTTACACTTAAAAAGAGTAACCATATCATGAACTTAATATGAAGCTCATTACTTCAAATTTCCTAAGGTTAGGAGCTATTTTATGTGATGTTATCTAAAAGCAGAGAAATCTTTCTCTTTTTGAAGGTGTTGTTGTAAAGTTTGAAGAGCTATCCTCTAGAATCTCTAAATTATTTCTTAAACACAAGTCTACTAGGCCATTTGTCTCAAGCCAGGCCACCTTAGCTCCTTCACAACAGTGGACCCCTCCCTCCATTTCTTCAATCAAGATTAATGTTGATGCTGCTGTGGGCCCTTGTTGTTCTTCCATTGCATCTATCACCAAAGAATGGAGAGGGGAGCTGGTTTTTGCTTGTTCCAAGAGAGTGAATACCATCTTCCCTCTTTAGGCAGAAGCTAAAGCTATTAAATGGGCTCTAACCTTGGCAACTAACTTAGAGTTGGAGGCGATTATCATAAAATCAGACTCCCAAGTTTGTTCCAATCTTCTTTATGATTTGGAAGCTGACCCCCCTTGGAGAATCAAGTCCATTTATGCTGACTCTCAAATTCTCTTGGCATCTTCTCCTAAGATTTCTGTTTGTTGGGTGCCTAGGTTGTGCAATATGGCTCCTTATTCTCTAGCAAAGTGGTCTTTAGCTTCTAATTTTTTTGGTTCTTTTGATTTTGGTAACAATCCTCCTTCTTTTGTTTTTGTTATTCAGGATGAAACTTGTTTGCCTGTGTAGTTTGTTTTCTCTCTCAATAAAATTATGGTTCATAAAAAAAAAAGGTTAGAAACTAGAAAACCTTAAAAACTGTTTGCAGGGTGCCTGCAAATACCATAAAGGACCACTTCTTCTCCTTTTAAGTTGTTAAGTTACACAGGCAATTAGATTGGACTACAACATAAGTTATACTAGTCGTAGTTGCTAGGGTTTTGAGATGGGAAGAGAGGAGTCCTAAACATTGAGTCTCTCTTAACTCTGTTTATGAGTCACATTATGTATCGTGTGGCAATAAAAGAAATTAAAAAATAAAATAAATTATAATCAAGTGTAAGATTTGTGAAGCTTGCAAAGTTAACGTGTCAAAATTTTAAAAGGTCAACAAATAATCAAAAGTTTTGGTTTTATAGTAATATAGATAATATATAAAATATAAATAAAGGTTTTTTTTTTTTTTTATATATATCCAAATATTACACAACCCCTTTTTTCCCTTTACACAAACAAGCTAAAATTGTGAAGTTGTCCTTCAATAATACCAATGGTTGTTCATCCTAATTACTGGAGATGTAAGGGGATCAGGGACGCACCTCAACTACTTCACCCTTCTGTTAGGACAAAATTCCTTAACCCTACCTCTACCATCCCATTCTTGGTCCCAATTTTAATCAAAGCACTCTAATAGTCTGCTGTCATAATCTTTTGCACCAGTTACTACTTTATATATTTGCCCTAAGTTTACTTTTAACTTCTTAAGCATGCAGTGTCTCTGAAGGAGATTGTTATGCTAATAAGCTAACAACATAGTTTATATTGCTCTACAAAGAGATGTGAGATTACAAAATTAATAATAAAAAACAAATAAGTCATGAGAATGTTCTCTGCCACTGACCCCTACAAGGCAATCTATAAGGAGTAGTTGACTTGCTTGACCACAATTGTTTCATCTGTAAGGTCAATGAACTCCATAATTTTATCATGCTCCCAAAAGTTCAGTATGAATTTCAGAGATCCATTATGAACAGACTTGCTTCTTCGAGTGTAAGCATTCAACTACCCAATAAATGGTAAAACCTCAAATGCATCGACTCAATTGGAAGTGAAAGCATCCAGTAGTTCAATGACCCATCACGCAATCTTGCTATTTGGCCTCAAAGCTGCGGAGCACCACTATAAATATTGCCACATTGCATTGAAATCAACCATTAATATTTTAGGTTTAGCATTCTATCAAAAGTATTGATTAGTAATTTAAGAAGAAAGGAAGACAAAAAGAGACCTCATGATGGGTGAGTTCAGGGAAATTTATGTCATCTATCCTGGAATTGATAAAAGATCTTGAAACTGGGAAGTGAAATAAGAAGCTCTAGTAGCATCAACTCCACTAGGATCCTGAATTTTCACACTGAGGATCCAAAACCACGTGAAATAGCAACATCCAACAGAGCATATATATTTCTATTATCATACTGATACAATTTTATTTGCTTTGTAATCATAAAATTTGAAACTTTTTTTTGGGAGTTTGGGGGGGTTGTTTAAATTGAATATTTGGTCCTCAACCTTTGTCATTTATTTCAAAAACATCCTTATACTTTAAAATGTTACAAAAGGTCCTTATTGTCATTTGATTGATGGAAAATGTTGACATAGCAATGAAAATCATGAAACCAATGTCGCTTTGATGATGTGGAGCCTATGACGTGGCATGAATTTCGTCTGTTACGTCAACATTTTCCATTCATCAAACAATGAAAAGAATCATTTTGAAGGCATACAGACTAAAGTGAAACATTTTTAAGTACAATGATGATTTTGAAACAAAAGTCAAAAGCTGATGATCAAATATGCAATTTGACCCTTATTTTTAAAAAAGAAAGTTCTTCATGGTTGCCTCCAAATTCACTAACAATTCCATATTTACTTTCTAGTCACTCTTTTTCTAAAAATAAGATACGTAGATCAACTGACAATTTAGAGAAAACGATGATCAAGCTTTGCATTGAATGTAAAAATGCCACTAATAGATCAGCAAATATATAAGCAAATAAATTAACAGTCAAATGAAATATTAAACCACTTCATCTGTAAATAATGGCACTAGATTGCATTCCAAATTTTTCGTAATCTACAAATATGAACTAGCTGGAGGGAGTAATCATTCAATACAATGGCATGGGTATGTACAAATGCTTAGAAATGGTCACAAGAACTTACTTCTGATGATGGAGGATCCTTGCCAATTCCAAATGCTGGAGTACAATCGTGAGCCATTTGGGGGCCTCTCAAAGGGTAATATCAATAGGATCACAGTGGTTGATCACTCAGATCCTGAGAAAATTACTAATGTTGTTGTAACCAAGGGATTAGATACTAATTTACAAATCTTTCCTGAAAGATCAATCCAAGAATGTTATGTCATAAGTCTTCCACTGATATTCTAAAATCTCATTCCAATGAAAATAGCAACCTATAAGAAGCTGTACAAACTCAATTATGACCCCTGTGATTTTTTGCGTGAAATATATTCAGACCACTTTTTTGGAGCATCCGGATGAATTCCAGAAAGGCGAGCTACAAAATTCTTTTCACTAGTTGCTATTATGCTTGCAATGGAGTAGGGTTTTGTACACAAACCCTTTTCCATAAGCCTCATGTGGAAACTGTACCTAGGTTTAATCCGGTTCTCTAAGTCAAAACACAAAAAGGCAGGGAAAATGTCTAGGTACTCTAAAGAGGACCCCATTTCATGGCAGAGGAAATTCACTTTGTGCTCAATAGTTTCTGGTCTTTGATTTATGACCTTTGGCGTCGACCTTACCATCATACAGAGATTTGAGAATTTAACCCCTAAACGAAGGAGGCAATCAAATCGCTCCTGCAACTCACTACTAGTGCCATGCAAGTGAGCTAGGACCTTCATGGTCAAGGCATTTTCCCCAAAGCCGATTCCATGCAAGAAATTTAATTTATTCATATTATGAATAGGAGTTCTTGAACATTGGATCTTATCCAAGCCATCTCTAAATTCTCTATCCAAGCCTTCATCCGGATCACTAAGGACATAATTAGCTAACAATTGATGACTTCCACTCTTTATCTTATCAAAGAACCATTCATGTAGATTCAAAGCTCTCAACACATTAGGCAGATTAGCCATTTTATTTCTTCCAAACACATACGGATACTTTTGACTAACCAACATTAATTCTTCTGTGTCCAATCCAAAATGTTTCAAGAACCCCAACACTGAAACCACTGGCGTTTCTAGATCAAGACTCAAAATATCTGGGCTCTGGAGAAGCAACAAACCAACATCCTCCTTCCCAACACCAAATCTACAAAAGTACTCGGCTTTTTGGACCAAAACCTCTTCTGAGTATTCAATAAAAACATGTTTGCTCCTACCCATCAGCTCCCCCATCGTCCCCCTCACACAACCCAAATCATAAAACACCCGAATTTTCCTACAAACCTCATACCAAGCATCCACATTTCCCTCAATAGAACTTACCAAATCAAAATCTAAAAAAACCCTTTTCAAATCATCAAACAATGCATCAATTTCACCACCCAATTCACCCTCCCCGCACAATACATGAGGAAAAGCTAAACAAGTACCTATAACTGAAATATTACTTAACCCATATTCCTTAAACCCACAAAGCCTAGCCTTTAACTCCTCCGAACTCCTACTAAAAATCGAAACCTCATCCTTATACAACTTCCCTAGCATATTCCAAGGAAACCCAAAACCCGAAAGCGCACAAGCCGCATTCAAGACAGTCCCATCTTCAGAGAAAAAAAACTTATTTGCAGGCAAAACGTCATTAACTTCACTATAATCAAGACCAATGCTTTCAAAGAAAAACTCAAATTCATTGATGGGATGGTACCTGAGGAACCTCTGGAAGCTCTTAGAGAACTCTGTGGGCGAAAACTCGAGCTTGACGATAAGATTGGAGACTGAAAACAACGAGTTCTTGGCAATGTGCTCAGCATAAGTGAAGGGCAAGGTCCTAGTGGTGTGGAGATACTCTGTGAGAGCTTTCTGGGCTTCATGGATTGCTTGGGGCCTGTACTTGCCAGGGATTTTGGAGAGGTTTGGGAGTTTTGAGAGGTTTCTGGTGGTGGAGAAGTGGTGGGTGAGGATTGTGAAGAGAGAATTTGAGATGGGCATGGCTTGGTTTTTGGTGGGGTTTTGTTGGGGTTTAAGGATTTTGAGGGTTTTCAAAGTTTCATGATCTTTTTCTTTGGCACAGTTTTAGGGGTTTTGGTTTTGGGCAGTGCTGTAATAATATTTAGTTATGTGAAGCACTGAAGAAGCCAATGTCGCCGAAGATGGAGGAGGACATGGTGGGCAATATATTGTAGGCTTATAGCCAAACTCTATATTTTGAACCCAAAATAAGAGAGAGAAATGACCATCTAACCACATCTCTAATTGTTTCATCAAAAAAAAAAAAACACTAATTATATAATAATTGTTAAATTATAAGTGAAAATATCTCATTTGTTAAGAATCTTGTAATTAAATTGACATATTTTAATGTTTTTAGTGAAGATGTCTGTATTTTATTTCTCCCCTCCTCTCAACTATTGAATTATCAAAAATAAAAATATAGAGGAACTATAACAATTTTCAAAGCATGTGCAAAATGGATTCTGCCTTAACATGACACTGAGGGCAGCAGGCATCAACTTGCAGCCCTCTAGCCGCTAAGCACTGATTCACCCCGATGCTATGGTGCGTACACTTCCATAATAATTTTGAATTTTAGGCAGAATTTTTAGCTTCCAAATCCACTTCCCATTGAATGGGGCATCCCTTAAAGAGTCCGTGGCCAACCCATAAGCACTCTTAAGCTCAAAATCACCCTTGGCCGAGTACTTCCAGGCCAATCTATCCTTTACTCTGGCGGAAAGGGGAATTGGATTGGCCTTTATATCATTGAAAACTTCCTCCGAAAAATTCATTTGGATTAAAGACCATTCCCATCTTCCAGTATAATCCACCACCTCCTTTATCTTTAGATTGGCGGCTTCTCTAGGCAAAGGCCCCTGAATGATCTTTCTTAGGGGACCATGATTAGTCTAATTATCATTCCAAAAATCCAGCTTACTTTCAAAACCCGGAAGCCACTTGGTTCCTTTTTTAAAAATTTCTTCTCCTCGCACCATTCCCTTCCAAATTCTAGAACTAGGCAACTTGCTTGCATTTCTCGAATTAAGTCTCTGGGGGTTGCAATACTTCATCCTCAAAACCTTTGCCCATAGGGCCTTATCTTCAGTGTGGAATCTCCAATTCAGCTTTGCTAACAGCGCTGTATTCCTTCCCTTTGCTATTTGAAGCCCCAATCCCCCTTTTTCTTAGCTCTTGTGACCTTCTTCCAGGCCACCCAATGCATTTTTCCCTTCTCTTCAGTTGATCCCCACAAAAAATTCATGTTAACTCTATCAATACCATCCAACACCTTACTAGGCAGTAAGTTGCATTGCATAATATATGCCGAAATAGCTGAAGAAGATGCTTGAATCAGCACCGCTCTTCCGGCCATAGAAAGGAGGTTGGCCTTCCACCCCGCAAGCTTACACTTCACTCTATCTAGAACAAAACTGAGATCCTGGGTATTATTTCCTTTGTGTTTAATAGGGAAGCCCAGATATTTCCCCAGACACTCCGTTTGATGGAAACCAAGGATGTCACTCAAAGCCTCCCTATCATCAAGATCAATATTCGGAGAAAAATAAACCCTGGACTTAGACTCACTCACTGTCTGCCCAAAGTACCCACAAAATGTATCAAGAACCTCCCTGATGGCATTGTAATTTTCGGCATTCGCCTTAGTGAAGAAAACAAGATCATCAGCAAAGAACAGATGAGAGAAGGTCGGACCACTTCTAGACGCCTTGATCGGACACCAAACTTTAGCCTCACACTTCTCTTAAATGAGCTGATTTAAAAATTCCATACACAAGATAAAGATGTACAGGGATAGCGTATCTCCCTGCCTTATGCCTCTAGATGGCCTGAACAGATCAAGGCTCCCTCCATTAAACAAAATTGATGTCGAAACAGAAGAAATGCAACTCATTATAATCTCAACAAGATTATCCGGAAAATTGTATCGGATCAACATACCCCTAATAAAGCTCCATTCAAGTTTGTCGTAAGCCTTCTCTAGATCAATTTTTAGAGCCATGTAACCACCTTTCTCTTTAGCTCTCCCCATGGTATGGATAATCTCCTGCATAACAATAGCATTATCCACTCCCCTCCTACCAGGAATAAACGCTGCTTGACAAGGGGAAACAAGTTGATCCAAAAATGGCCTAATCCTTCCAACCAGAATCTTGGACACTATATTATACACTGAATTGCACAGACTTATGGGGTGGTAACTACCAATAGACTTAGGCCCTTGGGTCTTCGAAATGAGTACAATATTCATACCATTCAAAAATTTCAGAATTTTTTTCTCTCTAAAAACAGCATGCACCTCCTCACTCACCGACCTTCCTACAACCAGCTAGAATCTTTGAAAAAATCCCGCATGCAGCTCGTTCGGACCGGGGGCTTTGAAGGCTTTTAAAGACCAGAGAGCAGCTCTAATTTCCTCCTCCGTCACCATGTGGCTAATGCTATTCTTCTCGTCACACGAAAGCTTAGGTTGCCACTGCAAATTATAGCTAAATTCACGTGTTGGGAAGTAGTATAGATTGTAATAAAACCTTCTCCGAAGTGATTTGCAACCTCTCTTTCTTCTGTCAACCAGACCCCCGCATCATTCTTAATTGCAGTGATGAACTTACGCTTCCTACGAGCTAAAGCTGAAATGTGATAAAATGAAGTGTTTCTATCTTCCAAGATCATCCAATTAATTCTAGATTTCAGAGCCCAAAGATCCCTCTCTTGCTCCAGCACAACATCCAGCTCCTTACAAAGCTGGTTCTCCAATGCTACTAGAGAGGAAGACGGCTAATTGGCCAAAGACCTTTGCACCCTATCAAGCCAGGCCAAAACTTTTCTCTTTTTTTGAAAGATATTACTGAACTGATTTTTATTCCATAAACTGGCCTGCCTGGAGAAAACATCTATTGCTTCCATAAGCCTCCTCGGGTACTGTCAAGCCTTGTTAACCACACTCAGAAAAGAGGGGTCAGACAGCCAAAAGGATTGGAATCTGAACGGTCTTATGAGATGCAATTGCCTCTTAGGATTGGTTTCCATCAACATGGGGCAATGGTCTGAGTGACACCTGGTTAAGTGCGACACTTTAGCATCTGGATAAAGTAAACACCAACTAGGATTCATAAAGAATCTATCAATTCTCTCTTGGATGAGGCTATTTATCTCCCTTCTATTTGTCCACGTATATCTCGGCCCATTAAACCCCATATCCACCATATTGCATTTATCCAAACAATCCTTAAACATCAGCGCTCTGTTTATACTAACCGGTCTACCCCAAAACTTATCATCCCCAGTAAGGGGTTCATTAAAGTCACCCGCAATAATCCACGGTTTACTATGGAGATCAGCAACCTTAGAGAGATTATCCCATAACACCTGTCTCTCCACAATTCTAGGACTAGCATACACAGCAGTAAAAATCCAAGCAAGGTTAGAAGGAAGTACCTTAACTTCAACATGAATTTCTTGCTCCGTGCTCATGAGAGGCACCACCTCCACTCTATCTGAGTTCCATAACAGCCAGATTCCACCCGCAAACCCCATCGTGTCGGTATGTATAACACCATCAAAAGGAAGGCAATTTGTAATCTCCTTTGCTTTGTCTCCCCCAACTCGTGTTTCCATTACAACCAAAATGGAAGGATTATGAATCCTGGCCAACTCCCTAACATGACTCTGAAAATTGGGCTTCAGAGCGACCCTACAATTCCACACTATAATATTCATAATTATTAATGACAATTTCTATTGAACTCAAAAAAACGACTAATTTAGCCCAAAAAGTGACCATAGAGTAAGCTTATTTGAAGCTAAAATCCATATATCCCATACCCTCTCATCAGTTCTATTAACAAATACTTGGAGGGGCATCACTTTCATATCCTAGACTAGATCATTTAGGAGACAAATAATCCATTCCTAGCCCACTCAGAACCTTTTAGAAAGAGAGGACAACCCTTTTCCATGACATACCCACATGCAAAATCCCTTTCATCTCAAAATCATATTCATGTCAAAGTTATGTCGTAGGTATCTGTTGAATAAAACCTTTGCCCAAAGATCATATTTATCGGTATGGCCCTGCCAAACCAAGTTAGCAATGGAAGCTAAGTTATAGGGCCTGAAAGCATGAAACCCAACCCTCCAATAAAGCTTGGGTTTTGCTAACCTTGTGCCAAGTAACTAGGTGTATCTTTCTTCAATGTCAATGAACCCCTAAAGGAAATTACAATTAGCTTCATCAGGTAGGTTAAAACTTGAACCGATCGAAAGTGCAATGCATTGGACCAATAAGGTAGGGATTGCTTTAGCTATAGATTGGATCAAAGTAACTCAATCTAATAGCAACAAAAGATTGGGCATTGATTCTCTCATATTCATTAGTATACATTGTCCCTAGACATTGTAGGTGCCTTTTTTTTTTTTTGGTCAAAATACACGTGTCAAGATATTTGTAGACACTTCTCTGACCAAGGCTGGTGGGGTTGGAAATTGGGCCTAGTTCGTTTTGCAGAATAGGCCCAACTGGAATTAGGCTCAATATGTCTTGTAGAATGGGCTCCATTGAACCAATTTGTAGCAAAACAAATATTCCAAACAAATAATAAAAGACAACCTCGTAATTTGTTAGCTCACAACAAAATTAGCATATTAGTAAGTGTTTAATGACTATACTTTGTAGCATATATATATATATATATATATGAGATGAGTTCAAGTTACACCTAATGTAACTCTTTAGAGTTACACATTTTTTAAACTGTTGGATTTAAGTAGATCCAACAGTTAAAAAAAGACCATCATTATTACAAATATTCTTATTAAGATCTCATTAATTACTCTCATTTATTACATTCTAAACCTATCTCTTAACCCAAAAACGTTTGACGTCTAACTCTCTCTCTCTCTCTCTCTACGTTTCTCTCTCTCTATCTCCTCCACCATTGTTCCACCTCTACAGGTTGCCAGCAGAAGAAAAAAAAAAAAAAAAAAACCAAGCCGAACAATGAGCAAGGTAGATAGAGTAGGTAAGTGTTTTGTGGCTGTACTTGCACGTTGCAGTTCATAATTTCCATAAGTGTTAATTATTTCCACAATCCAAATAAAGCATTATTTGTCTTGTTCTCCATTTTTTTCTACGCCCAGCATAAAAATTTCTTCAATTGAATGTGATTGTCCTATTGTCCGATGATTGTCATGGAAATCCAAGGGAATAGAAAGAGAGGTGTGTTATAGCTAGGTTGAAGTGAAGGAATATGTTTAGTCCCAAATGAGAATATATAGATAAAATTTTACCAGTCTTTTGAAATTTTACTCATCTTTTAACATTGTGATTAAAACACATTATTTCAATAACGTAGGACTGTGTGTACGGCAAGTGTAAAAAATAATGTGGGACTCTCATTAGTCCTTGGCAATGGCTGTTCGACAATTGATGGTTGCACGCTATGTGGACATAAGTTGAGGTTATTGCTGAGGTGAAAGCCTTCGTGTTGGCACTTGGTAACTCTATTTCTATTTGTGACATCTTTGAATTAGCAAGGTCGCAAGAGTAGAAAATGGCAACTATTTTTTTTTCTTCTGCTGGCAACTTGTAAAGGTGGAACAATGGTGGAGGAGGAATGGTGGAGGAGACAAAGAGAGAGAGAGAAACGGAGAGAGAGAAAGTCAGATGTCAAACGTTTTTGAATTTAGAGATAGGTTTAGAATGTAATAAATGATATTAATTAATGAGATTCTAATAAGAATATTTGTAATAATGATGGTCTTTTTTTAACCATTGGATCTACTTAAATCCAACAGTTTAAAAAATGTAAGAGTTACACCAGATGTAACTTGAACCCATCTCTCTCTCTCTCTCTCTCTCTCTCTCTATATATATATATATATATATATATATATATAAAGATAGAGAATTGTTCTCTGCAGAATAGAACTTAGCCAAGAAAGATCTTAGGTTCAATTCTCATAGTCTTATTGCTTAATATCAGCACAAAACTACAAAGTTTGGAACTTTAGTCAACCTTAGCTGAGGAGAAGAAGCCCGAAGAGTAGTGCATTTTTTGGGAGAAAGGGAGTACTTTAGTGGTGCATGCCAAGATATTCTACAAAGGGTTTTCTCTACTATTCTCTAAAAAAACTATTCTGCCACAATTCTTTTTCTATTCTCTCTAATTTGTTTACTGCTCTACTAATACTTTTTTTTTCTCTTCTTGTTGATGTCCCCTGTGGTTGAGTTCTATTCCTATTCATACACAACTTTTCGGACTTTCCTACCCCTTTTTCTTGCTGACTCTCTTCCTCTCTCTTTGGCAATTCTTATTACAAAAGAGGTTTTAATTTCTTTCTCTATTTGGTAAATAGAATAATCTCTCAAATCACAACAACCCTTCTTTTCTAACAAGGATTCCTATGGAGTAATTGATGCAAATTGATTGTCTTATTTAACCAAGGTTCAATCTTAAGATTTCCAAAGCATGCACCATATGGTTCATCATATTCTCCATCCATTCGGGCAAAGCACTTCCCAGCAAGTCTTTTTTCTGAAGCAACCATGGCAGAATCCCAAAAACCAAATACCCCCTCCCTTCCACCAAGCCACAACTCCCGAACTTCAATCAGTGATAAATCTTCCTTTCTTTCCAGGTTTGGGAGGTGGAGGAATAGTACCAATCCTTTTCTTCACATTGCTCAATGTTTGAAATTACAGAATGGTTTTACTTACCTTCGTGCTCAATAACTCTCTCTATTTTCCCTTCCTCTTTTCATGGGGTGCTTAGAGCCTCCAATTCTCTTATATAAAAAGTCTGGGGCTTCTTGGGCTCATTTAAATTCTTTGGATTGTTTTGCAGAAGCCCCTTTTGTGGGCCTTTTATTCTTTTCAACGTGTTTAAGCCATCTCTTGGGCCTTTTTTTGCTTTTATCATGGGATTCTTAATGAGAGTTGCTCTCTCTCCTTTTTTTTCTCACTTGTGGGCAACCAAGCCTCTATTGATTACCTAATCCTAAGGCATTCTACAGCAAACCCTTTTCTTTGGTTACTTAGCTAGTTTGGTAAGGACGTGCAGGGACAGACACAAGTGGGGGCCTAGGCCCCCCTGACCCAAAATTTTTATTTTTTAGTAGGTTAATTTTCAAAAAAGAAGAAGAAGAAGACTTGGGCCCCCCTCCAAAATTATCAACCGTTAACCTAGCTGGCCAACCCACATGTAAATCTAAAAAATAAAAAATAAATCCAAAAATATGTAAACCTAGTAGTCCAAACTCCAAACAAAAAAAAGAAAAAAAGAAAAGAAGAACTAAGAGGCAAGATAGAGAGAAAGTGAGAGGCGAGAGACTGAGAGAGACCTAGTCTTGTCGTTGCCCACGTCGTGACACCGCCACCACGTGACAAAGGGAAATTGAGAGGCGAGATCTTGAAATCTTGTCGTTGCCCATGCCGTGATGCCACCACCACACGAGACCCATCTCGTAGACCCATGCGAAACCCACCACGCGAGACTCATCTCGCCGTGATGCCGCCAGTTGCTCGATCTGCCTAGCCCAGCTTCGTTGCTCCAGCCTTCACGGTTCACACTTCACACTCATGTAATTAATCTGTCCTTCAAAACCTAATATAATGTTTGTGAATCTTAGAATATGTGCTTGTGGTGTTTGTGTTTTTACTGATGAGTGATGATGGTGATTGTGAATTGAAGATATGAATCTGTGCTTGTGGTGTTTTTTTTTTTTTTTTTTGGCTTTTTGGCTTTTTGGCTTTGTGACTTTGTGTTTGTGACTATCTCTATTATATTATATAGATAAGAGAGAGAGTCTGTAGAGTTTGTTGTAGAGATTAGAGAATATATTAGTGTTTGACTATTTGTTGTGTGGTAGTTGGGCAATAAAATAAGGACGAGTGACAAAAATAGGAATAGTAATTCAACTTTCAAGGAATAAAAATGGCAATGTTAGGAAAAGTATTTGTTGGTAATGCATAATAAATTCATAGTGTCAGTAGTGGGACTGGACGAGTGACATAAAAAAGAGATAAAGGCAGAGATACAAAGACAAAGACAAATCATATAATATAATAAATTGTCACACAAATTTAAAAAGATTACAATGATTCACTTGCGCCTATTGTTAATTCATAATGCTATAACTAGTAATTTGAAATTAGATAAATTTATAAATTGAAAAGTAGTGGGAAATACTAAATTTATAATTAAATGCTTCATGCATATTACCTAGATTCTAGTATTTGTTTTTACTTAGTAACAACAATTAGTTTGTTTGTAAGATAATATATATTATTCTTATTTTATTTGTAGATCATGAGTAAATCAACTACAATGTTTGATTTTTTTCAAAAGAAAAGATTCAAATTTTTCAAAAGTTAATGTAGTATTGCCAACAACTAATGTTGCTATTCCAATTTCAGAAAATGTCAATTTTCCAATTCTAGAAAATATTCATTCCTCGATTTTGGAAAATGTCGATGTTCCAATTCTAGAAAATGTTGATATCCCAATTCCAGAAAATGACCATATCCCTCAAACAAAATTTAAAAAAGTTGATATTGATTCTTTGGATTATGATCCCGGAACACGTAAAGAAATATGGAAATATCATGTTAATCAACGTGATGACATTCGACGAGCTTACATTAAAAATTGTCTGCACCAACCTCCTCTAGATACATAAAAAAACGTGGAGAACATAATCGTAGTTTTCAAGCTTCTTGGTCTGAATACCATTCAACATGGCTTTAATATTCTCCAACAAAAGATACAGCTTATTGCCTACCATCCTTTATCTTTCATAAGCCAAATGGGGTTGTGGGACAAAATGCATTCATCATTGGTGGATTTAGAAATTGGAAAAAAGTTGGGGGCAAAAATTGTTATTTTCAAAGTCATATAGGGATAGATCCTAACTCGGCTTATAGAGTTGCAGAGCAAATATGTAAAGATTTGATGAACCAATCGCAGCATTTACAAAAGGTGATTGATCATTTCACTATAGAATAAATTGCAAATAATCGGTTGCAATTGTAGGCCTTAATATATGTTGTCCGACATCTTGCCTTTCAAGCTATATATTTTAGAGGTCGAGATGAAAACTTTAGTTCATCTAATCGTGGGAACTTTCTTGAAACATTGGATATTGTGACTTTTTGGAATGAGAAGGTTGTTGAAATAATAGAAAAAGCTCCCAAAAATGCAACCTACACATCTCCTAGGATTCAAAAGGAAATTCTACATGTTTACTCAACCAAAGTGAAGAAGGCAAATCAGGAAGAAATTGGTGATGCAAAGTTTTGCATAATGGTTGATGAAGCTCGTAATGAGTCCATGAAAGAGCAAATGGCTATGAGTTTTAGATATGTTGATATAGAAGGCTTTGTGAAAGAGCGTTTTTTTGAGCTTATTCATGTTGTTGACATTGCGGCTTTGACTCTAAAGAAGGAGATATATTCTTTGTTATCTCAACATTGTTTGGATATACAAAATATTCAAGGGCAAGGATATGATGGAGCAAGCAACATGTGATTGTGTGGAATGGATTACAAGCTTTGATTTTGAATGATTGCTCATATGCTTATTATATTCATTGTTTTGTACATCGCTTACAACTGGCATTAGTAAAAGTATCAAAACAAGTTGTTCCCATTAGTGGGTTTTTTTCTAAAATTGATTTTGGTGATCAAAATTGTTAATACTTCATGCAAGCGTAATGAGCAATTGAAAGTTGTCAATGCTAATGAAATAGCACGTTTGATTGATCTTGAAGAGCTCAAGACTAGAAGTAGACTTAATCAAATTGGCACTTTACAATGACCTGTAGAAACACGTTGGAGTTCACATTTTAGATTAGTTTCTAGCTTATTAAGGATGTTTACTCCAACATGTGAAGTTTTACTAAACATAATTGATAATGCAAGTGGTGGTGAACATCGGGCAGAAGCAAAGTCAGCTTATGATGGTTTAAATTCATTTGAATTTGTCTTCATCTTGCATCTTGAGAAGGAAACTATGGAGATCACTGATAAACTTTATCAAGCTTTGCAAAGCCAATCTCAAGACATTTTAAATGCCATGCATTTAGTTTTATCTACTAAAGCACTTATTCAAAAATTTAGAGATGATGGATGGGATGGCTTACTTGCCACTGTGATATGATTTTGTGAGAAACATTGCATTGATGTCCTAGATATGAATGCTTGTTATTTTGGGAGGCGAGGCCAAGCTTGTAAACAGCAAGATGACTTTACAATTGAGCATCATTATCGAGTTAATATTTTTTATGCTGCAATAGATTCTTAACTATAGGAACTAAATCATCGGTTTAATGGGATGCAATAGAGTTACTTAGGCTTAGCTCAGCTTTAGAACTCGAGAGGCATTAAATTCTTTCAAAATTAGTGATCTTTATTTGTTGGTAAAGAAGTTCTATCCACAAGATTTCACGGATTATGACAAACAAGTGTTGGAGAAGAACCTTTATCATTATGAGCATAATGTAGTCCAGGATCTGGAGTTCAAAAAATTGAAAAGTTTATCTAAGTTGCGTCAATGGTTAGTGAGAACTGGAAATTCAGAACACCACAAACTTGTTTATAGAATGATGAGACTTGTGCTTACTTTTCTGATTTCTACTGTAACTACAGGGCGAGCATTTTTAGCTATAAAAGTTGTCAAAACTAACATTCATAAAAAAATGGAAAATGATTTTTTTAGGGACTCTCTAATGTTATACATTGAAAATAATATAGCTTTGACATTTAAAAGATCATCGAGTTCCCTTTTCATAGATAATGTATTAAGAGACAATAGTGTTTTGTATCTTTTGTTTTTGTTGGTAGATGATTGTATTTTAATATATTAAAAAACAATGATTTTTGTATATTTTTCTTGGTTGATAGTTTGTTAGTATTGTATCGATGTGTATTTGAATTTTCTTTTTCGCTTATCTCCGCCCCCTAGCTTGAAATCCTGGGTCCATCCCTGAGGACGTGGGTCTAATAATAGGTTCTTTAGGTCCTTTCTTCCTTGCTTTTCTTGGGCTTTTCTCTAGTGGGTTTGAGACTTTATCTTCTGGGCCATAATATAAAAAAAATGGGCATCAACACACATCTCTCATTTTCACATTTTAAATAATGTGAACATCAATAAAGAAATATGTGTATATCATGCATGAAATTATGAACTTTGTGCATATGAAGTATACAACAAGTACAAAATGATATTTCTATAAAAGATTAGCTTTTGAACTGTCAATCGAGCCATGACCTTTTCAACCAAAAAAATCATAATCTCGTCTCGGGGAGCTCGCATGGCCAACAAGAAAATCAAGATATTTTTTCCCAGTTCATATGCAACCCTAATTAGCATTAATTCTGTAACTATTAAATACATAAAGAAACACATATAAATGAATGGTAGAGAAGTTATTCTAAGATGGTTTAGAAGACAAATTATCATTTTTTTTATTATTATTGAGGATTATGCTTGAAGAGCTTTTAGGGATGGCCTATTCCTTTGCATTCAACTCCTCCTCTCCTCGGTTGAAATTGAAATGGATGCTTGCTTAATTGTTAATCTATATATATATATATATATATATAAAACCGAAGCCTTTGCTGGCACCACAATTTTCCACGTTAGCACAATATTTAATAAATAAATAAATAAATAAAAATTATAACTCCTCAAAACCCTAGCAACCTTAAAAAATAAATAAGTAAATAAAAATTATAACTCCTCAAAACCCTAGCAATCTTACCCCTCTCTCAAGTTAAGAAATATAAAGTCACGGTTTTTGCAAACTCTCTCTTTCTCCAGACGTAGGAAGCCCTAAAGCATTCAAGATCTACAAAACCCTAGCAACCTTACCCCTCTCTCAAGTTAAGAAATATAAAGCCACGGTTTCTGCAAACTTTCTCTCTCCAGACGTAGGAAGCCCTAAAGCATTCAAGATCTACAATGCACAGTATAGATTTTAGCTTATAAAATTCAGTTTTTGTAAGGTTAGTTTTGTTTATATATTAATTAATACATAGTACTTTGTTCACCATTGAATACTCATATAATCAATCTCCAATTCAGTGTTCAAGAATTAAACCAAAATTCTAATTGCGCTATCATAAAATATTATTATTAGTATGAATTTTATGGAGTTGCGGTTTCAAGAATTAAACCAAAATTCTTTTAAATTATCTATAATATTTTGTCCTCTGAAAATTTTATCTCTTTGATTTTAGTATATTGTGTTTCTTAAGCTATAGAGAGATTTTCTTTGGTTTCTGCAAACTCTCTCTCTCTCAAGATGTAGGAAGCCCTAAACGCACGGTATAGCATTCAAGATCTACAACTCACGGTATATATTTAGTCC
This sequence comes from Quercus robur, assembly GCF_932294415.1. Taxonomy (NCBI): domain Eukaryota; kingdom Viridiplantae; phylum Streptophyta; class Magnoliopsida; order Fagales; family Fagaceae; genus Quercus; species Quercus robur. The sequence goes on from NC_065537.1 coordinate 60,417,701, forward strand.
TTACGTTTAGGTTTAGGTTTTAAGAGATTTATATATTACTACTATGTGGTTGAATTTCTCGTGACATCAGTTTTATGTTTTTAACCAAATACATCTGGAAAGCAAGAGAAGGCGCATAAATATTTAGTCCTTATGTTTAGGTTTAGGTTTAGGTTTTAAGAGATTTATATATTACTACTATGTGGCTGAATTTCCCGTGACATCAGTTTTATGTTTTTTTTTTTTTTTTTTTTAATTTGTTTTATGTAAGGTTAGTTTGTTTACATCAGTTCTTTATCTCAAAGATAAGGCTTTTATTTCTACCGCAAGAACTATTTAGGTATGTATCCCTTGCAAGCACACATGAACTTAAATTGTCTTTTAATATATGCATACTTTATTATTTTCTAATAGTTTTCCCGTGCATCGCACGGGTTAGCGACTAGTTTTATAAATAGAGGAACCAATACCTCTAGATCCTTATCTCATTTAGTTGATGATTGCAGGCCCTTTTCAGTAGGATCCCTTGCTACTAGCTGAAGCGTTGCTTTCGAGAAGCAAATAGTGTGGCTCATGCACTAGCAAAGGAGTGGCATTGAGATTGAAGAAGATTTTGTTAATTTTTTGAGCCTTTCTTCTAAATATTTTTATGTCACTTAATCAAGATACTTTGGGTTATGCATATCTAAGGCATTGCCAAAACAATGCCAACAATTTGTAGTTTCTTCCTTCATCTATGCCAGATTCCACCCCCCCCCCCCTCCCCCCCACCCCAAATAAATTAATTAATTAAAAGAAAGAAAGAAAGAAAGAAGAATAAGATTTAGACTTAGACATCTTGGTAGATCCCAATTAACATACGAGTGATATTGACATTGTTCTTAGAAATCATTAATTACATATTGATAGATGCCAAAAGGCATAAGAGTGATATTGATAGTCCACTCTACGTATAAATCATTAACTGCATTTTAATTAATAGTTTATCACTACTGTGAGAATATAATTATTTCTTCTTATTTTCTCAATCACATAAATGCATGATTATCTTTTGATAGTTCCCAACCGGCATGTTGACGAAGGAAGTCAGTCAAAATGTCAAATACTCGCTTTACAACTTTGGGCAATAGTTAATAATCCATTTAAAGAAAATTTTTATAGGAAACGAAAAAAAAACAATTAATGTTTTGACAACTTTTTCAATTTTCCATAAAAATGATGTCAAATTTTTTTTAAATAGATTGTTAACCATTGTCCTAAGGGCACCTATTAGCATAACCCATATAGAATAAACAATTAGACATCAACATTATAACTAGTTAATTACTATATATGATAAAAAAAAAAATTAGACAACAATAATATATTGTACATAAAAAAAATAAAAACAAAAATATAGTATATTGTATAACACAATAAGCATTGGACAACAACAGTATCAATATTACTAATAATAATATATAATAAACAATTTACTCAAAAATGTATAATAAAAACAAATGTTCCACTCATGACTATAATTGCAACACCATTCCATTAAAAAAATATAATTCCTATATCATTATTCATTATACTTATAGTGTTATCATCACCACCACAAGGTGTGACTTGGTGGTAGAAGTCCTCATATGATAGGACTTGAGCCATTAGACTATAAATTCTTACAACAATAATCCTATCTAGGTTCCAATGGTACATGTAGTACTACGTATTGCCATCATGTGGCGTGAGGTTGATAAGTCTACACTGGACAGGGACAGACCTAGGTGGGGCCCGGGTCCCCTGGGTCCAATTTTTTATTTTATTTTATTTTTGTTATTATATATTTCTTTTTTGTAGTTGGACTCCCCTTGTAAAACCTTAGACCCCTCTTCTCCTCAATAAGCCTAACTTGCCTCACTCAAATAGCAACTATCCAACTCAAAATTTTAACAAAAAAAAAAAAAAAATTATTTTACTACCAAAGAACCAAAAATTCATGTGTTATTAGAGAAGCTAAAGTTAAATTGTTTGCAACTACAGTAAATTGGTATAAATACCAATTGACTGTAGCAAGTTGTTAAAAATAAAATATAATATTTTATTAACATTTGATCTCTTCCTTTAATTAAAAAACTCAAATTCCCTCTCTTCTTTTATTATTTTAATGAGTTGTTTATATTATCTTAAATAAAGTGATAAAAAAATAGAACAATATTTGATATTGAGTGTATTGTAAAGTTATATGGTAAAATAAATAAAATAGTTTTTTGATGTGCTAAAAGCTAAAATTTTTAGCATGACCACTGTAAATGCTCTAACTTCAATAAATAAATAAAAAAATCTTAGGCAACCTAGTATTAAAAAAAAACATTAATTTTTTTTTTTTATCTTTGTTAGTAAATGATTGCATCTTAATGTATTTAGAAACAACAATTTTGAGTATTTATAATTTTTTAATATTATATGGATGCCTATTTGAATTTTTTTTCCCTTTATACTCCAGCCACGCTAGTTTAAAATCCTGGGTCTGTCCTTGACACCAGAGACCTCCTTTTTTTATTCAACAAAAAAAATATAGTTTTATCATCAATATATATATATATAACCATCATATTAAAATTTGTCAGTTTCTCAAAAAAAAAAATATTAAAATTTCTCATAGTGAAAGTGTAAAATGAAATGACGCAAGTTTTAAGAGAGGTTTTTTTTTTTTTTTTTTTTTTTTTTTTTTTTTTTTTTAACTTTTCATTTGATTCGATGGAAACACTTTATGTAGAATAAATCTTAAAAAAAAAAATTTTTTTCTTAAAATTTGACTTATTTTTCTATATGTGGTTGTGATCTTGAAAATAAGTGAAAAAAATAAAAGAAAATAGAAATTGTTGTTGTTTGTTACATACACAAAACCATTGATATTTCTTATCATTAATAATCATATAAACGAAAACTTTGATTCACAATAGAAACCTCAAGTGGGAAAATATTTCGTATCCTTTACCATTTAAAAGCCTCAAATGGAATATATATAGACTCAAACTTTTACTAATTTAAAAAAAACAAAAAACATTTTCATTTTATTGGACTTACTTTTTTTTTTCTTCATTATATATATATTTTTTGCTGGTAAAATATGATCAACATATTTAGGTTTGGACCAATGCAGTTTAAGACATTTCAAAATTAACCAACTTAATCTGTAATCACTAATCACCATGAGAGAGAGAGAAAAAAAAAAGATTAAAGACAAAGTTGGGTTTAGAAATCAAATTAGTCAATTTTGAAATGTCCCAAAACTAATTTATCTATATTTTAGTCTTATATATATATATATATGAGATGGGTTTAAGTTACACCTGGTGTAACTCTTAAATAATAAATATAGTGGGAGAATGCTAGTCAAGTCGTGCAAGGAAACTTGGCTAAGTTTTGTTTGTGTTTTGCCATTTCGAACAATTTTAAATACATTTCAGGAGATTTGAAAGAGAGAGGGAAAAAAAAAATTACCTAAAATTTCTAGCCTAATTTTATTGAAAAGTTTAATAAAATTTATTTACTTGAAACAGGTTGGAACTTAGGAAGTTTGAAAATGTTTGACGTAGCCTTTATATATTATTTGGTGGAAAGCATTTGTATATATATATATTGGTTAGATTGTGTTGAAGAAAATATTATTTGGTGGAAAGCAATAAATAAGAAGAAAGAGAATGCTAGTATTAAATATTAATTAGGTAATAAGATGGAAAATAATAACATTTAATGATTTTTTTTTTTTAACCGTTAGATCTTTTAAAAATCTACGGTATAAAAAAGGTGTAACTTGAAACCATCTCTCTCTCTCTCTCTTCCAATTAAAATATTGAGTGGTGTAACATTATTTAGACACCAGGTGTAACTTGAACTCAACCAATATATATATATATATATATATATATATGAGATGGGTTCAAGTTACACCTGGTGTAACTCTTGTGAAGTTACACCTTTTTTCCACCGTAGATTTGTAAGTGATCTAACGGCTAAAAAAATATCATTAAATGCTATTACTTTCCATCCATTCATAATTAATACTAGTATTTTTTTTCTCTGTCCTTATTTATTGTTTTTTGCTTGATAAAAAGGCACACTGCCATTTTTAACCACTAGCTTTTCTATACTTGAAAAAAAATAAAATAAAAATTTTGCTTGGTTAAAGGGCCGCAATGAATAGTTGCTGCCCCAGAAACTGATTCTGAAAAGTGATGCAAGATTGGCGCCTTTCGAATTCCAACCATTTGGGCTAGTTCTCTAGCAGTGGTAATGTAATAATCCTACAGAAAGGTGAAATGAACACCACAGTTTAGTGATGCACCACTGTAAGAAACATGAAATTTTTTAAAGATTAAAAGAAAATGATGCGTGCGACATATATTTGTAAGAGTATTGTTAGATAAAACATGTATAGTCTTTTTCATTAAGAATTACATGAGGTGTGATGCTTTGGTACGTTTTCTTTCGAAACATATTTAGCTTTTATCATGGTGAAGCTGTCAAAATGCAAAATAAAATTTTAAAACAGGATTTGTTCTTCACTCGACCGATTTCTGTCTCTTCTTCTTGAGTTCTTGCTGTAAATTTTCCATTATCGATGTTAGTTTCAAAATTTTCTTCTGTAACTTCTATCTGATTTATCTTACAGGGTTTACTAGAAAAACAATAAATAAGGAGAGAGAGAAAATACTAATATTAATTATGAATGAGATGGAAAGTAATAGCATTTAATGATATTTTTTTAGCCGTTAGATTACTTACAAATCTACGGTATAAAAAATGTGTAACTTAACAAGAATTACACCAGATGTAACTTCATTCAAATGGTTTCTAAAACAAGTCAACAACACAAGCAAATGTGATTTTCCGCCGAAACAAAAAAAAATAATAATAATAAAGCGACGGCAGAGAGAGGGCACAGTTGGTATGAGAAGAAATAAACCGAGGACACAAAGGTAAATTCACTCCACCACAGAAAGAAAAGAGTTTTAGAATTTCTCCAATTTCTCAAACCATAAAAATACCTCTTCACACTTTTCATTCTCTTTTCCTTTCAGCATTCTCTCTCTCTCTCTCTCTCTAAATTCTCACAACAATGGCCCAGCCAGGCCAATTCCCCATAAACCCTATGAACCCGATGATGTACCACCCGACCGTACCGGTTTCGGTGCCCGTACCCGTACCCGTACCCGCATCTCTACCCTTACCCATGCCCATGCCCATGCCCATGCCCCGCCCCGTACCTACTGCCGCGTTTCCCGAATTCGAATACGGACAGCCATCATCGGCGGCCGGAAAGCGCCGCCGGGAAGACGAGCTTGTTTCGGCGGAGGACGAGTCGGCGGCGAAGCGGAGAGTGAAGTTGGCTCAGGACGTACTGTTCAGAATCGTCGTCCCGTCGCGGCAGATCGGGAAGGTCATCGGCAAAGAAGGCTGCCGAATCCAGAAGATTCGCGAAGATACCAAAGCCACCATCAAAATCGCCGATGCCATCGCTGTATGATGCTTCTAGCTTCTTCTTCTTCTTCCTCAAAATTTTTCGTGTTTTTTTTTCATTTTGTGTAGTTTATTATTCACGTTAGGGTTTTGATTTTGTGTGTGAATGTACGAATTTTTGCGATTTTGCCTGAGATTTTATATAGAGCTTTCGAGCTTTTGTTTGGCAGTTCTGTGAATCTACACTTTTAGAGCTTTAGTGATTATTTGCTTTCGAGTTTGTTAGGCGGTTCTATGATTGGCTTTCGGTGACTATTTGGAAAATTTAATTTGTGCTATTGCATTAGCAAAACATGGCTATTTGTAACAATTTGTATTACATACACTTTTAGCTTAAGGAGGAGTCATTTGAGCTATGGCTTTATGGGCTTTGTGTTTTATTGCTTATAATGTTGTAGTCGACAGGAATAGCATAAATGGGGGCTGATTATAATTCCATTAGGTTCCTTTCAAGTTAAGTGTCTTCACACATTTCTTGTGTGATTCTTTGTAATTTGTTAAGATACTTTGTGTTCATCATGAAGCAATGTTCTTTTTGAACAAATGAGTGTCTTTTCACATGTGGGTCATGTGATTTACTAACTTTTTAAGGTTAATCCGTGTAGTATTTGAAAAGCTTGTGGGGGGATAAATTGTGATAGGGCCAAACCAGAAGGGAATTTAGGGGTAAATTTGTCCACAAAATGCAAAATCTGTTCATTTGAACAAAACCTTTATAATTTCATTTTAATCCAAATTTTAGGGTTTCAAATGTAGCAATTGAAACTCTGTGGACTAATTTGTGATAAAAATTGCAATTTTTCCTATGTTTTATTATGTTAACCGAAAATGTGAAAATGCAACATTAGGAAAGGGTTCAGTTGTCACTGCAAGTGCTAACAATGTTTATTTACTTCAGTGAGCAGTTGTTCAAAGTGATTTTTGTCTGTAGAATTGAATCCTAAGTTTTAATCAACCAAATTCTGGTGATTAGTCTATTTCTAATTATCCAGTGGACTGTGGCATGTTCTAAATCTGTTTTTATGTTTTGCAGCGACATGAAGAGCGTGTAATTATCATAAGTTCTAAAGACAGTGACAACAAGCTCACTGACGCAGAAAATGCACTCCAGCAAATTGCCACTTTAATACTAAAGGTGATTTATTTCATAGTGAATGAACTTGAAGTAGCTTTGTCCAGGTCATATCATGTTAGCATGATTTATTACAATTATGTGGTGGGCTCTTGAAATTCGTTGTCAATAATATTTATATGTGCCCTAAATTTCATTTGAGTTTGATGCAAGTAGGCGCTTTTCTATAAAAAGTTTTATCTGCTTTCCATTTGTTGACAACATGCAAAGAGTTTAATGTGTTCAAATATTTTCTGGCCTTTTCTTAAGTGGCTTCTTTATTTATTTTTCTTATTGGACTATATTTATCTATGAACAATAATCTTAAGTTTAATGAGTGTGGAAGTGGTTTAGGTGGCTTTTAGTCTAGAATCTCTAGACATTATATTTACTACCAAAAATATTTGAATAGAATTCAATGGTATAAGGAGGGTAAGATTGTATAACAAACACTAAATCCGAGGGACTGGTGTAGCTTGATATTAGTTAGGTGGCCAGCCAATTGGTCTCTAAAGTGGTATATTCACCTAGGTGCATTTAGTCACTTGGAGATCACTTAGGTCTGGATTCAACTGCATTTATTTGAATGCATACTTCATCAATGATTTTGATCTTAGTAGGGTTATGCTACTGTCCTTCTGTAAGCTACTGGTGAAGGTCTGAAGCACCTATTTTGAAGACTTCTTTTCCTCAAAACTATTTCCTTGTTGTAGGAAACCACCTACCATGTTCTTAATCCCGAGTTCTTGTTATGTTAGAATTCTATATCTTTTTATATGAGGCTTCCTATTTGGGACGTTGATGCAGGACAGCCTAGGCTTCACCACCTAGAACTGCCCTGTAAACCTTAGGCTTCACCACCTAAGGGTTGTTTGGAATCACCATCAAACACAAAACAATTTTCACAAATGAAATTTTATTTATAATAAATTAATAATAATCCGAATACAAAATAAACCATCTAGAGCTTTTGTAGAGTTTCTAGGAATAAAGATAAAGATAACATCCATGAAAACTAATTCTAACTGAACTCAATAGTCTAAACTGATCCAAACTACTAATCTTTATCTAAGAATGTGAAATTTAATCCCTATCTGAACTCAAACTAAATAAATAAATAAACTTAAAATATGATATAATCTAATGAAAATCTAAAATAAAATTCTGAAATAATTTTTGGTTGTGCTTGTGCATTAGATGTGTTATTTGCATTCCCCATTAGTTTTTATGAAATGCCGTGATTAACAATATGAAATAATGAAATTGATAGTAAGAAAACTTCAAGTCCACTATGTTATTGTCCCTTAACAACTTGTTATCAAAATATTTGGGAGTTCCAATAAAAAGCTTAGCATGTTCGAAGTGCATTGAGTATGAAATTCTTTGTACACTACCATACATATGATTGGAATTTTTCCTTTGGGGGGTAGGGGGATGACTTGATAGTTTTTAAATGTTCCATACTCCTTGGGTGTATATAAAAATTATTTCCAAAATTGGTGTCGACGGACATTCTCAAATGGTATACATCGAATTGCGCACCACTTGCTTTACTGCCACTGTTGCTGGGTTAAGAAATGAATGTCCTGTGGGAATGTGTTTTTAAACTTATTAAGAGAAGACTGAGTGTTTCTGATACCGTGGTGGCACTGATAAAAACAATTTTCCTTGAAACAGGAAGATGAAAGCAGTACAGAGGCAAAAGTTGCAGCAGGACATGTGGCTGCCAATACCATAAGGCTTTTGATTGCTGGAACCCAAGCAGGTTGTTTGATTGGGATTTCAGGTCAAAATATTGAGAAATTGAGGGATTCCTGTGGTGCCATAATCACAATTCTTGCTCAAAATCAGTTGCCTTTGTGTGCATCTGCTCATGAATCTGATCGAGTGGTACAGGTGAGCTTCTCTATGCTGTCAATGCTAAAGTTAATATTAGAGTGTGTTGTTTAATTGGTTCTTGATAATTATTTTACCTTTGTGACCTTGTCAAAAGTGAGATTAAGAGACTTTGTTGCTTACTTTCGAATACTACCAAGATTCCTTTCCACTTCACACAATAAATGCAAAAGCTTTCAAATGTGACCAAAACAGTTATGTGAAATTAGTTAGTCCATCTTTTTTGTCTTGGTCCTATAATGTGCTTCAACAGTTAAAACTCAAATATTGAGGGTGAGTAAACCCAGGAGAGATTTTCATACAACACTTTCTAGGTGGGCTGCCTTTTAAAGATGCTTAGACCTCTACTGGAAAATGCATTCCAGTCTACAGTTCATCACTGTTAAGCAACTTTGGTGTATGATTATTTCCCTTTTGGCATAATACAACTCAATAAAAAGTACTTTTTATTTTTTATTTTTTATTTTTTTTTATTAAGTGCAACTCAATTAACAGTACTTAATTGCAGCATGGTTGCCTACCAATCACCTCTTAGCAGAACTGCAACTCAATAAACAGTAATTAAGAAAAACCTTTTGAAGTCATCCATGGAAATATTTCTGATTTGGTGTTGCATATCAAGGAGCTTAGAGCATTAGGCATTAAAGTATATAAAATTCATTTTGTATGTCAATGAAATTATAATTTACTGTCATACATGATTCATCCATAGTTATGCTTTGTTTGTTTTTTTTCTACTTAATAAGGAATAATGATTGAGATTCCTCTTTAACTCAGATATCAGGTGATGTTCCTGCTGTACTGAAGGCATTGGAGGAGATTGGTTCTCAACTAAGGTCTTATATTGTATTCTGATTGTCAGAACTTTGTCTTTAGACCTTTTTAAGAGTGCTTTTTTGAAAATTAAATTGTATGATTATAATCGATTCCATGTTATTTAGGGAAAACCCACCACGACAAGTGATTTCTATTAGCCCAGTGTACAATATTACATCAATCAGACCTCCTCAACCGTACCTGGACCCAACATCAGGTTATTGAATATTTTCCCATATCAAATGACTCTTTCAACTGCCATGTTTTGTTTTTTATCAAGTTTTAATATTTTGTCATAACATCATCATCTTTAGGACAACCAATCTTGCAGCTGATTATGTTACTTTCGAGATGATGATATCGGAATCGCTGGTTGGTGGGTTGATCGGCAGGAGCGGCACCAACATATCAAGGATCAGAAATGAGTCTGGAGCAATGATCAAGGTAGGCTGATCTTAAATTCTTAGGAATATGAATGAGGAGCAACTTACTTTTGCTGTTGCTGTTAATGACCCACTAATTATTACTTCACACCAAATCTTGGCCAATAAGAAATATCATTGCTTTTGTAATTTCCTGGTTTCAAGCTTCAAGATATACACAACTCCAACCGTTATTATTAATAAATTCATAGCATATGCAATGGAGTCCATTTACATATTGTTAGGGATATATAAGACGTTTTATATATAGCATTAAGTTCAGTCTTGTAACTCTTGTTTACTCATAAGAGGACATTTCCATTGCGTTTGTTTCAGCTTCTATTGGTTTCTTTTTAACAGGTTTATGGTGGGAAAGGCGAAACTAAACATCGACAAATTCAATTCGGAGGTAGCGCTCAACAGGTATATACGTCTTTCTTGGTGATATTCATAATTACTGGTCAAATACCACCTGAAATGAAACCATCTTGTAGCTGCCTGCATCACTACTATATTTTTCTTTTTCTGTTGGAGATATGAATATGAAGATATCAAAGTTCTCATTTTTTGAATTTTTGGATGCTTAACAGGTAGCATTGGCAAAGCTGAGGGTTGACGAATACATATATTCTCAGTTGATACAACAACCCGGTGCTCAACAGCCAGCGTAAATTATCCTGCCTATAAATGCTATCTTTTGTCCCATTTGGTTGCTCAGTTTTCTTTTGTTGATTTTCTACTTCTAGACTCTTGTAGCTCTAGTTCAGATATTTATAAACCCATGTAGATTTATAAATAAAATGTATAATAATATGATTGGTGAGGCAACCTCCAAAATGTGAAATATAATATATATATATATATATATATATATATCTGTTTGGTGATATCTTCCAACATGGACGCAAGCTGTAGCCATATAGACTGATGATTTTGTTCCAACTTCCAACATGATATCTATTAAAAGTTTTGCTGCATACCGGTTATACTTATGGATACGTCATGATGTCAGCTTGTGGATCAGGTTTTGTATGGCTGTGAGTCACGATCCTCTTTTGTCACATGAAATATTTCTGGAGTATAATTTAGATTTTATTAATACAATGAACAAATAAGATTAATGCCTGACATGGGCACTGAGATTCATAAATAAGAGCTTATTAACCTTTTTCATGGACTTGATTCATAATTGCATTATAATTTCAACAACTTCCACAGAATGATGAAAGATGCACTGAACAACAGAACTGTGAAACAAACTGCCCTGCTGTTAAAATAAGAGCACTAAATTTGAGCATGTTTTCTTGTTGTGTCCCCCATTCTTCTGTTCCATTGGAAAGCTAATAGACATGTTTTCTCAGTTTGCCGCTTTGATGAGGACGGAACATCAAGACCTCTTGCCCCCCTTGTTCAATAGTCATTTCTTGAGTTCAGTTCCTGGTAGATCCCAATTCACCTTTGCTGCAGCAAATGCTGTACCAGATTTTGAGACGACGGTGTTATACAATGATAATGTATTGTATGGTTTGCTATAAGAGAGAGTTGAATATCAAGATCTTTTTATTCCAAAACTTAGGTGGTGCATAGGAATTTTATGTGTTTGTTGTGAGGATATAAATCAATCACGTCTTGTTGAGTATAATTTAGTTTTCTAATTTATGCTAGCATAGTACTACTTGTTCATTAAAAATATCCTGGTGGAACTTTTAATTATTGAAGTCCTTTTTTCCCTCTTCATGTGTATATGGATTGTGTGTTGTTGGTCTGACTGGCAGAATTGGATTGGTTTCTGAAGTTATAGCATGTTTGAAAATTGCATGTTCCCATCAAAAAAAGAAAATTGCATGCATGAAGGTAACCTCCTCTTCTCTGGATTTTCTTAGTAAATTCCCTTTATGTGCGTGACAGGTGGGCTGAATGGCTGCTACGAAAATCCACTAACAAAACATAATTTTACATTTAAATATTGATTACATGGCAAAAATCAATCCACTCATTTCAAAATAAAATGAATAGGCTTTTAAGAACTCTATGGTATAGTTCATCTAAAAATCATATGGATTCATCAATTTTTATATGCCAACTAGTTGCAAATCCATGTGATGCATGGAAGTATATAATTAGTTTGAAATATAGTATAATGTATAATTTACTCTCTAAATTTTATTGTAGATAATTTGTTCTCCCTAAAAATTAAATAGTTTTTTTTTTTCTATTTTAAAAAATATATAATTTTACTGTTTTTTATTAATATTATTCATTTTTGAAGCGGTTCATATTTTTCTAAATTCTAATTATTGTTATTATGCATAATGAATTGAAATGGATTGATTGAAGTAGACTGAACGGATCAAAGTGGACCGAAATAGACTAAAATAGACTGAATTGAATCGAAGTGGATTGAATGAACTGAATTGGACCAAATAGATCGAAATGGATTGAACTAAACTGAATGGATCAAAATAGGCTAAGGTGAACTAAATGGGCCAAAAATGCTATGCTGATTTGGTTCAATAGGAGAGTAGCAATAATAAATGTTATGATTTAACTTTTAGATATTATATAAACTAGGAAGTATGAAGTATCGATCTTCTACAATAGGCTTGTTGTTCTTTCTTCTCTAAACCACAATTTACTCAAATGTTACCAGGGATACAAGGTATCAAGTCCCACATCCACCTTAGAAAATAATTAGCAACTAAATAATTCATAGACTCTACAATTTAAGATGCCAACAAAGTTAATACATGCACACATACGAACACAAAAGAGGGTGAGTGAAACAGTCTCTTTCCCCTCATTGATAGTCCTCAAGATTCTCATATTGAAAAAGATTAAAAATAAAAAAAAAAAATAAAAAAAGGTCCTTAGGTAATCAATAGTACACATTACAACCACTGAGATTAAGTAAGAAAGCTATGACAAATACAAGAGAAACAAATACATGATTGCTAAAAGAAACAGCAGGGTGCTACAAGTATGATTATTTTTGCTCCAACATTATACAAAATACAAAACTCGGCAAGTCATGATATCGGCACCATCCAATAGAGTCACTGGCCCTCTGTACCTGCGTTATAGGAAGACAATTATCTCTCTAACTAGTTAAATAGTATTGGAAGAACATGATTTGGATTTTAGAGGAGTGGTGCTACGTTGTGAATGAGATTTTTCCTCAAAGTGTAAGAAATTGGAAAAAATATTCATCTCAGAGCTATCAAAGCTATATATATATATATATTGTAACACCCCATAATTTTGATATCAATTAAATTATTATATGTAAATTATAAAGGAGGCCTACAATTAAATGGATTAAATTGATTAGGACCTAAAATATTAAAAAAAAAAATTACTATGAGATATGAAGCCCAAGTGAGATGATATACGTAAATGGACCTTGAAAACCCTAGTCTTTTACCTCTTAAGCTACACATGCATATACTTCTGAGGCTTCCTTTTGCTTCAGCCACGTCACACTACTGAACTTTGCCTTCCATCATTGTGGCTGTGAGAAGAGACTACAGGTATGGATTCTATGACTATATTAATGGAAATAGGACTCCTATGATTGTTATCATACTTAGACTAGGAAAGTACATATAGGCATGGGTCATGGAAAGGAACAAAGAGACGTTGGTCTCATGAATCTCCACCTATTCCTAAATTAAGGGAAAAGATGTCCTTTTTTTTTGAAGAGAGGGAAAAGATGTCCTATATTGTTATTATATTAGATTGGGAATGATGTAAATAGCTACATGTCAGGAAGGGTACTTTGTAGCTTTTAATTTAGATGGATAAGTTTCTCAAAAAAAAAAAAAAAAAAAAAAAAATTTAGATGGATAAAATATAGTACCTATAAAAATATGGTTACTCTGCCAACAAAAAGATATAGTGACAAGCTTATAATTCTAGTTCAGCATATGGCCATGCTGGTTTTATCTCTTTCGGATTGGCTGACCATGCTCAAGCCAATTCCATCTCATGTATTGTCGTGGGCCTGCGAATGTTCAAAACTTGTCGAGCTCTATCATTAAGTTTGGCGGTATTAAAGGAATAATGGGCTGGCCATGGGATTAATATATTAAGAATAATATTGGCTTCAACTATATATATATATATATTAGATTAATCAAATATCTATCATTCAGCCATACTGAAGTTTCATGAATACCTATGACTACGTTAATGGAAAAAGCTGATTAAGCAGCAATAATTTTAAGTCCAAAAATCTGATCAAAGCTGGAAGTGAATTGGATAGTTAAGTGAATAAATGAAGAATTTTGGATATATAAGTATTGTTTAGGATGAAACCGTTTAAGTGTGAAAATAGATTTTTAAATGAGAAATTGTGTATTGATGAACCTATTTTTGGTATTGCTAGGTTCTAATTCTACTGAATTGTTCTGATTCAAGGGAGGTTAATTTCCTTTATTTTTACAACTAAGAGGTAAATGGTGTTTACTAATTTTGGGGGTTTTTCCAAAACAGCGTTGATTATCAAACTATTTATATCAGAGAAATATGTTGATATTTTATATGTAAATTGATATTTTATATATGCTTCATGTGCACATTGGTTATTCGTTTTATGAAAAACTTGTGAGACAACCTGAATTTATTTAAACTTATATGCGTGAATATATCTTTATATTTTTGAAAATTATGAACGGATTATTTTTGTGAGCATATTGAAATGTGTTTTGAAAACCTATGGCAAATCGTGATTAGAAATTCAGTATGGTATTTAGTCTTTAGCAAGGGACAATCATATTGCAGCTAGTCCTTAGTAAGGGATGCTCCTAGAAAAGGGGACAGTACACATTTGATAACTTCTTAGCAAGGGAGTATACTGTTGAGGATCTAAAAAGGGAGCTCCTTAGCAAGAGAGTGCACCTTTAGGTTCCAAAAGAGCCATCCTTAAGAAAAGAGAAGAAAACGAGGTTCTAGTCCCAAAAAGGGGACAACACAACCCTATCAACGGGGCGTAAATGTTGAACACGAGAAAAGCCTAGGTAATTGTTTATATGATGGTATTGATATAAATATATATATATATATATATATATATATATATTATGATGGCTCACAATATAAATATGTTTTTTTTTTTTTATGTGAAATACTGATGAGTTACAAGTTATGAAATTGTTGTAAGTATTATTTTTTTGAAATGTTTGTTCTCACACCCTCAATGTTAGTGAATTCCACTTATTGAGTTATCTCACCTCCCTTTATTTCACATTACAGATACATTAGAGGGATTATTGAAGTAGAGATTCTTAGGAGACAGCAGTTACGAACTATTTTGTGGAATTGAGGATTTTATTATTATTTTTATGGCATTAAACATTGTATTAGAGAATTATTTTGAGAATGTTTTGTATTTGGTGAATTAAAACTCTGACATTTGTGATGAGATTTAAGGTTGCTGGTTTCTTTTATTTAATATTTTTATGGATTATTCAGATTAAATAGACTTTTATTGCTTATGATTTTGGGGCGTTATATATATATATATATATATATATATATATATATATATATATAAACAAATTGGACTTATTCCTAATTATCTGAATAGTCAAATCATGTCATCAAAATTCAGGTGGCATCAATATCTTCAATTTTGCTAGAATAAAAGAAAGTGACGTGACAAGCACATGGCATTGGTTTGAAGTAGTAGAGCAACCAATGTGTCATTAAGAAGTTACCTGTAAATTGAAGTCTTTCCCTGCGTCTTCTAGTTTTGAGGAGCTTTTCTCTAATCAAATGAAACTGAGCTACAACATCACTAATAATCATCCTCTCTCTTGGAAATTCCGTTGAACAAGAAACTCCAATTCCAAATATCAAAATCAAGCACTCCTGAATTTCGGGTCTACTAGTTCTATTTTGACTTTTTGTATCATCTATCCTTGTTTTCCCATCTTCTCTTTGCCAAAGAAGAACAGGATCTACAATATCAATGACTCGTTCGGGTAAATTTGCTTTCGCAAATTCATGAAAGTTTAAGCTATCTTTGAACATGTTATCAGTAGGCCTCTTTCCCGTAAACATCTCCAACAACAGTATTCCATAACTATAGATATCACCATAGGTTGACACCTCATTTCCCATACCATACTCTGCAATTGCATATAGTTTCATACTAAAAAATGGGAAATATAATATAACATGGAATGCTTTTAGTAGCATGTAATTGGAAAAAGAATGATGACAAACGAAATAAAGGTTTTAGGACATGCTATATCTTCTACCAGACATGTTTATTTGTTTGATAGAAGATATAGCATGTCCTTGTTTCCCCATCTTTTATATCATATGTCCTTGTTTTCCCATCTTCTATATTTCTACACTTCAAACAACATTATGAAGTATTTTTCATAGAAATGAATTTATAATTAAGAAGTGATGAAGATATTTACCTGGAGGAGCATAACCAATTGTTCCTCTTAATCCGATAGAGCTTGATTGATTAGTGGAACTATCTTTGGGTGCCTCGCGAAGGAACCTTGCCAAGCCAAAGTCACCAACATGTCCGATCATATCATCATCGAGAAGAACATTGCTAGGCTTGAGGTCACAATGAACAATTGGCGTATGGCATTGATGATGAAGATAATCCAATGCATTTGCAACATCAATAGCAATATTCAGTCTTTGAAGTAGATTCAAATTCTTTTGTTCCTCAGGAGCTTCATTTGTTCTTGCAATTGGGTGCAACCACTCGTCTAGGTTACCATTACTAATGAATTCATATACCAAAGCTTTGAAATCATGACCTTGATAGTCAACACCTGAACATGTTGTAAGTACCTTTACAAGATTTCGATGTCTGATGTTTCATAAAGCCTCACATTCAGCAATGAAACTCTTGGAAGCTCCATGGCGCAAAAGGTTAAGCACCTTTATAGCAATTGTACCTCTATCCTGATCAAGAACTCCTCTATACACAGAGCCAAAGCTACCTACACCAATTAAATTAGTGGAGGAGAATGCATCTGTAGCCTTTAAAAGACTTTGGTAAGACACATTCAAAAGTACATTTCTTGAATTATTTGAAGTATTTTCTCTTCCTTTTCTCTTTAAAAAGAAAAGAAGTAGAAACGACACCACCAAAGTTTCTCCAAGAAGCCCAGAAAGTATCGCGATTATTAACTTCAATGAAAGACTCAACTTTCTCTTTTTGGATTTATTGTATTTGCATACAGGAAGCTTCAGCTTAGGCATGCCTCCACAAAGCTTACTATTTCCCATAATCAAAGTTGCACTTGAGTTCTTTAAAACTCCCTTTGTCGGTACTTCACCCTCAAAATGATTATAAGACAAATTCAATAATTGCAAGATGTTAAAGCGCTCCAAAAATCTTGGAATGTTGCCAGACAAATTGTTATTAGAAAGATCTAAAATTTGAAGTCCTCTTAATGACTCCAAAGATGAAGGAATGACACCTTGGAATAAGTTTCCTCTCATGTTTAGAGATTCTAGTTTTACACAGCTCCCAAGACTTGTAGGAATTTTACCAAACAACATGTTTTCAGAAATATCTAAGTATCCTAGATTTATGAAATTTCCTACTTCCATTGGAAGTGCACCATTAAATTGGTTGGTAGACAAATCGAAGCTAAGTAGTGAGAATGAGAGACCAAAGACTTGCAGGAATATGGTACCACTGAGATTGTTATTAGCAAGACTCATAAAAATCACATTTCGACACTGACTTAGACTTAAAGGAATTGTTCCTTGAAGATTATTCTTGAGTAAATACAACTCTAACAATGCCGTCAAATTTCCTAGAGATGATGGAATGTTCCCAGTGAAATTATTGTTATTTAAAGCCAACTCTTGTAACTTTTGAAGCTTTCCGATTTCAAAGGGAATAGTACCTGATAATCTGTTTTTCCACATGGTGAGTGACTCCAAGCTAATCAGGTTTCCGATCCCAATAGGAATGTTTCCAAATATTTTATTATTATCTAGATACAAGTTGATAAGATTAGTGGAGAAGTTGCTAATGCATCTGGGCAACTTCCCCTCAAAGCTGTTGGCATTTATACCCAACTTGATTAGATTGGTTGCATTTGTCAAAGAAACAAAGAAAACTCAAGTCATTTGCTCCTCCACTTCCAAGATCATTGTAGGTAAGGAGTAAAATCCTCATTTTATTCAATTTCTCCAACGAAGGAACCTTCCCAAATAGTTTATTTTGGCCCAAAGTAAGTGAATCTAGATTTGAGGCATTAGATATTGAAATAGGAATAGATCCAGTAAATTGGTTTGCGCCAACAGAGAATACTTTGATATTCCGTAGGGTGATATCCATGTTTGGCGGAAGATGTCCTTGGATTTGGTTTTCTATTACATTAAATGTTATTAACGAAGAGAGATTGAAAAATGAGGGAGGAATTGTACCAGACAACCTATTTACAGCCACATCAAAAAATGTAAGCTTGGACAGTTGGCCAAAAGAGGTAGGGATAATCCCACCCAAGTTATTAGAACGTGTATCAAACTCTTCTAGAGAGGATAAGTTCCCAAAAGAAGGTGAGATACTTCTATTAGATTATTTCTATGAATAACAAAGGATTGGAGCTTTGACAATGTGCCAAACTGTGCTGGGATTTCTCCAACCAAATTATTATAACCAACATGCAGAAGAATGAGGCTAGAGCAATATGATAAATTGCTAGGAATTTTTCCATTGAATGTGTTATTTTCTAATCGCAAGACTTGCAATCTACGCAAACGACCAATTTCTGGAGGGATTTCATTATAAAAGCTATTGTTTTGGAGTGTTAAATTTCTCAAAAAGCTTAAATTACCAATGTGTGGTGATATAGAGCCTACCATTTTTTGGGATTGTAGGTCTAACACGGTGACCCTCTGATGTCGGCGACCACAAGTAACCCCTCGCTAGTGACAAAAGTGGATGCTATCATTCCATGACCTCATGACCCCAAGAGAGTTATGAGTGATCTTCGCTTTGAACTCAAGCAATGCCAAGCGGTCTGTCTCATTATTCCCACCACCCTTTGAGGTGACTAACAAACCACACCACAAGAGAAGAACAAAAGCATGGCTGCAAAAAGATGAGAATGATGAAACTGAACTCATAAGGTAAAGCGCCATGCACAGTCACCTAGGATGGTACAAACTTTTTTTTTTTTTTAAAAATGGCTGAGGCCTAAGAGGTGCAACTGGGTGAAGTTTTGTCAAAACAGAGGGTTTGATTTCTCATGTAATTTTTTTTGCTAAAGGATTTCCCTTGGAATTAGTTGCTCATGAAAGAGCACATTTATAAGAAGGTAGAGAACAACTTTCTGAAAACTTTCAAGAGCAATGTGTACATAACATAAGTTTCCACTCAGCGTGGGAATGGACCATAGTGTCAATCTGGTTCGCCACCTGAAATACTCCACTAGTGTCAATCTGGGTGAAAGTGAAAAAAAGTAATTTGGTACATGATTGACATTTTTGTTTTTGGTGTAGAAAAAACGTCAATTCTCGGTGAAAGTGAAAAAAAGTAATTTGGGACTAATTGTCTAGGAAAAAATTGTGTCTAGTCCATTATGAAATATGTATTGAAGTCCTATAGAGAGATAACTCCCTCTTTCCAAGCATGTTTATTGTTAAATTAATTTAAATTAATTTAAATGATTTAAATGATCAATTATCTCAAAAGTTTAAGTTATGATAAATTTAATTATTTAATCACATATTTTTAACACTCCTCCTCATAGTTAAATTACCGATTGTTCCAAAAACTTAAAGTTATGGTAAATTTAATCATTTAATTACATTCTTTTAAGTTCTAACACTCTTTCTCATGTGTGGACTCCTTTTTAATAAGTGAGGCCCAACATGTGTGATATTAAATAGGAGGTAAAATGGAAGAGATAATGATTGAACTTAAGACCTTTTGCTCTAATACTATACTATGCTATTAGAATATAGTAAATTTAATCATATAAACATATACTTCTAACATAAAGAGATAATGCTACATACAAAACCATTGTTTTATGGCTAAAAATTTATAGTTTATATGTTCATTGTTCAACGATATAAGCTATAAACCAACGAGGGAGAGACATGTGAGCACTGAATAAGAGGTGCAATTGGGTGAAGTTTTGTCAAAACAAAGGGTTTGATTTCACTTGTAATTAGGTGCTCGAAAAAAAAAAAAAAAAAAAATATATATATATATATATATATATATATTGTGGGTCCAGGAAGTCTACAGTCCGGCCCAAACTCTATTCAGGCCCAGGGCCCGTGCCGAGGAGGTATTATGCTGAGAACGACTAATCGATGGCCGGGGTGTCAAGGGGAACGGCTGAGAAGCTACCCTGTCCTCGGAATTCCAGAACTTCAAATAGGAAGACCAACTTCTAGGTGGATGCTGTCCCTAAACAGCCCCCTGAAGGGGATGTGTGTGGAATGGGGCCCATAGGGAAGCAGGGTGTAGGATTGGATCAAGGAAGATGCGTACCCTCCGCATTTAATACCCCTGCCAACGCCCAGATCCGATTAATGAGAAAGGACGTTTGGACGGTGTAAACTTCGATCTTCGCAACTAGTAGAAAGTAAGAGGGGACGGTTGATGGGATGGGTACAGAAATAAGCACTTGCCTGACCAACAAGTGGAGGGCTAGGATCAATCAAGATTGACTATATAATAAAAAGGTAGGTGCACCAAGCAGGGGGCGGGGAAAAATGGCCAAAAACCAGAACCTCCCAGTCCACCCTCAGGAGAAAGACTCCAGGGCGAAAATAACTTAGCTATGTATGAACATCATTAAAAGACTCACCGCCTTGTGACTAAGGCCTAGCCTTTCAAACCCACGCTCTACAAATGATATTGTTTGGGCATTTTTTACGTGCGAACCCAACACTGTTGTGGTTCGATACGAATTGTGTCCTTACATATATATATTTATATTTATTTAGAGCATTCATATCTGCAATTTTCGTACTATTCTATTTTATCATCTCAAAAGCTACTTTATCAATTATACTATACTGTTTTACAACACACCCAATATCCAAACTTTTATTTTCCTATTCAACTCATTAAAATAATATATATCACCCAATAAAATAATATAATCAAACCTCTTTCTCAATAAAATAATATATACTACCCAATAAAAAAATAAAATTTAAGTTTACAATGAGTGAACAGTAACTTGTATATGTAGAAATCCACTTTAACGCTATTGTAAAACTTTTTACAAGCACAAGACCGGATAATGGGGTTGTTTTGTGCTTTGATACTAAAATTTTCCTACATATACCATTTACATTGCCTTATGTGAATGCTCTAAACTCTCAAGAGCAATGTAGTGCACGTAAACTCTTGGAGGTAGAGAAGAACGAAATTTCTGAGAACTTTCAAGTTTCAAGGGCGACGTAGTGCACATAGAAGGGAAATGGGTCATTGTGTCATGTGTGAACCTGCTTTAGAAAAGATTGTTTGAATTAGAAATGGCCCCTAATTTGATTTGATTGGGATTTTTGTTTTTGGTGTAATAAGATACGTCAATTCTTTGTGGGGCAAAAAAAAGTAATAGCATGCTGCCTAGGAAAAAATGCTTATCTAGTCAAATATGAAATATGAACGTACAGCACCATTGTTTTGGGGCTAAAAATTAATAGTACTAGTCGCGAACCCGCGCGTTGCACGTGATGAATTTTTTAAGATAGTCTCATTAAATTTATTTTTTACAATTTGTATTAATTTAATAAATAGTAATGTATTTCATAATAACATTTTTATTTATTATAGGAACAATCATAAATGTAATATAGGAACAATCATAGACATAAATATAAATTTGAACATTCATATTTTTATTCATTATAGGAACAATCATAAATCATAAATATAAATTTTGTAGTACCAAAATGAAAACAAAAAACAATTCTCAAAAATTCAAAAGGCAAGTTAACAAAAATATTCATTTTTTAATAAAAGTTATTTATAACATTTTGTGAATCATTAAAAAGAATATAAAATTTGGAAAATTTTCTTTTATTTTTAAACAAACTTTCTAAAACTCTATTTTTTCTACCCTACAATCCAAACACAGAAAAATGTAACTAAAAAATTAACAAAACTTAACAATGATTAATTGAACCAATTAGCAAAACAATTTGTTGTTGATAATCTATTAAGGTTATTTTCTTTGTTGAAATTGCAATTTCGTCCACCCAAAACATATTATCAGATAAACAATTATTTGCAAAATCTAAGAATTAAATTTCTATATATGTATTGTTATAAAATAATAATAATAATAACAATTAAAATACAATTGCAAAAGCTAAAATATATCACCCTCCCGATTATTTTTGTTTGACTAAACCTTTGCTTCTCTCTAAATAAATGACATTATAGAATACTTCTTATACAACTATTAAGAGTACTTTGTCCACCCCAAAGGATTAAATAATAAACAAAAATTAGTAAAGTCTCATATAGTTTAACATCTAAATTGATCACGATAAAAAAATCAAATTCTAACTTGCAAAACAACTAATTATAAGCTCAAATCAAAACAAACCAATGGAATAAAGAAAAATAACTTGTAATCGGAAATTAGAATACCAAACTACCTAAATATGCATAAAAGTCGATGCAAATACCAAAAAGATAAACACATGTGATATGACAATTAAATCAACAATAAAAATTAAATAAAAAACCATTAGTAGAAAAAAAAAGGTTGAATCAATAAAATAGAATAAAAATCCACCAAAAAAGAAAAAAAAAATTGGAGAAAGAGAGAGAGTATTGACCTTTTTGTCGAAGGCCACTTGGAAGGAATAGCGAAGAGGTAGAAATGACATAAGAAGAAATTTATATGAAAATTAAGATGGCAGAGTAATAGTGGAATAGATGAAAGATTGAACAAAGTGAAACCATAGAATTTAAGAAGATATAAAGGAAACTTTTAAAAATCTAAAGGAAATCAAATGAAAATTAAAAAAAAAAAATATTATTGGAGGGGATGAAAGATTGAACTAAAAAGACAATGATTGAAGAAGATTAAAATTTGAAAAAATTAAATATGAATTGCACAAAAAAAAAAAAAAAAAAAAAAAAAAGAATACTAAAGATGTAGTTAGGGGTGTCCACAGGTCGGGCCGGGTCGGGGCGGGTGAATAAAAAATTGACCCAAAACCGACTCAGAGACCTGGTCGGATTTTTTGGTTCAGGTCTCGTCGGTTTCGAGTTGATTTGAGTCGGTATCGTGTTTATCACCGGGGACGAAATCTGGCTGAATCCGGCAAGATCTGGCCGAAATCTGGACGAATCCATCAAGATCTGGCCGAAATCTGGACGGATCCGTCAAGATCTGGCCGAAATTTGGCTGGATCCGGCGAGATCTAGCCGAAATCTAGCCGGATCCGTCGAGATCGGATAGAAATCTAGCCGGATTCGTCGAGATCTAGCCTAGATTTCATCGGATAACAGCGAGATCTCGCCGGATCAAGTCGGAAAATTGTAATACTTCGCTGGAAAGGATAAGGATTCAGTTCGGGTCGGGTGTCATGGATTTGGAAATCAAAAACCGACAACCGACCCGCGTGGGGTCGGGTTAGCTTCGCCGGAACCCGCGTTCAACCGCCGGAGTCGTCGGATTGGGTGGCGGCGGGTCGGACGTGGGCGGGTTGGCCGGGTTGAGCGGGTCGCTGGCTCTTCTGGACAGTCCTAGATGTAGTGCATAAAGAACTTTATAAAATTTATTACAAAACTTCCATTAATATATATAGTATAGATATGTATAGACATTGTTTTTGGTTTTTGATACTTCATTGATTTCATTATTTAGTTATAAACATCTAGAATGACCCTCTAAATTAAAGTAGATGAATATATAAAGGCAAAATTATATGTGAAGTTTGAAACCACTCAAGTTTGAAACCACTCTAAATCTATTTATATTTGTCTGTAAAAAAAAAAAAAGAATAAAAATTAAATTCTAAATTAAAGTAGATGAATATGTAAAGACAAAATCATATGTAATGTTAAAACTGTTCAAGATGAATGTATAAAGTCAATAATCTATTTATATTTTTTTTTATAAAAAAAATAGGAATAAAAAATAAATAAGAAAAATAATAATTATGTACCTAATGACATGACGTTGAGGTGACGCAACAGGAGCTTAGCTACAATAAATATTACGCTTCAACTTTTAGATATATATAGATTTAGATTATTAGTAATTTTGCCACCACACAATATGTGACATATATAGTTTCATGTTAATTGTATTAGTGAAATGAATATACATAAACTATGTTATACATTTGTTGAAATCACCAAACAGATTTCAATAATAATCATGAAAACTTAATTACTTATTTATGGGTGAAACATTACAAATCCAAACAATATAAGAATTAAAAACAATTCGGTTATCTAGTTAAATTTCTCAAATCACATGGAGTACTCATATTATATGAATTAATCTCCTTATAATTGGTGGTAGCTACTTTTAGACACAAATTTGCCAGTTACTTCTCTCCAATTCAATCCAACATGTGATCTTCCTTCGCCTATTGGCAAAATGTAAATTGTTTTTTGCTCCACATGATCATTGAGAGATTTATCTAGATAAGATTGTTGTTTGCTTAAGCTCTGAAACCAACACAAATTAGATAGCTAGATGCTTTAACCTATAATAGAATAATAATAATTCAAAAATTGAACCATCTAACAAAACAATAATGGCAATAATTAAGTAATCAACAAATAACGTAATAGCAATGTCACTGAGGCAAACAAAAGAGAACATGTTACAATGTTATATTTCTATAGGAGGATTTCACAATGGGATACAAATTTCAAATGTAACAATGAAAGTTATAATTTTTTTTTAAATAAAAATAAAAATTAACAAACCATTAAGCTAAATACAAAACACAAATAACTTTTTTTTTCCTTTCTTTCAATGGAGAATATGTAATAATGTTAGTTCATGCATTACACTAAATGTGATAATGATTCATCAAGTCTATTTATAAATCTCACATTTTGATCATGAGTCCATAAAAGAGGTTATTTTTAGCAAGTGGCTCCTCAAGTAAAATTATTTTCTGTCTTATTGAAATTAAAAAAGCATGCAGCTAAGAACATAACAATCATTTTCAGATTGAATATGATAGGATGATGAGAAATGGTCTAAAACTAACAAACCTTTGAATGAAAATCCAATGCTCTTAGTCTTAGATGGTTTATATATCTGTGTCAAGTTTGTGTATGATATGTTGCTGTATAATGTCAAAGAAGATAGGAAAAAAAGACAGCGAAACCTGTACCTTGAGGAGTATTTGAATAGATTATAGTGCCCTAAACTTTGCGGATAAGAACTACAAATTCTAATAGAAGCAAGAACCTGGTCACCTCTCTTGGTTGCATTCCAAAAAAATTCTACATGCTTTCCAATTTAACTTATGAGGAATATGAGAGATGTTGACATGAAGGCACTTTGCACATCTAGCCTGTTCCAAATACTTGAGGGTGTAAGCAGTACTCAACTCCCCTGAATAACCAATAATGGTCCTACAAAGATAGAAAAAACAAATTGGGAAGTCAAGCTCAACCCCATGGGCAAGAAATGGTTAACTTTTAGTGCTATTAATAAAACTTTGCATGTGTAGAGAATTAGCGGGAGCTTACTTGTGTGACCCCGAAGCTCCATAGAAAGCATTGATATTCCCCTTTTAAATAAGTGTAGAGGGAGGCCAAGAGAGCTAATTTAGGTGGGTTTTGTGTTGTGCCTGGGCGTGAGAACTCAAATTTAATTGAGAAGTGGAAAGGGTGAGGAAGTAAAAGTATCTAAAACGCTTTGACTGGAGTGTAGGTGACGGTTGTTATCTGCAACGCCAAATTTTATTTTTATTTTTTTTTCCAATTAATTTGAAATGCCATCCTTTTGGGATGAAAATCTAAAACGCCAAATTTTTAATCAATTTGAAGAAAGATGAGTTGGAGAAAAGAAAGAGAATAGAATGACATTCACTTATGTTTCAATAAAATGACACCTATTACCATTTTGTGCAACAATTAGTTCTAAGGATTCAACTTTTATAATAGATTATAGATTATATTTTTTCAAAATATTTTTTTAAAGATTTTATGCAACGATTACAGGGGGCTTCAAATGCTAGTGATTTTTTTTTTTTATATAATAATAATAATAAATTTATTGTGTAAAGTCAATAATCTTTTTTTTTTTTTGGTAAAAAAATAGGAATAAAAAATAAATTATAAATTAAAGTAGACGAATATGTAAAGACAAAATTATATGTAATGTTAAAACCGCCCAAGATGAATATGTAAAGTCAATAACCCATTTATTTATTTTTTGTTAAAAAATAAGATTAAAAAATAAATAAGAAAAATAATAATTACGTGGCTAATGATGTGGCAATGAGGTGGCGGAATAAGAGATCAGCAGCAATAAATGTTACGCTTCAACTTTTAGTAATATATAGATAAATAAGACTAATTCCTCTTCTTTTCAAGCCTACATTTTTTATCAAACTCGACCTCATTCAAAAGTGAATGAGCTTTTTTGTGGATCTCATAGAAAACATGCATAAGTCATAGCGTTGTGGACAATGTGACAAACCCGTTATAAATGGAGGGGAAAGTAGGTGGAATAATCAATCATTACAATCAATGAAGGAGATTGAAAGAGACAACAAAGATGAGCCCAAAAGGGAAGGCTCTAATTAGTAATTAGGAGTTTCTGGCCAGTTATGGGTTCAAGACCAGAAGAGCTACGGCTAATTAGAGCCCTTGTTCGGTTGGAAGTAGGAAATCAATCCCAATTGTAATCCTGGCGCAACTCATGATTTAGTCTCCTTGGTTCAATAATCTAGTCTATGAAAAGACATCTAGGGCCAAAGACCTTTGCTTGCTTCTTGTTAGCAATTCAACTAATCTAAAACTACAAAAATTCATCATTAATGCTAGGGTTAATAGGTGCGTTGCAAATCTTAATGTAATGTGACAAGACTTAGCCTGGTTCATTTGTTCAAAGGGGATATTGGTTCATATTCAAAGATGAGGAGTTGATAATCTTTTGTCCATATCTCTTAAATTATAATGAATTTTTTGGTGAAACTTGTTTCAATGGAAAGTTAGTATGCATTTGGCTCCACGTTAAGGAGCCAAAACACGTTTTTTCCAGCCAAAAACCCAAAACTGCGTGTTTGGAAAACCTTAGCAAATGTGTCTTGTAAAAATAATGACTTTTCTAAATACGAAGAAGACCTGTGTTATCGTGTGGCAATTGGGGAGCTATAGTTGTAAAACGCCACAAGCGCATTATAAATATTACCATTAGAACAAATAAGATATGGTCACCGGAAATTGACACAACAATTTTGTATTGGAGAGTTCGCTCATAACTCGCTTAAGCAAAATTGTTAGGTCTTGAATTTTAAAATTTGCTAGAAAATGTGTTTAAGCTCGATTTTAATCATAATTTATAAACCTATATAAGTCACCTTTCACAAGACTTTTATAGCCAAGAAAGAAATTTATACCAAAGTTAAACATTTCAAACCTTTTCCTTTCTTCTTGAACCTAAAAGGAGAATTATCCTTTTTGCTTTGTTTTAAAAACAAGAAAAACTATTGTGTTTAAGTGAGCTTTAAATATTTCTTGAATCACAAAGATCTTTTCCGGTGTGTTCACTAACCTCTTTAAAGTGCCTGAGGTTTTGGTTCATGCGAACTAGGAGTTTCTGAAGGAAATTCGCATAAGAAGACGCCAAAGATTCTAGAGCTATTACGGTAGAAAGGCAAATAAAACTTTACAAATAGGGTCTAATTAATAATTATATAATAGTCTTGAAAGTAGATTGTTATAACTGCTCTTCTTATAGTGAATTTTCTACTAGATGTGTCTTGAAGTGGTTTTACCATTGAAAAGCTTCAGTCTTTGGTTTTCCATCTCATTATCAAATCGTATGTCATGCTCTAATGGCCTTTATATTGCTTGCTTTAAGAGTAGGTATGTACTGGTAAAAATATTATTATGTTTGTGGATCACTTTAGCTGAGATAAATTGATAATTCCGCTACCTAATTTGCACAAGGAGTCTAATGTAAATTTTCAATTAAAGCCCTGATCCTAGACCCGATGTCACTTTATAACCTCAAAAAATAAAAAACGTAAAATTACAGAAGTTTTTGACTCCATGCTAACTTGGTGATAAAGTCTTTGATCAACAATGACTAATGGGCTAAATCCCTTTCCTTTCAAGGTTAGGAACTAAAATGCCATATCTAAAGGGTCAGGTGCTAGTTAATTATTGTTCACTAATGATGAGACAGAATCCCTAAAATAAAATTAAAAAAGAAAAGAGCAACCCCGAAAGTTCAGACTTCTTGGTTATTATCTTTTGGACTGTCCAAGCATCCAGAGATGCATACTTGACATGATCAAAAGTTTTCCCAACTTTTTGCATTTTTGATTTACTATATTACTTTTTAAGTTGTTGAGAAAAGCCAGTGTCTACTACAATACATAGAGGAGTTATTTTACAAAAAAAATATAAATAAATAAAAAATTCAATGGACTACGACTGACTGATAAAGCAATGTCTTTTTTTATAAATGTTGAACTATGAGGTGTTGAACACTTGCACTAGCTGAGAAACATACACAGCATGGGGGACAACAAAGCCTAAACTCTAAATAAAGATCCTAATTAGGATTTTTTTTTTTTTTTTTTTTTTTTTTTGCACCAATGAAAAGAAAACATTTATGGAGATAATACAAGTATATAAAAGATATCAAGGAATTAAATAATAACAAACAATTATGTCAACAAATATTACAAAATTGCAAAAGCCTATGAACTGATAAGACCTTACACTAGAAAACAGAAGCTGGTTTTTGGGTCTTCAACCCAAACAAATTCTCAAATAATTTAGGAGCCATAGGAGGAAGATCCATAGTCTGAGGAGCCATGAAATTGACAATCTTTTCATGAACATTATACCTGCAAAAATTAAAATGCACGAGAATAATATAAAATACACATTCAGATATGACCGCAACTCACAAATAAGAAATTTTTTTGGGGCTTGGGAGGGAGTAGTTACCTTATCTTGCGACTCTTTGAGGCACGCCGATCGACGATCTTTCTCTTCTTAGTTTGCAACCTTTTCAAAGCATAAAAATCTGTGTAACAAGGAATGGTTAAAATCAAGGAGTCACTTACAGAATGTTTAATTAGTAGATTTCCTTTGAATACAATAGGAAAAGTATGCAAATGATGTTCACCATAAACCAAGTTCCATTTGAAAGTGTAGAAAAATATCTTTTGATTTTTTTTTTTTTTAATAAAAAAGTAAAATTTTATAAATTGTCAGCTGGGAGTCCATTTTCATGTAGACTACATAGCTAAGTTCCAGAAAACCTATGGTCAAATTCATAGATATAGATAATAAAATGATATTGACCTTGTCACTGGGTTCTCTCCAACTATTGGCAGAATAAAATGGCACAGTATCAGACAATTATGTCCGTCCATCCATTCATTTTCACATCCAAAGCAGTGCTACAACCGAGATGGGTATGACTCACGAGGTATAGAAGAAAAACCCTCCCACCCCCACCCCCACCCCACAACACCCCCCCCCCCCCCCCCCCCAAAAAAAAAAAAAACCCTCCACCCCCATTTTTTTTCCCCTCTTTTGGATACAGAAAGTGATTCATTCATAATCAAGCAACAAAATTCTATGCAGTCATTTGGATGAACTTATTTTCATCTTAAAATAAAATTTATAGCTTTGTTAAAGCATCATCTTTTCTAGGTATAGCCGTAATTTTTTGTATAATAAACAGAATAAGCTCAAACAAACATTGAGCAACACATCAACCTACTGCAACCAGCAATCCTCTTCCTTTTTTTAAGGCTTGGGACCAAGTGTTGGGATATTAAGAAGCAACATGTTCATAGAATGAGAATGTTAAGATAGATAAGTAGTAATACAAAGATAGTAGGGACACAATGAAGAAAATTGCTTAAATTAGTCATGTGCAAAGGAGAGCAATTAATGTACCAATGAGAAAAAATGATTTGATTCTAGTTGAGAGAAATTAAAGAGAAAGCAAAAGACCTAAAATAACCCTAGTCGAAGAAGTAAAAAATGGCATAGTAATTAAGGAGATAACAAAGTATGATTTTGAATAAGATAGAATGGTGGAGAAGAATACGTGGCCAACTCAAATTAGTCTCATGGGGATCCATTACTGACCCTAAATTTTTGACAATAACAGATTATTGTAGTTGTTGCAACCAACAAGACAAGATGTCACAATATGGACATGAATGCAGAAACTCTTATTGATTGGGTCCAAGAGCAGAAAAATAAATATACAAATTTCAAAATGCAACAAAATTTTACCAGATGATTTTGGGTCATTTGTCTCTAAGAATTCCTTCAATAATTGAGTGTAAAATTCGGAGTCATCCAAAAGTTCTGGATCACCATCAGCTTGTACTTCCTATTCAAAGTAGAAGGATATAGCAAACATCATAATGTGATGAGAAAAGCATAACTTTGATAATTTTACACAATCCTCTCTCATTTTACTTTTCTCTGCATAAATAAAACTGCATAATATCTAATGACATATAGCAGTAATCATTCAGTAATCCCCATCAGCATATGCTTTTTACTCAAAGTTATATAAATAACATTCTATTCTTACAGAATGATAAGGTTAACAAATGTATCCAAGAGGAATAACGTCTCTCTGAGCTTACAAAAACATTTCATTTTTTTAGTTTTTCACATTACAAATTATATATGTAACA
The DNA here is from genome assembly GCF_932294415.1 of Quercus robur. Lineage (NCBI taxonomy): Eukaryota > Viridiplantae > Streptophyta > Magnoliopsida > Fagales > Fagaceae > Quercus > Quercus robur. The sequence continues at coordinate 60,448,286 of NC_065537.1, forward strand.
AATTTTTTTTTTTGATAAGTATATATGTAACAAAATTAAGTTGCATTATATCTCATGAGTCATGACAATATGATTGCCATCATATTGAACAGAAGCAGTGAGGTGTTCTTCACACACAAATAATGGGTTCTATTTACATAGCATCTGAGGGAACAAATGATCTGCAAAAGAAGGCCATGGAGTAAAGTTGAAGCCTTATCAATAAAATAAATAAAATATATTACTTATCAATGAAATGTGTGAATTTGCAAGTCACCTAGCAGATCTGATCAGAGCTAGAAATTCAATTTCCATAGACCTTCAAAATACACCTTTACTAAATCTTATTGATCTTTTCTTTAAATCATAAGTTATAATAATTGTCCATTTCGATGAGTGGTGGATTAATATTAAGTTGTTTGTTCAGCTTATTTTGTTCATGTACAATAAGTTCTACATTTTCTAAGTACAACTATACTTTTGCCCAGCTCATTTTTTAAGCCAATAAACCGATGAAAATAAGTTCTCCCAAACAAGCACTTAGATTTGGTACCCATGCAAACCCAACTTTTTTCCCAGAAAGAACCACCAGCAACCATTTCTGTTTGTATTCCCTATTTATCTTGTTTTTCGACCATAACAAGATACCTAAAAAGTATTTTGGCATTCTGAAGGCATATTTGAAGGAGATTGGACTATCCAATGTGCTTAGCATTAGAAAGCACAAATCAACCCACAGAGTGCACTATTGCAAAGATTGAAGTCAACACCATGAGTGACACAAAACATTGGAGGTTTTCTATGAGTATCCCAAGATTAACTTCAATGTTAATGGTTCTGTTTGCCATGATAGTCCATTTTAGACAATGATTTGGTACCTTCAAATGCAATCCAATATTCACTCTCTTAGACACACAAGCACACGTATGAGAAAGATTTTATTTTTAGAGAATCTGGTATTTAAACAAATTTCCATAGTTTTGCTCTCAGGTGGGGTTCTGGAATCAAAATGAACATTGTATAATCAACTCAAGTAGACACACAAAAGTAGGATTACCTCTCCCTTAGTGCTATTCTCCTTGTCAGGATCCTGTCATCAACATGCCAGGTATTAGAATACAAATGTCAAATAGGTTAATTTTTATGTTACCTTGTCCATTTAATCTACATGTGTGTGTGGCCTTCATCTGAGTGTAAATATACATTCTCTCTTAAGTATAAAAAAATAAAATAAAAAGAAGAAGAAAGAAAGGGAGATTATCTTACAGTCCCAAATACGCTGACTGTTGATCTCCTCAGTTGCATCTGCTTGAGCATTCTACTTGGATCTCTCATATAATCAGCAACTTGCTCACTAATATTCTGTGTATGGAATAGAAGAATTTAGTGAGCCTGTTTTACACCTTATGGGCATGGTAATCAGCCCAGTCATAAGGCCTAACCTGATTAAAAGCATGCAATTTTCCTTTAATAGCAGCAGCACCAGTTGCCACCTCTGTCTTCCTCTGCCATTTGTCTATTGATTTGTCTCTGAAGGAAGCTATTCTAAAGGATACAAACATGAATAATACAGTCAACGCCCAAATTAAGAAATTAATTGCACTAGTAGGCTTTTAATGAATGCAAAGATGATGTGATACAGTGATAGATATACAACAGAACTAAAAAAAGGCAATAAAGCATGAAACATGGGTATATAAAGGGTAATCATTACTTTTAACATGTACTTTACTAAGATTAAGACAGGTAATTGGATTCTCATTTTTTATAAAACAGGTAATTGAATTCAGGTTGTTGAAAACAAAAACCATAAGAACAAAAAAAACTATTACCAACTTAACAGAGACAATTCTGCTCCAATACCAGGATTTTCCTCCTCTAGGATTTCAATCTCAATAATGTGTATATATCCCAAAAAAGATACATTCATGGAAACCTCCATAACATTAATAACAATAGACAAATAACGAAGGCAGTATAAAAGAATGAAAAAAGGACTAACAGCCCCCCTCAAGCACAGTTCCAGCTCACTTGAACATATCATCATCATCAGAAAGAGGCTGTTGTAATGTCTACCTAAGCATGTCACCCAACTCATTGGTATTGGATGAAGAATTCAAAAACTGTATTTCCTACTTTTTACAAAAAAAAGGATGAGTTCAATGTTCAATAGATCATAAGCACATCTAGAGGATGATCAAAGTACCTCAAATGCAATTGAGAAACCCTTGACCAATCTTCGTCACCTTCAACATTTGAGTTTTTAGAAGCTTCTGAATGCTTGGATGATCTTTCAGAATTACCTTAAGAAGAGAAACCTTGTTAGGATAAGCAAGCTTAATCAAAAACTTTTCATGCACATACGTAGTTTATTCTTGAACAGTAATCATGCACAGAAATCATAGCCTGAAACTAAAGCAAGCAATAGAACTATGCAAACTAAGTCTTAAGCCTAACTGACAAGCTCTTGCTGGCTTTAAAATTCAGTCAACATTTATCATTAGCTTTATGTTGAAGAAAGATTGCAAAAGAAAATTGGAAATATCAGAACCCTTGCAGGAAAAAGAAAAAACAATAAAAATCAAAGGAATAGCATTTGGTATAGTCTTCTCTTTTTATAATATCTGACTTTGTTGTACAGAGATTATAAACTCTTTGAGAGATAAAAAGTATGATAAGGAACTCTAAATTTAGAAAATAGAATCTAGCAAAATGGTAAAATTTTCATACACAGTGCCAGGTGAGTAGAAAACCAAATAATACAATACAGAGAGAACTTGTTCCATACCATCTGAGGATTCAGCAACAGAAGGATTCTTCTCAAGCAAAGCCTGTCAGAAAAGAATTATCACAAGATGAACAGCGAAAATATATTGACAGAAAAATTTATAAGGCCAAAATAAAGCATCAACTGCTGGTCATATTCTTTGGAGCTAAATGAATGTATATCAAGTACGTAAAAATAATTAAAAAATTCCAAAACACCCATACCTCTTGTAGTTCCAATAGGGAATCTAAAGTATTCTTAGATGAGGTAATGAGGTCTGAATATGCTGTATTGACACCCTCATCTGAATTACAGAATGAAGACCTAACGGGCTCCTGCAGACAATCCATCATCTTTAGACACTATATTTAGATACTAAAGAGCTAGAATTAAGTTAAATAAGAGTAAACTACCAAAAAAGACCTGGGGTAATCTATTTGCACTTGAGAATGCTTTCTGAACTAACAATCTGAGCTCCAAAGCTTTGTCCCAGAGAGCCTTAAGGAAAAAGGGGAAAGAAGTGTATCAATGTTTAACCACACTCATAAGAGAGGGAAATGGTATAAAGAATAAACTAATTGCTTCAAAGAGTATAATTATTAAGAAAGGAAAGTAACAGTCAAGAACACTATTTTTAAGAGAAAAAGAAAAAAACTGATACAACCAAAGGAAGGAAAACTGATGACTGAATCTGTAAAACCCAAACCTTTTGATTCTTCACCGCCTGACCCTTAAGAAGATCTTCATCCTTGTGACGCTTCAAATCATTAAAAATATCTCTGAATGAAAATTGAAACCCAACAATTATAAAACGGCATACATTAAGAGATATGCATGGGCATCTATGTCATAACAAACATGCCTAATATCACGTATGTGAGTAATTGAGAAGCTGTGTGCCACAAAGAAACTACTAACCAAACATTTTACAGATCCACCTTTCACCTAAACAACCATAATCATGATGCAAATGAATCTAATATCTATACAAAAGAGAAAAGCTAGGAAGCACGGACACAGACATGAACACTAACATGGGTACGGGTATGAAATGAGCAATTTCTGAAAAATTATAACATGAAATGACCGATACAACACCAGTATGACATGGGTAAGACACGGATACAACATGGGCACGGCACCCTAAATGAAGGGTCCGCACTTCCTAGGAGAAAAGTAACACACACTACAATCTCTGCACGGACAAGAAGTCGGTTTGCTGACAAAAAAAACTTCCCAATTCATTGGAATACACCCTCCCCATAGATTTTCCTCCAAATTGTAAGTAAAAATTACTGGGTACAAGTCCTCTAAGATATCAAAGAATCATATAAAAACCCACACCCAGAATCTAAAAGTCAATAATTTTCAATGTTAATACACAATATCAAGTGCACAACCAAATGTGATAAACAATAACAGAGAGTCTTACATTTCCTGGTGCTTAAGATTCTTATACTCTTCTTCTAGCTGTTCCATCTCCTCATCTCCATTGTTAGCTTCTCCTTCTTCATCTTCATAATCAGCTTCTTCATGCCCCAACTACATCATAAATTGCTCAATTAACAAGAATCACAAATACAAAAACCAAACCCAATAACAATATTAATCAAGATTACAGTAATTATTGTAAAAATTAAGAAAGGAAATTTTTTTTTTTTTTTTGCTCACAGTTAGATTCCTGCTGTCCATGTCTTCATCAAAATCATCAAAATCTTCGAAATCACTGTCGATGTCTTGCGCTTTTTTCGACCGCTTCGAAGGTAGACCCATTATAAAAACCTAAGAATTTTCCAAAGAACCAAATAGTTTTCCAAAACCTTGAACGAAGAAGAAGAAGAAGAAGTTTAGCTGAGTTTAGGGTTTTAGAAAACAGGGTTTTGTTAAAGATTCGGGCTTTTGAACAGAGGAAGAGGAAAGTTTTTGTAATGATATGGGCTGGGCCTGATCTAATATAGGGCTTTACTAATAATCTAATATAAAAACCAATTTGTTAAATTATTTATTAATTGTAAATAAATTTTAATTAAAAACAAGAAGAAATTTTTTTGAAATATAAATAGGGTTATCGTATGGGACAAAATTAAAAAATTGTATAAATTCACAATTTTATTTATGTTATGATGAGAGGTTCACAATGGAAGAATTAAAATAAAAATAAAAACTAGCAACAATGAAAGAAATATTGCATAATAAATTTGGTCTCGGACTCCAACTTGACTAAGGTTCATGTTATTGGTGAAGTTGTGATTGTGCTCAAAACTTGTGTTGATTATATATATGTTTGTATAAATAATAGAATAAATAATTCTATGATATATTATACTATTTAAACCCTCAATCAAAAACTTGCAATATCATTTAAAATATATATATATATATATATATTAGAATAAATAATTTCATATACAAACACAATCATAACAAATATTTATTAATTGTCATAATATTTATTAAATAGTTCCATATAGAACTAAAATCATAATAAATAAATATTAATAACTAAATAATTATCAAATTCATATTTAATATATTATACACAAACAAAATCAAAATAAATTTGTATTAATAAGTATAATAATTTTCAATTTTCAAATTTTCTTTATATTTCTTGAAACTTCTAGTAATTGAGTTTAAATTTTATTTTAAATTTTGTGTAAATTACACCAACCTCCTTTAAATTTTATGAAAATGGCACTTCGCTCCAAATGTTTGTATAAATAATACTCTCTTATTGATTTCTATAATCACAATCGAATAGGTAGATTTTTTTTTTTCCTAACTTTCTTAGTGTGCTATTATGTTTTTAGAAGAAAAATTTTTTATGCAAACTATGAAAGAAATAACACTCTCCTTGCTTGAGCTTTGTATAAATAAAATAACACGTACGTTCTGTTTGTTTTGATGTAAAATATTTGCAAGAAAATATTTTCATATTTTTATCATGTTTGTTTTACAGTAAAACATTTGGTCAAAAGTAAAATATTTTCAGTCAAACAATACAACTAAAGCAAATAAATGTAAAATGTTTTACACTTGAAAATTTGGTAAAATATTTTACATTTGTTGCTGTCTCTCTCAGTCACGATCAACCCCTCTCTCACTTTCTCATGCTTTCAATTTCTCTCTACAAGACCACAACCCAGCCCACCTTCACTCCTCTCCCACCCATCATTGGCTCTACCTTCTCCAGCAGTCCCTTGGAACTTTAACTCTCAGCATCAATGTTCCTGATGCGAATGTTGAGTGCAAGGACGGTACAAATTGACGACCACTAGCTCTTTTGTGGTGTAGATTAGTGATAAGGTCAGTAATGGGGTGGGTCGTCGTCAAATCTGAGTGTCGGTGTCTCTCTCTCTGTGGTGGGGTGGGTCTTCGGTGATGGGTTTTTGTGGGTTGGGTCATTGGTGTTGAATTTTGGTGGGCTGGGCTTGGTGTTTTCAAGTTTGGTTTTGAGGTTGGTGGCCGGAACTGTTATAGTTATGGTGGTTCGTGGGTTTTGATGGTGGTTGAATAAGAGTGGGTTTCATTGATCTTTGATTTTGGAATTTTTGTTTTCATTTGGTATTGTTGCTTCCTGTTGGTGGTGGTTGTTGTGGTGGTGTGGCCGTGTAAGTGGTGGTGTTTAGTCACTAGATTTTGGGGGCAGTGGGGCGGTGGTGTTTTTTTTTTTTTTTTTTTTTTTTTTTGGGATTTTGGGTGGTTAGTAGTGGTGGTGGTGCAGTGTGCTTGTATTTGGATGCAGGTGGCTGTTTACATTTTCAAGTGTCTAATCTTGCCAAACACTTGAAAATGTTTTCAAGGTAGATATTTTATAGTAAAATTTTTTACATTGAAAATATTTTACATCAAAATAAATAGAGCGTTAAAGTAAATTATGTTAAAAATTTTAATTTAATATGTAAGCATATTGTAACTGTATTAGTAACGACTAAAAGACTTATAATTATACAATTTCACAATTCTTGTTTGGTGAACTAGAGGTCTAATAATTTCACATTTGAAATTTTTTTTCTTTTTTTGTGTTCAGATAGATTTTAGTCACAACTTATATAAAACTCTATTCCTTTTTAGTTAATAGTAACTCAATGGCAGCATGAATTGAAACCATCTAATAAGTTTACTGTCTTAATTAAAGTTTTTATAATTTAGGATTTAATTTGAAACCACTCCAAATAGTCTAAAAAAGTACATATAATGTCCTTTGTTTTTTTAATTGGAATATAATATTTTGTAACTGGTATTGTGGGGGGACGAGGATCCAGATGGCTGATGAAGTTCATGTGGAGGTAAATCTCGAGAAATGTAAGTGGGTTATCCTCGGAAAGTATACCCTTAACTCGTACTTAGGCTGAACAACCATAATTGGCAAGGGTGCCGAGGGCATCTACCTAACCTCAGAGGGTTGAGGGACAGAGTCAAAGGGAGCACGACGCAATCCGATGGTAGATAAAGGTAACTTGGTATTGAACAAGGAAGAGAAGAAAAAGGAAGAACAAAATAGCCATCCCCTCCACATTAAATGCACTGCAACCACTTAGCTAGACCCATTAATGGAGAAATAACCATGAATAGTGTTCCCACAGCTAATACCCTAGTGTAAAAACCTTCTAGCAAGATATTAATGGGACAAGTATCAAGAAAGTCTGATCATAACCCTCCAAATGTAAGATCCAGATGCATCTTTGCAAAGTTATATAAAGCCAAAAAGCACCTGGATCAGGGAGAGGTCTAGTTTTGGAGAGAAAAAGAGAGAGAGAAATCATCCAATTATAACATCATCCTCAGACTAAACCCGAGACGAACACTTAGCCATTTCTAACCTATTTCTAGTTGAATATTAATCACTACACATGTAGTTTTGATATGACTTTCACCTTTTGTTTCATAACGGGTACTTAAAGGTTGACCTTGCATTCCATCTCTATAAATTAATTGTGTGAACGAATAGTAACTGGATTAAAACCAACCATATTTATCTGTTTCACTTTTTGCCCGCCACATGTATATTCTGACATAGCTTACCATTATTTTATATATTATTTATAAAATTTATACGATATCTATTTAAAATCAATTAATTAAAATAATTAACCTTGTACCAATTAAAGATATTAAACACAAAGTAAAAATGAGAAGAAGAGAGTTAAGATATATTAGATGAGATGTCACTTGACCTATAAGGGTCTTGGTGACAATTTTTTTATTCCATTATTATTGTAACAACATTGGCCAGCACTAATTAATAAATGTCAATTGGCTCCATGATTCATTCTCTAAACCGTTCATTAGCCCTTAACTCCCACTTAGAGCATTTGCATTAATGTGTATAATAGAAAAATGTGTCAAATTTACACATTCAAACCTCAAAATCACCACTGTAAGTTTTTTAAAGACCTTCTCCTCTTTTTCCGTGTATGTGTGTTAAAAATACTTAGTATTCTCAAAAAAAAAAAAAAAAAAAAAAAAAAAACTCAAAATCACCCCCATCAATCAAGCTAGAAATGTGTAAATTTGCAAAGTGGTTAGAGTAACCTTGTAAATATACACGTTAACTGTAGCTTTGTATATCGTTATTTTAATTTTTTTTCTCTCACCTATTGTCTCATTAAATTCCTCTCTCTCTCTCTCTCTCTCTCTCTATGAAGATAATAATAAACAAAGAATGGAAAATGACTATTTAAATAAAATATGAGTCATGTTAACAAGTTCCCCTTAGCGCAATGGTTAAAAATCTATTTTAGGAAAGTTTTGACATTATTTTTATGAAAAATGGAATAAGTTGTCAAAATTTTAATTGTTATTTTTTGGCGAAACTATAATGTTAGTCCCTCAAGTTTACCTTGTGTATGCAATTGATCCCTCAAGTTTCAACGGAGCACAATTAATCTCTTAAGGTTTAAAACTAATTTGTATTAGTCATTTTACTAATTGCCATTAGTGGTGTTACGTGCCTAATGGATTAATGACTTGGCATTTTTTTTAATGATGTGGCATTTTTGAATTAAAAAATTACAAAATAAATTTAAACATAGGAAATTCACAAACCAATACCAAATTAAAACTAGTATTGCAACTGATTCACAAACCCAAGCTTCTAAAATAAAAAAAATAAAAAATAAAAATTCACAAACCTACCCACAAGAGAGAGAAGGGGACTGATTCACTGCCGATAGAGACCCAAGCCCTAGCCGCTGCCAACGACAGCCCAAGCCTTAGCCACTGCCAGCAACAGCCACTGACCGGCATCCTTGCTTCTCTTGCACATTAGAAACAAACAAATTTGATACTCTGTCTAGATTGGAAACAAATTCTAGTTCATGACGGAAACAAACAAAAATGAAGATTCGTTCACCTTATGATCCACCCCTTGGACCTCATGGCGGTCCCAATATAGAAGGGCACACTAGTGAAATCACCACAACAGCAATGTTGTGCATTTTTGTATAAAAACGTAATCGTTAATAATATAAAAGAAACAAAGAAAACCATATAGTTTTTGACTTTCTGGTTTCATTGTACTCTGACTAGACTTTCATGGCAACCGGAGTTTCGATTACTTCAAGCGCAAATGCAATAACGTGCCATTTCAAACATAAGACTTACTTGCAGGTTCCAAAACCCTCTTCTAAATCAGATTGGAAATATATAATGTTTTTAATGTTTTTGCTTTTCTCTCCATTTAAATATATGGGGATTAACTTAATCAATTTTGATGATTAGGGTGGAGAAATTCCCTTATACATGTAAATGTTTGTTTCCAATCTGGACAGAGTCACAATGAAATTTGTTTGTTTCCAATGTGCGACAGAAGCAAGGACGTTGGTCAGTGGTTGTTGTTGGCGGTGGCTAGGGCTTGGGTCTCCACCGACGGTGGGTCTGCCCCCTTCTCTATCTCATGGGTGGGTTTGTGATTTTTTTTTTAAAGAAGTGTGAGCTTGTGAATCAGTTGCAATACTGGTTTTAATTTGGTATTGGTTTGTTAATTTCTTACGTTTAAATTTATTTTTTAATTTTTTAATAAAAAAAATGACACATCATTAAAAAAAATACTAAGTCATTATTCCGTTAGTCACGTACGTAACACCATTAACGGTAGTTAGTAAAAGAACTTATACAACTTAGTTTTAAAACTTGAAGAACTAATTGTGCTCCCTTAAAACTTAAGGGACTAATTGTGTACACAAGATAAACTTGAGAGACCAATATTGTAGTTTCGCCTTATTTGTTTCTTTGCTCGTAATTTTTTTTAAAAAAAATTGGATTATTAACCATTATTCTAAGGGCACTGTTAATATTTCCCATAAAAGAAAATCTAGATTAGATAATCTGATGTGAGTGTTTTTGAAAAATAGTTGTGTAAAATAAAAAAAAAAGTAGGTTCTTATATTAAAATAAACAGGGCAGAGTTTTTGCATGAGCTAATCCAAAGCTGCGAAAGACACCTTCCATTCTAATTGACCAAAAATTTGTTTTATGGCTTACATCACTGCTGAGGTCAAAGCAGCATACCACTCAGCAATCAAATAGCCCCATACTGCAAAGCTGTAAGTTAATTCGTTTCTTGTGATATTCCATTTTTAATCATCACTGGTTTTGAGAACAATCACAACTTCACCAATAACATGAACCTCAGCCAGTTCAGAGTCCTTAGACAAGGCACTATGAATCTGAATCTTAGGCAGCTTATTGTCATGTTCAGCAATTGCTATGATACTAATCAAGCAAAAACACAATGCAAAGATGGGGATGGCAAAGAGGTTGATATTAGTCATTTTCGCAAACAGATGATGTTAAGATTTTTGGGTATTCTTGCCCTTGTAAGTCAAGAATCGAATGCACACGACATAACTTAGAAAAATGTAAATAAGCTATAATAATGTACATATGGTAACCATAGTATTAGAGAACAAAATCTTAGCTATCTTTCCAATAAAGTTTTTTTTTTTTTTTTTTTTTTTTTTTTTTTTTTTTTTGAGGAAAATTTCCAATAAAGTTTTTTATTTTCAGAGTTTCAACCTATGGAATTTGCTTTTGATAATGCTCTTTATCATCAGACCAAGACACCAATCAAGTTTTTGGTGTAAGTAGAGATTGAACCACAAATCTCTTATACAACCATCAAAGACTTTACTAGTTGAGCTAATTGGAACCCACAATTTCTAATAAAGTAGTTGAAAACACTTCACTCTTTATGGCTATCTATCTATCTGTTATATATCATTATTATTATATTGTAAAAGTTGAATCCCACAATGTTGTCCTTTGTCACTTTCTCTAAGCATAAAATGATGACACATATGCTTTCTTATATAATACCTATAGTTTTAAAAACGGACCGGACCAGTCGGTTCAACTAGGAATTGGCCTTCAATTCGGTCCGATTATGACAAAAAACTGAAAATAGCCTAAAAACCGGTAAATAGTGCAAACCGGTTGGTTCAATCTAAGAACCGAAAACCGGCATGGTCGAACCAGTTTTGCCCCCCAAAATAGACTACGTTGTTTTTGGCTTTTTGCTCCTCAAAATTAACCCTAAAGACTCACACCTAACTCCTAAACACTATCATCTGTCATCTCATGCCTCATTCTCTGAAATCAAGCTCTTTGCCTCTCTGCCTCACTTAAGCTCACCCTCTCTAAAATCTTGAATATCCCTCACTCTCTTTGCCTCATTCTTATGGTCTCACCTTTGAAAATTTTTTTCCCTTCTCATCATTCCTCTTAGCGTCTGAAGTTGTGTTTCGGTTTTTTTTTTTTTTTTTTTTTTCCCTTCACATAATCGGTCTCACCCTTGCCCTCTCTGCTCTCTGCTTCTTGGCATCTGATAGTAATATTCATTTCTTTTGATTACTTCATTTTGATTTTTTTTTTTATTTTTTGGTTACTTTTTTTTTTTTTTTTTTTTTTTCATTTCTCTCAGCTTCCTTAGGTAATGTAATAATTAATATTCTTTTCTTTTGATTTTGATTTTGATTACTTGATTTTGATCATTTTCTCTTCTTCTTCTTCTTCTTTTTTTTTTTTTTTTCATTTCTCTTGGCTTCATATCATATTCTCAGTTCATGTTCTCGACTTCATCTCAAGTTCTCCTTCGGTGACTTCACAGATAGAATTCTCAGTTCATGTGTAGTCATTCTTTAATAAGTCACAGGTTTTAATATTCTGTAATGTTCATGGGTTTTGCTTGGGTTTTAATAAGTCACAGATAGAATTCTTTAAAAAGACTTGTTTGGTTTGGACTTGTTGACTCTGATATGAGATGGGTTTTGCTTGGTTGTTAATTCTTAATCTGTTTTGTATTGCTTAAACATATAGTAATCTAGATGACTGGAATATGAGATTATGGATGTAATTCTTTGATTTTGATTTCTGATTTCTGATTTCCTATAAATTTCATTTTTTTTTTTGAGGTAAAAACGTGAGAAAGTGATGGGTGGGAGAGGAGTGGGAGATGTGGGAGATGGCAACCCAGGACCACAACCCAGCCCACCTTCACTCCTCTCCCACCCATCACCGGCTCTACCTTCTCCAGCAGTCCCTTGGAACTTTGACTCTCGGCAAATAGGCTCATATTAGTCATTTTCGCAAGGAGATGGAGTTGATTCAAAAGCATAAAAATTATCCACGAATGAAACTTGATTCAAAAGCATATTTTTGAAGCTAAGTAGGGAGACAAAACTTCGTGTAATCGTAAAAAAATTAAATTAAAAATAAAACCCTACATTTCCTTAACAGATTAATACACAATATAAACTTGTACTTATTATCAAATCAACAAAATTTTAATTAAACAAAAATAAAACTGTGTGTCTGATTCTTATATTGGTTGTTTATTTGTCAATCATTTAAAATTAAAAAATATAAGAATTTATTTTTTATTTGTTTATAATCAATAATCATTTATATATATGTAGGCAAAAACACTATTTTGGTTTCTACATTTTAAGGTAACAATTAATTTAGTTCCTACATTTCGACAATAGTCAACTTAGTCCTTGTTATTTTTAAATTGTAGTCAATTTAGTCCCTACCTTTAACTTATCAACAGAAAACACTCATGTGGCTAATAATGTACATTACCTGCACACTTGAAACTTATGTGGCATATAGAATAGTATTAAAAAAAATGCACCCTCAACAATTTAATAAAAAAAAAAAAATCACGTCAAAGAGAAACAACAACAACAAAATGCCACATCAGCATATTGTTTCGCCTAAAATATTTTTTATTGGCATTATAAAATGCTAGCATCTGAATAATCAATTTTAAAGAAATAAAAAAAATTAATTTAAAACAAAAATAGACATGAATTCAGATCTGGAGCAATCTTCAACACGAACAAGAACATGAACCCAGAAAAATAAAACCTAAATCAAATCAACCTCCACAAACAGCATTCATTCTTAATCCTCCATGCCGTTGTAGAAAAAAAAAAACCTTCGTTTTCTATTCACCAAAAGCCACCACAGTGAATCACAAATAAACCCAACATCAATCCATTCACCAAATCAAAATACACCAAAATATCATTGCTACATTCCACGCATGGCTCAAAGCAATCTGCAAGTCCCAAAAATTACAAAAGTTCAAAAAAAAAAAAAAAAAAAGGTTTAGCAGACATAAAAAGCAACTACAGTCTACCCGACAACCTTAAGCAACCCTTTTAAGAATTTTATGACCATGATGTGGCATTAAACTAAATCAACAAAAGTCACTGTGATATGGCGGCATTGGTTATAACTTATAACAGCCCCACTATCAATTGTACTTGTCAGACCAGAAAGAAGCACTGGGGATAACTACTTGAGCTTCTTAAGGGAATAGTGAGAGCCGATTCACAGAGCACCAGGGACCAAAAAAAAGACTCGGGTATGTTGAGGTTGATTTGGGTTTGATTTTTGCATTGATTTTTTTGGGTTCAATGTTTATGTTTATGTTCATGTTCAAGATCTGTGTGTTCCATATATGAATTAATGTTTTTTTTTAATGGTAAAATTAATTATTTTTATTCGGATGCTGCAGTGGAATTTTTTAATGTCAATAAAAAATATTTTATTATTATTTTAGTTGCCACATAAGCTTTAAGAGTGCCAACAATACAAAACATTTGCCACATAGGCGTTTTTTGTTAATGAGTTAATGATAGAAACTAAATTGATTGCAAATTAAAAATAATAGGGACCATATTGACTGTTACCAAAATGTAAGGACCAAATTAACTGTAACTCTAAAATATAAGGACCAAAATGACATTTTCACCATATATGTATTTAAAACTAAAGTTGAGAGAAAATTATATTAGATCTTAAAGTGGAGTCTAATTTTACGCCATTTGTCCCCTACAAAAATTGTGTCCAATTTAATTTTCTTAATTTTTTATGCTAAATAAGTTATAATTAAGTGAGAAAATCATTCAAAATTAATAAACCTTTAAAAATTGCCATCATTGATTAAATTTTCTTCTTCTATTCTTATTATTATTATTGTGGGGACCGTTCGATTAGTAGGCCCATAGAGTTCAGAATTGATTCAGGATTGTTGGGCCCGTGGCCCATCCGAGGATGTATATTCGTCCTAGGAAGTCAAGTCAGGACATAAGGTAACTACTGAAGGGGATGGTAGTCAACGTCACAAGGGTAAGGTTCTGTATCCGTCCGAGGACACCATACTCCTCGGCAGTATGCGTCTGAGGACGATCGGGACGTGGTCTTATTGCAACCAGATCTCAGAATTAGGTCACCACAAAAGATAGAATAACCGACCAAGGATGAAAGAGATAAGGCAAACAAATATCTACAACTACAGCTGCCTCCGCATTAATGACCTCTCAACTAACTCTCTGGCCGCATTAATGTGGAGGTGATACCTGAACAGTAAGGAAGCAGCCTTACAGCTGCCCATGGGAAGTTCAGGGAGATGCTAGATGGGACAGAAAGAAATCCTCCGGACCCAACCTACACGTGTGCGGTGAGGATGGAACACAAAGGGGGGTATATAAACTAAAAGAAGAACATGAAGAAGGGGAATCGGAACAGAAAAAGGAGAGAGAAAAAAGACATAAACAAAAAAGAAGAAAGCAAGAGCAGAGAAAAAGAATTGCACTGATCACTAAAGAAAACGTTTGTTGTACCAACTTTAGACCTTTAACGTACTTGAGAGTGAATCTTCTTAAGAGAGACCACAGTTAACCTAGTTCTTTACACCCACGCTCTACAAATCATATTGTCTGGGCCTTTTTACGTACGAACCCAACACTGTTACGGTTCGTTACCAAATCGTGTCCTTACAATTATTATTATTATACAAATAGTATTGGTTAGGGAAACTAAAATTGAGAATGTCATGGATAACAATTTAAATGATTTTCTTTTTCATTTATTTCAAATAAATTTATATTGATTTATTAGTAGCTATTTATATATTCAAATTAACAAATATATATATATATATATATATATATATACATATATTATAAACATGGTATAATTTTAATATACATTTATTTATGCTTATTTGTAAATGAGTCATATGCATATGTATAGGGTTACAAGTTAGAATGTATAAAATCCAAGACATTTGATTTTTTATTAACCTCATAATATTTGCTATAAAAGTTTTTGATGCCACACAATTGTACATGTCAATATTCTAAATGGTATATTTAATTAATTGAATTTATATTCTAATATATATTTAAGCACTTAACTTAAATCTTGCCACATCATATTTTTCTTTTACAAAAAATCTAGTACCACAAAAAATAAACACCACTTTTACCACAATTCTCCATGTGGTTAATTGTGATTAGTGAATAAAAAGTTGTGAGTCCATATGAAAGTGATAAACAACCAGTTACAATCTGTCACATATGAAATTTGTGGCGAAATTTGTGAGTTTGTTTGTGATATTAAAAGAACTCTTTTTGTTAATAATAAAATAAGAGTTTTACTAACGTGTCCAGATCCTTGTTATCTATTGTTTGGGCATATCATTGATGAGACTAAGAGGATGGGCCAGCTGTTAAGAGGTTGTAGGTTTCAGCATGTTAGGCGGGAAGGGAATAGCTTAGCGCATAGTCTAGCTAAAAAAGCAGTTTTAACTGCAGATGCGGAGGTTTGGGTAGAAGCTCTACCTGAGGAGGTGGTTGATGTATTTCAGTCTGATTGCTCTTGAGTTTGTTTGGTTGTTTTTTTCTGAAGCTTGTTTTTTTAATAAAATTTCGCTTACCTTTTTCTCAAAAAAAAAAAAAAAGGGCATACATTAGTAAATCATTTTAGGAAACCTTTTATGGAAAAATTAAAAAAAAAAAAGATTATGTTTGGTAATAGTTTTTATTTTTTATTTTCAAAAACTTGTTTTTGGGAATATTAAGAAAAAAAACAATTTTCTTGTATTTTTACAATCAAAAACATGTTTGGTTAGTGGAAATTAAAAATATAGTTTTTTGAAGAAAAAAATAGAAAATACTAAAATATGTTGTTATTAGGATTTGAACTCTAATGCTAATTCATTAAATGAGACAAATTTATTAAATTAAATGCGTGTTTTTATTAATTTTTGAAAATTAGAAACTGAAAACAGCCTTTTGTATATTTTCAGTTTCCTTCACAAATTGAGTTTTGAGAACAGTTTTTGTTTTCAGTCAATTTTGGGTTGCCAAACAAGTTTTTTAGTCTAAAAAATAGAAGATTGTTTTTGAAAATAGAAAATAATGGGAAAAAATAGTTACCAAACATACCCTTCACTTTTTTGACAGTATTTTCAATTCCTCATAAAATGTTTCCAAAAATGAATGATTAATGTGTGCCCTAAGGGCTTACATTAACCGGACCCATAAAATAAATAGTTTCATATATAAATACAATTACAATAAATATTTATTAATAATTACCATAATTGTATATTTAATAGTTCCATTTTTTTTTTGTTAAGAATTAAAAAAAAAATGGAACTACTAAATATACAAATATGCAGTTATTAATAAATATCTATTAATATTAATAACTATCATTGTGGGGACTGTTCGATTAATGGGCCCATAGGGTTCAGAATTGGTTCAGGATTGTTGGGCCTGTGGCCCATCTGAGGACGTGTACCCGTCCGAGGACACCATGCTCCTCGGCAGTATTCGTCCGAGGGCGATCGTGTCCGAGGACGATCGGGACGTGGTCCTACTGCGATCAGATTTCCGAATTAGGTCATCGTAAAGGATAGGAGTAACCGACTAAGGGTGAGGGAGATAAGGCAAACAAATATCTGTAACTACAGCTGCCTCCGCATTAATGACCTCTCAACCAACTCTCTGGCCGCATTAATGTGGAGGTGATACCTGAACAGTAAGGAAGCAGCCTTACAGCTGCCCATAGGAAGTTCCAGGAGGTGCCAGATGGGACAGAAAGAAATCTTCCGGACCCAGCCTACACGTGTGCGGTAAGGATGGAGCGCAAAGGGGAGTATATAAACTAAAAGGAGAGCATGAAGGAAAAGGGATCGGAACAGAAAAGAGAGGAGAAGAACAGACATAAACAAAAAAGAAGAAAGGAAGAGAAGAGAAAAAAGAGTTGCGCTAGTCACTAAAGAAAAACATTCATTGTATCAACTTTAGAACCTTGAACATTCTTGAGAGTGAATTTTTTTGGAGGAGAGACCACAGTTAACCTAGTTCTTTACACCCACGCTCTAAAAATCATATTGTCTGGGCCTTTTACGTGCGAACCCAATATTGTTTAGGTTCGTTACAAAATCGTGTCCTTGCAATTGGCACCGTTTGTGGGAAGAGCTTGTGTTAACTTGTACAACCTCTGATACAACGTTTCCGATGGAAGGAGTGGAACTACCTCATCCCTCAGCGGGGCCGCATCAGGATGATGTTAACCTGCATCAGGCAGAGTTAAGGGGCTCTCAGCATGGTGGTCCTCGAAGGAGTCCCGAAAGGAGGGAAGTCCGGGAGGGGAGTATACATACCACTCATACCATAAGGAGCCATACACGCGGGAAGAGTCACGTTTCCCACGCGAAGCATGGTGGGGATCTGCAACGTGAGATTGCGGACTTGAAGAGAGAGTTGCGCCATGCACGACGGGAATGTTCCCCACCTCGCTCTGAACCATCATCCGGGGAGTCGGATGGAACTAGCTACAGGCGGAGGTCGAGGACTCCGCAAAGTGAGACTTTCTCCTACGAAGAGGAGCGTCGCCATAGGCGTAGGTGTAAAAGTCCAACTAGCAGGGGCTTGGGAAACGATGCCATGAACAAAGCCTTAAGTCAAATTTCCAGGTCACCCTTTACAAGAAGCATAGATGATGCTACCCATCCTCGGCGGTTCAATCAACCTACGTTCTCTCTGTATGATGGCCATTCGGATCCGGTGGAACATGTAAGCTATTACAGCCAGAAGATGGCTATTCATTCCAGGGATGATGCTCTGATGTGCAAGATTTTTCCATCGAGTTTGGGTCCAACGGCGATGAGGTGGTTCAATGGCTTAAGGGCCAATTCTGTTGGATCTTTCAAAGCACTAACCCAGGCTTTTGGTGCTCGCTTTATTACATGCAGCCGAACTCCTTTGCCTCTTGGATCCTTGTTGACTTTGTCTATGCGAGAGGGCGAGATTCTCAAGAGCTATTCGGATAGGTACTGGGAAATGTTTAACGAAATAGGGGGGAAGAATGACGCTGTGGCTATAACTACTTTCAAAGTCGGTCTCCCAGCTGATCACGACTTGAGGAAATCCTTGACGGGTAAACCTGTTACCAGTGTGCTCCAGCTGATGGACAGAATAGAGAAGTACAAAAGGATAGAGGAAGATCAACTTCAGGGGAAAGGAAAGGCCAAGATGATCCCTCAGGAGAGGAGGGATTTCAGGTCGGATCGTTATAATAATAACCGACCGAGGAGGGACTTTGCTGGGCAGTCGGCCTCGGCGGACGCCCAGGTTATTAATGCAGTATTTCGGGAGCCTGTTCAGCAGATTTTGGAGAAGATAAAGGACGAGCCATTCTTCAAATGGCCGACCAGGATGGCGGGAGAGCCTACAAAACGCAACCCGAGTTTGTATTGCCATTACCATCAGGACCATGGGCACACGACAGACAACTGCAGGAATTTATGGGACCATTTGGAGCAGTTGGTCCGGGAAGGGAAATTAAAGCAACTCTTGCACCACTCCAGTGGAAGGGCGAGCCAAGCAGGTTCCAAGGTGCGTGGGGATGCTTCATCAAGGCTCCCCCGGGGAACGATCAATGTCATCTTTGCGGCCCCGGGAAGGACTGGATCTTGCCCCACGAGAGTGTTGTCGGTTTCCCGATTCCGGGCCGAGCATCGTTCTTAAGCATTGAAGAGAGCCAAGAGGCGTGTCCCTTTGATTTTGGGTTTTTCAGACGAAGATTTGGTTGGAACCATACAACCCCATGAGGATGCCTTGGTGGTAACACTGAGGATTAGTGGGTACGATGTCCGAAGAGTGATGGTTGATCAGGGAAGCGCAGCAGATGTGATGTATCCGGATTTGTACAAGGGGTTGGGTTTGAAACCGGGGGACTTGACAACCTATAATTCCCCTCTAGTCAGTTTTGAGGGAAGGTTGGTCATTCCTATGGGGCTAATCAGGCTGCCCGTGCAGTCAGGCACGGAGGTGGTGGAGGTGGATTTTATTGTTGTAGATGTTTATTCTCCGTATACGGCTATCTTGGGCAGACCTTGACTTCACACATTTAAAGCGGTTTCATCCACCCTACATCAGAAGGTGAAGTACCCATCCGGAGACCAAGTGCTGGAGATAGTGGGGAACCAAGCGGCTGCTCGGCAATGCCAAGTAGCGGCAATTCAGCATCGGCCAGAGGCAGAAACCTCGGCTACAGCCGATAATGAGTCATAGCAATTAAAGCCCCCAGCATCAGGTTTAGACGTACCAACCAATGGGGTAGAGTGTGAAGATCTGGAAAAGGTGATTGTTGCTGATGATCCAGAAAAATTCTTTCGGGTTGGGGCCAAGTTGCCTCTGCAAGAGAAAGCGAGTTTGCTGGAGTTCCTCCGAGCCAATGTGGATGTCTTTGCATGGGACCCATATGAGGCCCCAGGAGTAGACCCAAGTTTCATTTGTCACTAACTCAACGTGAACCCTGCCGTTCCCCCCAGGAGGCAAATTCCTCGGCGACCATCGAAAGAGCATGCCGAGGCAGTCAGAAGTGAAGTTGCCAAGCTAAAACAGGCTGGGGCTATCAAAGAAGTCTTTTACCCCCAATGGCTGGCCAATACGGTGGTAGTGAAGAAGAAAACGGGGAAATGGCGAGTGTGCATGGATTTCACGGATCTTAATAAGGCATGCCCTAAGGACCCATTTCCTATGCCGAAGATTGACCAGTTGGTGGATGCGACCGTGGGCCACCCTAGGATGAGTTTCTTGGATGCCTTTCAAGGGTATCACCAAATACCGCTCGCCGCCGATGATCAAGAAAAGACAGCTTTCGTGACCCCGGTTGGGAACTACCATTACAAGGTGATGCCTTTCGGTTTGAAAAATGCTGGATCTACCTACCAACGCATGATGACGAAAATGTTTGAGCCACAGCTGGGCAGAAGTATTGAAGTTTATATTGATGACATGGTCGTGAAAAGTAAAGTAGTAACTGAACATGTAGGGGACCTCACTAGTATCTTTGGGATACTGAGAGAACACAAATTGCGCCTGAATGCCTCGAAGTGCTCCTTTGGTGTAGGTTCCGGGAAATTCTTGGGGTACATGGTGACCCATAGGGGAATTGAAGTGAATCTAGACCAGATTAGGGCCATCAACGATTTGCAAGCGCCTCAGAATCCAAAAGAGGTGCAGAAGCTGACGGGGATGACTGCTGCGTTGAACCGGTTCATCTCCAGGTCGGCTGAAAGGTGTCGTCCTTTTTTTCGTCTGTTACATAAGTGGCAAGGATTCGAATGGACCGAGGAGTGCGCTGAGGCGTTCTAGCAGTTGAAAGACTATTTGTCCAAACCGCCGATCATGTCTAGCCCTGAAGTGGATGAGGTGTTGTATGCCTATCTGGCGGTAGCTCCTCACGCAGTCAGTTTCGTCTTGATGCGAGAAGACAATGGCGTCCAGAGGCCAGTTTATTATGTAAGTAAATCCCTCCATGAAGCCGAGGTGAGATATCTGTCGTTAGAGAAGGCCATACTGGCGGTGGTCCATGCAACACGTAAACTTCCGCACTATTTTCAAGCTCACACTGTAGTTGTTTTGACCCAATTGCCTCTTAAATCCATACTTAGAAGTGCTGACTACACCGGCAGAATTGCCAAGTGGGGTACGATTCTGGGTGCTTTTGATATCAAATACATGCCCCGCACCTCTGTAAAGGGTAAGTTCTCGCCGATCTGGTAGCTGAATTCGCTAAGTGCCCTGAGGAAGTTAGTAGGAATCAAGATCACATGGATGAAAAATCGGTTGGTGTGATATCCGCACCAGGAGGGCCTGTATGGAAAGTATACGCGGATGGGGCCGCAAACCAACGGGGAGCTGGATTGGGGTTGGTTCTGATATCCCCCGAAGAGGTCATCATCGAGAAGTCGCTAAGACTAGGGTTCTCGGCTACTAACAATGAATCAGAGTACGAAGCTCTGATAATGGGAATGAGCATGGTCCATAAAATGGGTGGAAAGGCGGTGAAACTGTTCTTGGACTCAAGGCTGGTCGTTGGCCAGGTGACTGGAGAGTTGGAGGCCAGAGACCCAAGGATGCAAGGGTATCTGGACCGGGTTAGGCGTATGCGAACAGAGTTCGAATCTTTCGACGTATTACATGTTCCACGAGGTGAAAATACCCACACTGACTCCTTAGCAACCCTTGCCACCTCCTCAGTACGGAATTTCCCTCGGGTGATTATCGTCGAAGACTTGCGTACTCCCACCTCACTAGAAAAGGAGGTTTGCCAAATCCGTCAAGCTAGTTTGTCGCCAAGTTGGATCGACCCTATATTAAAATTTCTCGACAGTGACATGTTGCCCGAAGATAAGGTGGAAGCTGAGAAAATACGAAGGAGGGCACCTCGGTACTGGTTATCCGAGGATAAAAAGCTGTACAGAAGGTCTTTCTCTGGGCCATACTTGCTCTGTGTGCCTCCTGAAACAGCAGAATCAATCCTGGAAGAGTTGCATGAGGGCATTTGTGGAAGCCATACAGGAGGAAGGTCCTTATCTTGCCGAGCGCTAACGCAAGGATATTGGTGGTCGAATATGCAGAAAGAAGCGCAAGAGTACGTTAAGAAATGTGATCAGTGTCAAAGATATGCTCCGAATATCCACCAACCGGGAGGAGTTCTTAACCCTCTCTCAAGCCCTTGGCCTTTTGCACAATGGGGGCTGGACATTGTAGGCCCTTTTCCTAAGGCGATAGGAAATAAGAAGTACCTGCTGGTCGGCACAGACTACTTTACTAAATGGGTTGAAGCTGAGCCCTTGGCAAATATCAGGGACGTAGATGTGAAGAAGTTTGTCTGGAAGAACATTGTTACGCGATTTGGAATCCCACGAGCTCTTGTTTCGGACAACGGGCTCTAGTTCGATAGCAATGCCTTTAGGAAATATTGTTCAGAACTGGGGATAAGAAACAGATATTCCACTCCAGCTTATCCGCAAGGCAATGGGCAGGTTGAAGCTGTTAACAAAGTCATTGTCAATGGGCTTAAGAAGAGGCTGGATGACGCGAAAGGAAAATGGGTGGAAGAACTGCCACATGTGCTTTGGACGTATCGGACGACACCCCGACGTTCGACGGGGGAAACTCCCTTCTCCATGACTTATGGGGCCGAGGCCGTCATTCCCCTGGAAACCGGATTCCCGACGTTAAAGACCAGTGCATTCTCTTCGAGTAATAATGATGCGATGTTGGGAAAAAGTTTGGACCTGATTGAAGAACGAAGGGAGAGTGCGATGGTTCGACTAGCTTACTACCAGCACAAACTCAAGCAGGGCTACGATAGCAATGTGAGGATGAGGCCGTTAGCCGTAGGAGATCTAGTACTGAGAAAAGTCCTGAGGGCCACTAAGAATCCAAATTGGGGAAAGCTGGGACCCAATTGGGAGGGACCATATCGGATTACTTCTGTAGCAGGAATAGGGGCTTACTATCTAGAGGACCTAGATGAAAAACCTGTACTCCATCCTTGGAATGTAAATAATCTCAGAAGGTATTATTATTAGTAAAGAAGTTTCAATTCAAATATTCTCTTTTAACTTACGTCAAATATGCATCCTGTAAATCTTGCATCCTGTCATATCATACTGAATTGTTAAACAGAAACTAAGTTATGCCAGGTCCTCGGATCGCAAACTTAGTGGAAATTAACATCCTATCATACTGAATTGTTAAACAGAAACTAAGTTATGCCAGGTCCTCGGATCACAAACTTAGTGGAAATTAACATCCTATCATACTGAATTGTTAAACAGAAACTAAGTTATGCCAGGTCCTCGGATCGCAAACTTAGTGGAAATTAACATCCTATCATACTGAATTGTTAAACAGAAACTAAGTTATGCCAGGTCCTTGGATCGCAAACTTAGTGGAAATTAACGTCCTATCATTCATACTGTATTGTTAAACAGAAACTATGTTATGCCAGGTCCTCGGATCGCAAACTTAGTGGAAATTAACATCCTATCATACTGAATTGTTAAACAGAAACTAAGTTATGCCAGGTCCTCGGATCGCAAACTTAGTGGAAATTAACGTCCTATCATTCGTACTGTATTATTAAACAGAAACTATGTTATGCCAGGTCCTTGGATCGCAAACCTAGTGGAAATTAACACCTTGTAATTTATATTAAAACGTGGAACAAAGGCTAAGCTATGCCAAATCCTTGGATCGCAAACCCGGTAGAAATTGACCTTCTAAGTTGTGTATTGAGTTATTGAATGATAATAGAGTTGTGATGAGGTTTCTAAATCGTAAACTTGATGAAAATGATGCCCTATGAACATTCATTAAGGAGTCAGAAAGAGAGAGCTTCAAACACAAGATTGGCGTGCAATAAAAAAGGTGGTCGAAATGAACCCATACAAAATTATGACGACAAAGTAAATAAAGTGAAGGTAACTTGGAGCCGTCAGAACGATAAGGAAGTAAGCGAAAAAGTCCTCTATTGAGTGTCTATTTAAAGTTACAAACAGTTTCTACTTTTTTACTTTTCAATTGGTAATGCCCCCGGTTGATAGAACTGTGGAGTCCAATTCTTGTTGAAAACCCTGTGAGGCCGTCTCTGCCTTCGAAGCAGTGGTGGATTTGTTTGGGGAAGCTCCTGGAGGGGAATTGCGAGGCAAAACCTCCTCGTTAGGGTTAATAGCTGGTGGAGGGGTATCAGCCTGGTATGGTTGAGGAGCTGAGGAGCGTATCGCTTCGGGATAATATACGTTCTCTGGCTTACGTAGATCAGATGAGGCTTCAACCCCAGCACGATTAAGAGCCTCGCTCCAGGTTCTTGCACAGTAG
Source organism: Quercus robur (assembly GCF_932294415.1). Classification (NCBI taxonomy): domain Eukaryota; kingdom Viridiplantae; phylum Streptophyta; class Magnoliopsida; order Fagales; family Fagaceae; genus Quercus; species Quercus robur. Next base: position 60,472,517 of record NC_065537.1, read on the forward strand.
ATGTGGCACACCTCCGGAACCTCGGCTCTTAAAGCTTTCTCGATTTCAGCTATCCCAATTTCGTAGCCCCTCTGCTCGGCTTCGTTCATTGCCTGTTCGGACTTGATTTTCGCTTTCTCGGCTTGTTTCTTGAGCTTTTCAGCTTGCTCCCTTAGCTTCTGAGTTTCTTCTAGATGCTTCTTAAGAACAAGAACTTACTCCTGAGTCTTTTTCAGCTCGGCATTCGCCTCGTGTAGAAGCTTTGCTTGTTCCTCGGCCTGCTTCTGGTAGCCTTCTGATGTCGATTCAGCACTCTTGCGAGCTTCTTCTTCGACCTGTAGTTTTTTCCTTGCGTCGACTAAATCCTGTTCAGATTTGGACAAGGTCTGCACAGCCATTACCCTTCTTTTCCTTTCGCCGTCTAGCTTATTGGAGCAAGCATCGAGCATTTCATCTAACTTGAAAGTATCTTGGATGATCTGTAAAAAATGGGGGGGTGAGGTAGCGTTATAGTTAATGAAAAGTGCGCATTAGTAAGTAGCAGTCATAGGATGAAACAGTGTAAAAGATAGCTTCTCACCATGCCCAAGTATCGTTTGTTGTCAAGGATGATTTGATTCTTCCTCATATTCTTTATCTCAGCCATATCCTTTGGGAGCAATAAGGTCTCCTCTATGGCCGAGGCTACATGACACCCAATGCCGCCATTGAAGTCCCTTATAGAGGCATCGTCTCGCAGGGGCTCCCCACCGAGCATAGGAGCTGGCAGCCACGCTTGTGAATCAGGATGTGGAGAATCGGATTTCTCGTGGCCCCGCGTAGTGGGGTGCCTAGTTTTCTGCTGCTTTGCAGCTCGTTGGACATCCTCCTCTTGAGTGGGATGAGACTTGCTCGCATCTGCCACCTCCTTGCCCTTCTGTTCCCTGCATTTTTCCTGCTCGGCAGCGCTGGGCGGCGTTGGTTGCGGAGATGATTGAACAGGGTGGCGAGGAACTGGAGGAGGAGACCTGGTTGGAAGAGATGAAGCCTGGGGTGGTACTGTTTTGGCAGGTGCAGAGTTTCCCGGTGGACCTTCCATCAGCTCCATCAAGCTTTTCTGGGGTTTCCTTTGTATCCCCATCTCGTTAGGATTTTCCTCGGGGCTTGTGGGCTGATCGAAAATTCCGAAATCGTCCGCGGATTCAGATACTGTTACAACAGTTTCCTTGTCTTTTCCCCTTTTCCTTCTCCTATTGGTTCCCTTTTTCTTGAGGGAAGGTGAGGGTGAAGAAGGTCCCGCCGAGACGCTGGCCACGAAAAGAGGCTCTGTGTGAGGTGTGTATTTGGGAAGTGGAATACCCTCTGGAACAATAAACCCTTCGTAGGCAACACTGATACGGCGAAGCCGAGGATCGCATGCCCTAATCACGCACTTCGGCGCCTGAAAGCCAAAAGAAATAGGGGTATAGCCAAGGATTAAATGTGCTGCCCGTAGCTGACCATCAGCCTCGTTCACGTATATTTCAGCTTTCAATAACCTGTCTAGGCTCGCTTTATTGACTAATCTGAGATTAGGCTTCGTGTAGCGTCTATCTGCAAAATCGTTGATTCTAAAGTTAAAGCTGTAAGACACGAAAATAATAAAGGTAAGTAAAATGTGTTCGCGAGCTAAAAAGCATAGGTCTATAACTTCGTACCCACCTGGTGTTCCCTCTACTGTCGGGCAAGGTAGACCATCATGCCATTCCCCAGAAAAAATAAGGAAATCCTCTTTTAGGTTCTTATTTGATGTAGGGAGGCACTGAATTAGCCTTACTTCAGGATATCTTGACTTGAGATAATAGTCCTGGTCAGCTAGGCGGTGAAGGCTGTACACCCAATTCACGTCGTGATGGGATAGCTTTAGATCCATTCTCTGATTCAGAGCGTCTATACTTCCCAGGACCCTAAACATATTGGGAGCACATTGGGTGGGGGACAGCCTAAAGAAATTGAGGTAACCCCTAGTGATACTACCCATAGGGATGGTCATCCCGCCCTCAATAAAGGCGATCATGGGGATAACCACTTCCCCAGTTTGCCTGGCATCAACCCACTCCCCTTGGGCTGCATACCTTATTCCTACCGTTGGTGGGATCTTATACTTAGAGCGGAAGTTTCTAATACCCTCCTCGGAGTCAACAAGACACAGAAAGGGATTCCTCTGTTTCCCCATTTTTCTAAAAAACTTAGTAGAAAAGACTTTTTGGCTTTAAACAAAAATGGTAAAAACTTCAAGAGGACTTACAGGTTCAAAGGAAGGACCTCGGACAACGTACGATTATTTGTAGTCGCCAGGAGAATAGCGAAGACTGGAAGAAGGCAGATTCAATGTATAAGCTTTGGAACCACGTAATCATCAAGGGTAAGGTGCAGGTTTAATTAGGGAGCGCCTTTATAGTCATGTGGGGATTGTGAGCGGTGAAATTCCCGCTCACAAAACAAGAGAAGTCCCCTGCCGTTTGATTTGGATCTCACCGTCGAACGTGGGAGACAGGGGAGTTGTCAGAATTTAATGCTGCCGAAATCGGGGTGCTGAAGCGTCAGGGGCATACCCCAAAATGCGCACAGGTGCAAGCCTATGACGTCAAAATCCACCTTTTCTCCCGAGGAGTCGAAAAGTAGGATTTTGAGGGGCTATTGTGGGGACCGTTCGATTAATGGGCCCATAGGGTTCAGAATTGGTTCAGGATTGTTGGGCCTGTGGCCCATCCGAGGACGTGTACCCGTCCGAGGACACCATGCTCCTCGGCAGTATTCGTCCGAGGGCGATCGCATCTGAGGACGATCGGGACGTGGTCCTACTGCGATCAGATTTCCGAATTAGGTCATCGTAAAGGATAGGAGTAACCGACTAAGGGTGAGGGAGATAAGACAAACAAATATCTGTAACTACAGCTGCCTCCGCATTAATGACCTCTCAACCAACTCTCTGACCGCATTAATGTGGAGGTGATACCTGAACAGTAAGGAAGCAGCCTTACAGCTGCCCATAGGAAGTTCCAGGAGGTGCCAGATGGGACAGAAAGAAATCCTCCGGACCTAGCCTACACGTGTGCGGTAAGGATGGAGCGCAAAGGGGAGTATATAAACTAAAAGGAGAGCATGAAGGAAAAGGGATCGGAACAGAAAAGAGAGGAGAAGAACAGACATAAACAAAAAAGAAGAAAGGAAGAGAAGAGAAAAAAGAGTTGTGCTAGTCACTAAAGAAAAACATTCATTGTATCAACTTTAGAACCTTGAACATTCTTGAGAGTGAATTTTTTTGGAGGAGAGACCACAGTTAACATAGTTCTTTACATCCACGCTCTAAAAATCATATTGTCTGGGCCTTTTACGTGCGAACCCAATACTGTTTAGGTTCGTTACAAAATCGTGTCCTTACAATCATAATTACCATAATTTTATATTTAATATTTTCATTTAAAAATACAATCAAAATAAATATTTATTAATAATTATACCATAATTATCAAATACATTTTTAGTATTTCATATGCACAAAACAGTCAAAATAAATGTGTACGTGTGTTGATAACTATAAAAATTTGAGAAATGATATGTCTACAACATTTTTACAATAAATTCTAAGTGGCAGGTTATTACTAGTTGTTATTATTAGGGTAAAAAAGTGATCTTAGTGTTAGTTTCAAATTTGAACCAATAACAATTAACCACCTGTGATTTGTTGTAAAAATGTTGTAGACGTAGCATCTCTCTAAAAATTTTTAAATTTCATATTTATGTACAAAATAAAAAAAGAAAATAGCTATTATCCACATAAATACATTACTTGACGAAAAAAAAAAGTACAATAAGGCATAACCCTAATATATTCTTTCTAAAAACAGTTTCTTGCATTTATTTACACAATGAATCAGGTTTACCAAATCTGGTTCCTTTATTGCATTAAATTTAACCTTATCAAAATGTTTCTTGGATCTGTAGCTCATTGTAGCTTTTGATCAAAATTATTTAGTTGTTTGTCAAAATTCTTGTAGCTCAACTGGCATTTCTAAGTGTTTCCATCAGAGATGTCTTGTTTTTAATTTCATTTTTCCCATTGTATCAATCAAATTAATTATTAAGGTAAAAACCCTAGCAACAAGAAATCAACAACAACAAGAACATGAGGAATTCACCAACATCCTCAATGGAAGGGCATAAGTATTAGTCACTCACAAAGTTTATGCATAAAAGAGCAATCACAAAAGTAAAAATGAGAAGAAGAGAATTGGATTTTGGATTTTGGTTCTGTGGATTGATATATTTTCTGTATTTTAATTGATAATTCAACAATACAATAAGATAGGGAGAATTCAAACTCTAGAGATGTCTTTATTGGAAATACTAGAAGATGTCAACTGCATGAAGCACAAGGTTCTTGTCAACCAGTAATTTCCTTAATTCCATTATTATTCTAAAAATACTATCATTCATCTCCAACCCATTTAGCCCTCAACTCATAATTATTGTTGTCAAAGCTTTGAAAGATACCATCAGTTGTAATCCACCAAAAACTTATTGCATGGCCTGCATCACTGCTAGGATCGAAGGCATGCCAGTTTGCAGTATAATGGCCAAAAATCGCAGTGCTGTAAATTATTTCGTTTCTTGTAACATTCCACTTGTAAAGATCATTGTATTTGAGCAAAATCACAGGCTTACCAGTAATTTGAACCTTGACCGGTGCGGCGCTTTCAGATAAGACATTGTGAATTTGAATCTCAGGCAACTTAATGTCAGTTTCAGCAATTGTTATGATATTAACCAAGCAAAAACTCAATGCAAAGATGTGGGAGATGGCAAAGAGGCTTAGATTAGTCATTTTCACAAGCAGATTGTGTTGAGATATTTGGGTATCCTCGGCTCCTTGCTCTTATATTTATAAGTCAAGAATCAAATGTACACAGACGTGTTACCGGACAATAACCTAGAAAAATGTATATAAGGTTATAAAATGTATTTATGGTAATCTCGGTATTTTTTTTTTTTTTAGAGAGTTTCAATCTATGGCGTCTAATTCTGATGATAGCTCTTTATCATCAGACCAAGACACCAATCGATTTTTGGTATAAGTGGGGATTGAACCCCAAATCTCAATAACCTTAGTATTAGAGAACAAAGTCCTAGCTATATTACCAATAAAGTGGCTGAAAACGCTTCCATCTTTATGGCTATATCTTAAAATGATCAAAAAATAAAGAAAAAATTTTAAATTCTTTTTAGAAACCCTAATAAAAAATCATCCATGAATATTTAAACTTGATTCAAAAACTTATTTTTGAGGCCATGTACAGAGACAAAACTTTTGTAATCATTAAAAAACTTACATTTCTTTAAAAGCTTAATACACTATAAACTAGCACAATTGAACTTATCATCAAATTAACAAAATTTTAATTAAACAAAAAAAAAAAAAAATTGTGTATCCAATTCTTATAATGGTTGCTTATTTGTCAATCATTTGAAATTAATAAATATGAATTGCTTGTGCATAATCTGTATGATATATATATATATATATAACACCAAAGTTAAGAGAAAATCCAATTATATATCAAATTAGAATCTAATTTTATGTTATGTGTCTCATCCAATTTTCTTAATTTTGATGAAACTATTTACTACACTATAAAAATTGAGGAGCCCAATTTAATTTTCTTAATTTTTTGTGCTAAATAATTTATTAAGAGAGAGAACCATAGAATTAAAATTAATAAATATCAAAAAAATCACCATCATTGATTCACTTTTCTTTTATTATTATTATTATAGTGGCTGGAGGAACTAAAAATTGAGAATGTCATAGAAAACAATTTAAATTATATTTTTTCCATTTATTTCAAATAACTTATATTATTTTATTAGTAGCTATTTATATTTTCAAAAAAAAAAATTATATATATTATACATAAACTTGGTATAATTTTAATACACATTTAGTTATACTTATTTGTAAATAAATCACATGCACATGCATAGGGTTACAAGTTAATATGTATAAAATCCAAGACATTTGATTTTATTAACCTCATAATATTTTGCCATAAAAGGTTTTGATGTCACACAATTTTACATGTCAATATTCTAAATGGTATATTTAATTAATTGAATTTAAATTCTAATATACCTTTAAACACTTAATTTAAATCTTGCCACATCATATTTTATTTTACAAAAAATCTAGTACCACAAAAAATATATACAACTTTTACTACAATTCTTCATATGACTAATTGTAATTAGTGAATAAAAAGTTAGGAGTCCATGTGAAAGTGATGGGCAGCAAATCATAGTTTGTCATGTATGAGATTTGTGGCAAAATTTGTGAGTTTGTTTGTAATACTAGAAGAACTCTTTTTGTTAATAATAAAATAAGGGTTATGTCAACGAATACCCTTAGGGCAATGGTTAACAATCTATTTTAGGAAAGTATTGACACTACTTTTATGGGAAATGAAAAAAACTATCAAAATATTAATTTTTTTTCCCATAAAAACTTTCTTCAAATGGATTGTTAACCATTGTACTAACGACATTCGTTAACATTTCCTATAAAATAAATAGTTTCATATATAAATACAATCACAATAAATATCTATTAATAATTACCATAATTGTATATTTAAAAAGTTCAATTTAAAAACACAATCAAAATAATTACCTATTAATAAATACCTGAATTGTATATTTAATAGTTCCATTTAAAAACACAAGTAAAATAAATATCTATTAATAATTATCATAATTACCATAGTTTTATATTTAATATTTTCATTTAAAAATACAATCAAAACAAATACTTATTAATAACTACCATAATTATCAAATATCTATTAATAACTATCATAATTACCACAATTTTATATTTAATATTTTCATTTAAGAATACAATCAAAATAAATACTTATTAATAACTACCATAATTATCAAATACATTTTTAATATTTCATATGCACAAAAATAGTCAAAATAAATGTGTGTTGATAATCACAGGTTTAAAAGCATTAATGCTTAGTGGTAATTTTTTTTTTTTTGAGGAAAAAAGGTGGACTCACATGTGGCAGTCATTGTCTCATGTCCCATGGTACATTTGGGTAAGCCCATGGGTACCACCAACTCGAACCGGAGTTTGAAGACCTCGAACTCACACACACCCTAAGATTTATTAGTTTCTGGGACTTACCAGAAATTGCAATTACAGTCTTCACGAGAACTCAAACCTAGGATGTGGTGAAACCTCAACAGTCACCTTCGAGTTGTACCACACTTGTTGGTGGTTGCTTAGTGGTAATGTTTGATCTTTCCCAAGGAATAATCTGTGTTTGAATTATCTTATCCCAAACTTGTTGCAAGGGTAAAATAAAAAGGAAATTAAAAGAAAAAAAAAATCATAGAGACACACGGTCCACAACATTTAGTTTTTTTTTTATTATTTTTTATTTTTTTATTTTTTTTTATTTTTAGGGTAATGATATTATCAATGAGTTTTGGATTTTGTAAACTTAATAATGTATGTTTTAATTTAAATTTTATGTTTGAATATTTTGTTATTTGTTCTATTATTTGCATTGAAAGAAGACAAGGACAATGTAATCAATTTTTTTTTTTTTTTTTTTTTTTTTTTTGCATGTATAGAAATATGGGCCAACCTATAGCCCAATTAACTTGACATGTAACCTAGTCAACCTGACCATATCGCAACCCACGTACTTTTTACTCAATCCCAAATACGATTATAAGGCATGACCTAATCTGACCCAACTCATCTCATTTGCCAATTATAGAGCACATCATACAGGAAAAGCATGTTATATAGTGTGTAATATTTACATCAAACAACGTGGTGCACGCATGACGTATAAGACTCAACTTTTATTGTTTAAACAAAAAATTAGAGCAAATGATTAAACTAAAATACGTAATAAAATCCCTTTTAAATTTCTAAATACTTCTGTTTAATAATAATTTTTCTAAACTTTTATCAACCCTATAAAAAAAATTCCACTAAGAAGCTATGTTAATAATGTTAATGGAAATATGGTGCACTACATGAAGAAAGCATACCATATCATGTGTAACACATAAAGTGAGCAATTTGGTGCAACCTATTGTGTATAATACAACATTGATTACCCAATATTATACAAATGCAATGCACGGCATAATAAAAACTCATGTATAAACTAAAGCATGTTTTTTATTATAATCTAATTAAAATTGAATAATACTACAGAGAGTCAAAATAAATTAACATAAATTACTTTAAATTACCTAATGAATGCATATATATATATATATATGTATGATACGGATTATGAACAAATAAACAAGCAATTCTCATATTTATGAATTTCAAATGATCAATAAATAAGCAACCAATATAAGAATCGGACACACAAAATTTTTTTTTTTTTTGTTTAATTAAAATTTTGTTAATTTGATGATAAGTGCATCTGTGCAAGTCTATATTGTGTATTAAGCTGTTAAACAAATGCAAGGTTTTTTATGATTACAAAAGTTGTCTCTCTGCATGGCTTCAAAAATAAGTTTTTGAATCAAGTTTAAATATTCATGGATGATTTTTTATTAGGGTTTCTAAAAAGAAACTAAAATTTTTTTTTCTTGTTATTTGATCATTTTAGGATATATCCATAAAAATGGAAGCGTTTTCAGCCACTTTATTGGTAATATAGCTAAGATTTTGTTCTCTAATACTGAGGTTACCATAAATACATTTTTCTAGGTTATTGTCCTGTAACATTTGATACTTGACTTATAAATATAGGAGCAAGGATCCAAGGATACCCAAATATCTCAACACCAACTACTTGTGAAAATGACTAATCTAAGCCTCTTTGCCATCTCTCACATCTTTGCATTGAGCTTTTGCTTGGTTAGTACGTATCATAACACTTGCTGAAACTGACACTAAGTTGCCTGAGATTCAAATTCACAATGTCTTATCTGAAAGCGCCGCACCGGTCAAGGTTCAAATTACTGGTAAGCCCGTGATTTTGCTCAAATACAATGATCTTTACAAGTGGAATGTTACAAGAAACGAAATAATTTACAGCACTGCGATTTTTGGCCATTATAGTGCAAACTGGCATGCCTTCGATCCCAGCAGTGATGCAGGCCATGCAATAAGTTTTTGGTGGATTACAACATCTGGTATCTTTCACAGCTTTGACAACATTAAATATGAGTTAAGGGCTAAATGGGTTGGAGATGAATGATGGTAATGATTGGCATGTTAGATTAGTGCAGCACAATGTTTTTAGAATAATAGTGGAATTAAGGAAACTATTGGTTCACAAGAACCTTGTACTTCATGTAGTTGACATCTTTTGGTATTTCCAACAAAGACATCTTTAGAGTTTGAATCCCCCTATCATGTTGTACTATTGAATTATCAATTAAAATACATAAAATATATTAGTCTATAAAACCAAAATCCAAAGTCCGATTCTCTTCTTCTCATTTTTACTTTCGTGTTCTATAGGGTTAACCATTTTATTTATTTGAATTTAAATTGATATGGTCTAACATGCACACACACACACACACACACACACACATATATATATATATATATGGAAATGCTAACAGATGCCCTTAGGGCAAGAAATTATTATTTACAGCGGGAGGGCTGTTGATATGGTCTTCTTTAACCAATGAGATGATGTCATTTATGCAAATCTATGTATGAGCTTCCTAATCAACATAAGAAATTAAAAAAAGAAAAAATTACCAGATGAAGTCATATTTGCATAAATAACAACATTTTATTGGTTAGGAGTTTAGGGGAGACCACGTCAGCTGTTCTCTTGGTGGAACTAATAATTTCTCCCTTAGGGCAATGGTTAACAATCATTTAAAGAAAGTTTTTATGAGAAAAGAAAAAAAAAAATAATTAATATTTTGATATTTTTCATTTCCCATAAAAGTTGTGTCAAAACTTTTATAAATTACATTGTTAACCATTTCCCTAAGGACACCCATTAACATGACCCATATATATATATATATGGGAAAATGTTAATTAATGCCCTTGGGGCATTAGTTTAGAAGCTACTTTTAGAAACATTTTATTGGAAGAATAATAAAATAATAAATATTATTGATAGCTTTTTATATTTTTCATGAAAATGGTGTCAAAAATTTCATATTATAGTTTATTAACAATTGCCTTAAAAACATCCGTTAATATGACTCATATATATATATATATATATATAAAACCAAAGCTGAAAGAAGATCCAATTAGATCTCAAACTGGAGTCTAATTTTATGATATGTGTCTCATCCAATTTTCTTAATTTTGGTGAAACTATTTACTACACTACAAAAATCGAGAGGTCCAATTAAATTTTCTTAATTTTTTGTGGTAAAGAAGTTATTAAGAGAGAGAACCATAGAATCAAAATTAATAAATATAAAAAAAAATCACCATCATTGATTCACTTTTCTTATATTATTATTATTATTATTATGGTGGTTGGAGAAACTAAAATTGAGAATGTCATAGATAACAATTTAAATGATATTTTTCCATTTATTTCAAAAAACTTATATTTATTTTATTATTAGTTGTTTATATTTTCAAATAAACAAACATTATATATATTACATGTAAACTTGGTAAAATTTTAATATGCATTTAGTTATGCTTATTTGTAAATGTATCTCATGCACATGCAGGGAGTTACAAGCTAGTATGCATAAAATTGAAAATGTTTGACTTTTGATCAACCTCATCATAAAATTTTGCCACATAAGTTTTTTGATACCATACAATTTCTTATGTCAATACTCTAAATGGCACTTAATGAATCGAATTTAAATTTTAATCTATATTTTAACACTTAATTTGAATCTTGTCTCTTTCTCAAAAAAAAAAAAAAAAAAATCTTGCCTTATCATATTTTCTTTAAATGATAAAATAAATAGTTTCTTATATAAATACAATCATAATAAATATATATTAATAATTAGATAATTACATATTTATTAGTTCCATTTAAAAAAAAAACCATCAAAATAAATACCTATTAATAACTACCATAATTGTATATTTAATACTTCCATTTATAAACACAATCAAAATAAATACCTATTGAAAACTATCATAATTATCAAATAAATTTTTAATATTTCATACACAAATAGAATCAAAATAAATGTATGTTGATAACTATCATGATTTTTCAATTTCATATTTATAAAGGAAATAAAAGAGAAAATATATATCATCACTTGCCGGAAAAAAAGTACAACTAAGGCATTATAACAGTAATATATTCTTTCTAAAAAAATAAAATTTCCCTGTTTTATTTTCACAATGAATCAGATTTACTGAATTTGGTTCCCTTATTGCATTAAATTTTACCTTTTTGAAACATTTCTTGGATACGTGGCTCACCGTAACTTTTAATCAACATCATTTGGTTGTTTGTCAAAAATTTTGTAGCTTAACTGACATATACATGTGTCTCCAATGAAGATTTTCTATGTTCAAATTCACCAAACCATTGTAACAATCAAATTATTAAAGTTAAAAAAAAAAAAAAAAACCTAGCAACAAGAAACCACTAACAAGAAGAATATGAGGAATTTACCAACATCCTCAATGGAATGGCGTAAGCATTAGTCACTCACAAAGTTTATAAATGAAATAATAATCACAAATTTAAAAGCATTAATGCTTAGTGGTAATGTTTGATCTTTAACCTGTGTTTGAATGGTCCATAACATTTTTTTTTCGTTCTTTTAGGGAGATGGTATAATCTGTGAATTTCGGATTGTGTAAACTTAACAATTTATATATTATTTAACTTTTATGTTTAACTATTTTGTTATTGTTCTATTATTTGCATTGAAAGGAAGACAAGGACAATATAATCATTTTTATCTTTGCATATAAAAAATATGGGTCAACCTAAAACCCAATTAACCGGCACATAACCTGGTTGACTTGATTGGATCACAACCCCCTTTTTACTCAAGCCCAAATAAGACATGACTTGATCCGACCAAACCCAACTCATTTGCCAAGTCTAGACTCTAGAGCACATCATATAGGAAAAGCATGACGTACAACATGTGATATTTACATTTAACTACATAGTGCACACATGACATATAAGACTCAACTTTTATTGTTGAAACAAAAAAATTAGAGCAAATGATTAAACTAAAATACTAATAAAATTCTTTTTAAATTTCTAAAGACTTTTATTAATCATAATTTTCCTAAACTTTTCTGATCCCTAAAAAAAAAAAAAAATCCAATAAGAAGCAATGTTAATAATTTTAATGGAAATATGGTGAGCTAGATGGAGAAAGCGCGCCATACCATGTGTAACATATAAATTGAGCAATTTGGTGCAATTGCATTGTGTAGAATACAATGATAATAACTTAATTTTGCATATTTATATCATTATTAGAAAGTATTATCATACTTATTTTGAGTTAATTCATGCATTTTATAGTTGATTTTGGAATAATGCTGAATAATCAATTTTGTGCTTAATTGAATTTTAATGCATGAATTTGTCTTTTGTAGGATAATGAAATTAAAGAAGTGGATTTATGCAAAGAAAAAGCTAATGAACTTTACTTTTACAAGGGCCATGATGAAGTCAAAGAAGGCCAACCCAATTAAATTCGAGTCCAATTGGAGTAAGGAATCAAAGGAAATTTGCACCAAATCCAAGTCTAATTCGGATTATGATTCCAGCCCATGCACCGGTTAGCATTTGGAGCATAACTTTCGGCTCAAATGTCCAATTGAGATGATTCAAGTTGGGCTGGAAAGCTAACTTAAGGGGCTACAACTTTGTAGTTTACCAAAAGTCCGAATTCTAAAGTTAAATAGGCTGAAAATATCGGTTAAGTGAAGCCTAAAAACTTGGGATTTTCTCCAAATGAGAATCTAACTTGTAATATGATTTCTCGATCTATTTAAAGGTTCTTTAGGGAAAAATTCAGGGGAGAGCTGCCATAGAACATAATTTAGGTTTTCTTAAAGTTTCTTTATAGTTTTTGGAGTTTTATTTATGTTATGACTTGCTAGAAGCCTTACTAAGACAAGGGGTGAAACTCAACCGTTTATTGGTATGTTCTTAACAATTAGGAGAAATTACATTTTACCACCTTAAACTATCCATTAAATTACACTTTACACCCTAAACTATCCAACTTCACACTTTGCACCCTAAACTATCATATATATCACGCTTTGCATCCCGGTATTATTTTTACTATTATATTTAACAAAATCTTATTGCATGTGACAAGCACATGCTTCTTACTTAGGTGGAACAAAGTTAAAAGACTGAAACACCCTTCCTCAAAATCAATTAAAACAAAAGCCAAATTTTTTCTTATTTGTTTGGTTTCCCACTGCTTCATCTGCACTCTCCCTCTCTCTAAAAGAACACAAAATCTCAGAGTTTCTCTCGTATCTTTCTTGGCCATTGACAAATTTTAAATCTTCTATTACAGGTTAGCAAAATCAAAATGCATTCAGTTTATGAGATTATTGTTCTAAAATTTCAATTTCGCTTCCTAACTGCCTCTTTTAAATCGGTGATTTATTTTATGTGTGATGTTGCTTTGGGTTCAGATTGATATATATATATATATATATATGGTTTTGTGTTAAGTTTCATATGATTGAGCATCTGTCTAAGCGGATTTGTGGAAGGTTTTGTGTTTGAACCTCGCACTCTCCCACTCTCTCGCTTATCACTCTCTCACTTATCATACTCTCTCACTCTCTCACTAGTTTTGTGTTACTGATGAGTATTGGAACTAGTAGTCAGGGATTTTACTATTTGGTAGCTTTTTGAATTTTTTAATTATGGATGGGGGTGTGTGTGTGTGTCTATGAAGCACGGGTGCGTTTCGGGACTCGGGTGCGGGTGCGGGTGCGGGTGCGGGTGCGGGACTCGGCAATTTTTGAAAAAGTAGGGTGCGGGTGCGGCGGGACTCGGCGATTAAAAAATTATTAAAAATATTTTTATTTATATTTTCTATATATTTTTACTATTAAAATATTCTTAAAAAACACATTAATATACTTGATTCACAAAACAAAGAAAGAATAAGGCAAGAAACGCATCTGAGGCTAGAATTTCGGCCTCTCCGGCGATTTTCACGGCCGATTTCGGCCTGTTTCGGCCGATTCCGGCATGTTTCGGCCGATTCCGGCCTGTTTCGGCAGTATCGGTCGCCGGCCGATATGGCCGATACGGCCGATACTGACCGATTCGGCCCGATTTGGACCGCGTCGGCGCCGATTTGGGCCGCGTCGGCGCCGATTTTGCCCGCGTCGGCCCGAGTCGGATCCGCCACGTGGCGCGACGCTGGACGACGCGGGACGGACGCGCGGTCTGCGGCGTCCCTCCCGCGTCGCCGCGTCCCGCTGCGTCGGACGCGGGTGCGCCGGCCTGGGAGCCGCGTCCGTGCATCCTTGGTGTGTGTGTGTGTGTTTTTTTTTTACACTGTTATAGAATATTATTATGTGTTTGTATTGACTTGGGTGGTGTCTTCAATTGGTCCCCACACTGTATAGAATAATTTTTGTCCCACTCGTAATATTGAAAGCATGTTTTTGACTAGAATATTTTAATGCAGAAAAAAATACAGCCCAAACATGGAAGAAGGTGATTTAATATTTGAGATTCACGAGGGAAGGTTCAAGAATTTGAATGGGTGAATTTATTTTGGTGGTGACATATCAATTCATGGTGGGGGATATGATAGGGACTGTATGTCTTTTATTGAGGTTAAGGGTATTTTGAAGTCATATGGATATAAAAGGGGGGATTTAGTTTATTACAAACAAGTTGGCATGAATTTGGATGAAGGGCTTATGCAGATAAAAACAGATCCAGATGTATTGAAGATGGTTGACTGTCATAAAGGTGTAGAAAGTGTGGCACTGTTAGTCAAGAGATTGACAGTGATTGCATACCATTTACTCATAACCTACCTAAAAGTGATATTATTGGTGGTAGCAAAAGGAAGGGAAAAGAGAAATGTGTTGCTAATGCTGCTGGTTTTAATAGACCAAAATTGCAAATTAAGGGCTACTGCTGCAAGTGCTGTAGATTCAAGGGCTAAGGGTTTAAAGAATATTCTGTAAGTGTTGTAAATTCAAGGGCTGGAGGTTCAAAGGCTGTTGTTGCAAGTTCCACCAGTGTAAGAACTTCAACGGCACCATTAACAATATATGGTGGTGGTGCTAATAGTGAGCATGTGGTGGTGCCAACTTTGGAAAAAGCCATTCAAAGGATGCAGGCTAAGAAGAAGAAAAACCTTGGGTTTGAGAAAATATAATTAGTTTGTGTTGGGTTGTGCAAGCTTTTTGTATTAGGCATTAAGAACATGTAATCCTTACATTTGGGTTTTTTTTTTTTTTTTTTTTTTTCTTTTTGTCATTGTCAATTTGTGAGCAATGATTTTTACTAGGCATTAACATTTTTAGATTTTTTAAAGGAAGCAAGTTGAGCTCAGATAGCCAACCCTCGATTATACATAGATCACGAAGATTTGATGCTTCCAATTCAAGCCTGTCAAGGTGATTGTTTTGTACCAGAATTTTCATGACTTTAGGGAGACCAAAAATCTTTAAACACTTAATGCCTCGACAGCACGAAATTCTCATGTCTTCTATCATAGGACACCCAAAAATCAGATTCTGAATAATTTGATTATTTGCATAAATGCCTAATAAAGACAATCTTTTCAAAGATGGTAAGTTTATATCACTACGAATTGAATCCAACTTACAAGAATGTAGTGTCAACACAGTTAAATATTTTGCAACCAAAACACTATGAGACAAGGGATAATGTACATGAGACCCCCCAAAGAAAAGGATCAGCTCTTCACAACGGAAAATATAATTCAATGGTTTTTTACACTTGTTAAGGCCATGGTATTGTATCATACAATTTAGCAATTTGTGACAAGTGGTAAATTCTCAGATATTTGATTTGCAATTTGTGGAATTCAAAGCATTTCTGTGTTTGTGATTAGATATTACATTTTATTTTTTATTATTATGTTTTTTTATATTATTTATTTGGTGGTGGTGGCCCTGGTGGGGGAGAATTATGGTAAAGCAATCATGGGTATTGAAATTGTGTTTCTCATTTCGTTTCCACTTTAAGAAGAAGAATCTGATGAATTCATCAGAAATAATCAT
Source organism: Quercus robur (assembly GCF_932294415.1). Taxonomy (NCBI): domain Eukaryota; kingdom Viridiplantae; phylum Streptophyta; class Magnoliopsida; order Fagales; family Fagaceae; genus Quercus; species Quercus robur. The sequence continues at coordinate 60,488,739 of NC_065537.1, forward strand.
CAAAATCGTTCTAAGGAGAAAATGATAAAAAGAAAAAGAAAAATCAATCAAAAATTACATCCGTGAATTTGGGACTTTGTGTTTCTCAAAATCACATCCGTGCATTTTGATTTTGCTAACCTGTAATAGAAGATTTGAACTTTGTCAATGGCCAAGGAAGATACAAGAGAAACTTTGAAGCTGTGTTTTTTTTTTTTTTTTTAGAAATAGTGCAAATGAAGAGGATGGCCCCACATGAGATAGATGTGGAAAAATTTAGGTTTTGTTTTAATTAATTTAAAGAAAGGGTGTTTCAGTCTTTTAACTTTGTTCCACCTAAGTAAGAAGTATGTGCTTGTCACATGCAGCAAGATTCTGTTAAATATAACAGTAAAAATAATACCGGGGTGCAAAGCGTGATAAGTGTGATAGTTTAAGGTGTAAAGTATGTAGTCAGATAGTTTAGGGCGCAAAGTGTAATCTAGTGGATAGTTTAGGGTGGTAAAGCGTAATTTCCCCTAACAATTATTTATTGGTTTTAATGCTTATGTTTTTATGTTTTTAATTAATTTACTCATCTAGAAAATTATTTAGTTCTGTATAATTTTTGATTTATCGTAGACTCTGGGCACGTTAAATGCTTAGTATTTCCTACAAACTAATTCACTAGTTTTGTTTTGCCTAAAATTAATCAATTTCATGAAACTACCTTAGGCAATTAATTCTTGAGCTTTTATTATTAAATCATCCGACTAAGATCATCCTTCGTATGAATTTTAGTTGAGTTATAAAATAGACATTGTTAAGACTACCAATAGATGTGTTGTATGTGGATTCCTAAACCTTAGCGCCTTAATATATTGTTATTTTCTCTCAATTTAAATTAACTTTACTAAACCATCAAAAATCTCTTCAATTAAACTTTATTAGTTAGTTTTATTCTTTTGTGGTTTGCTAATCAATTCCCTTTTCCCTATGCATTCGACCTTGGACTTACCGAGTTATTATTTCACAACAATCGATCCTACAATTGAGAGCATTATTTAAATTGCAGCACACAACATGCAACACACGGCTTAATAAAAACTCATGTGTAAACTAAAGCTTTTTTTAATAATTTAATTAAAATTAAATAATAAAATAGAGAGTCAAAATAAATTAACAAAAATTACTTTAAATTACCTTACGAATTCATATCATGTCTGACCATTTATTTAAGTCTGTCTATAATATATTATAAAAATTAGATCCTTACCGAAGGATGCATGTTGAGGTGATAACTGTTCTTTTCTCACAACTTTTTTTTGGTTGAGGAACCATTTCTCAAAACATAATACAATAACATGTGGCAATTTCTCACATTTAGTTAGTATTATATGGACAAAAAACGTCATGTGTCATATAATTATTTGTACAAGTCAATATATGTTTGCCATGTGTCAATAATAAATAAAAATAAAAAATACACTCTTAAATGTTCACAATTAATTCCACCAATATTTAAATTAGGACCATTAAATATGACTCTTAAATGTCTCATTGAATTTGTTCCCCCCCCACCCCCAACTTTTTTTTTTTTTTTTAAGAGAAGAAAGACACGTCTAATTTAAATCTATACACCTATATAGCAAAAACGTGTATATGATATTATTTTTATTTTGGCTCCAAAATTAAATATGATAATTAGAACAAAACCCAAAAGTTTACCGCTATACATATATAGCATGATAACGTATATGAAAATTGCCTGATGTTTATATTTTTATGTTTCTTTATTATATTTCTTTTTTTATAAAAAAATATTTTCATAAAATATGACATCATTATTTTGACAGTTATAATTATATTTGTTTCAATTATTTTAACGCAAAATGTCTCTTCTTCTTAAACACTAGCCTGTATCTTCATGCATACGCATGAATATACTTAAAGATATATATTAAGATGCATAGTATAATTCCTGCATATATAATTTAAATACTATTAATAGTCATTTTTTTTTAACTTTTTAAAAAGTTTTGTAAGAATATTATTAGATAGAAAATGTAAATTGTCTATATTTTTTTTAAAAGTTTTTTAATACTTCGTAATTTTTTTATTATGAATCACTTTTTTTCATCTTTTTTATTTTTATTTTTATGGTTCAGTAATTTTAGAATCTTTGGTTTTTGTATTCAATAACTCACCTGGATGAATATTTATGATGTAATATCACATTTGACTCAAAAATTAAGAAATAACACTCTCCCTAAAAATAATTAATTTAGGATACATGGTACAAAATTGAACTTCAATTATAATATCTAATTGAATTTTCTCAAAATTTTGTCTTTAATATATATATATATATATATATATATATATATATATATCCAATTTACTATGCCTTTATATGATATCAACAAAAAATTATGCATTTATATCTATTAAATGCAAAAAATGTCTCATCAAATTTTCTTATACATTAAATGTGCACAATCGACCCTTATATTGCTATAATAAATTTTTAATTGACCCTTAAATTGCTCTAATAATTGTTTAGGAAATGCTAACAAATGCCCTTAGAACAATGGTTAATAATACATTTAAAGAAAGTTTTTATGGGAAAAGAAAAAAAGTAATTAATGTTTTGATAGCTTTTTAAATTTTCCATAAAAGTGGTGTCAAAACTTTCCTAAAATGAATTATTAACTATTACTCTAAAAACACTTGTGAGTACGACCCTAATTGTTTTTACCAATTATTTCCACTATTAATTTGTCTTTACCCTTGATCATGGAAAAACTGAGGTTTTAGATTAATCATTACCTTTTCTATTCAAAACAAATAACTAAAAAAATTAATGCTTTTAAGGTTACAAGAGGAAACTAAAAACAAAACAAAGGAGTGGGAAAATTACAATATAGGAAAGCCAAGTTAACCAAGTATATAAGTACATACTCCTACATTGAAAAAGCTAACTAAACGAATATATATCTAATTTAGAATTTTCTTCTATGTTCAATCATAAGTTAAGAAAACCCAACAAAAAAGAAAAAAAAAAAGAGAAGCACAAAGAATAATAAGGAAAATTCTTAGATATTCCCAAAATACGTAGAAATTATGCTCCTTCCTCTCACATTCGTGGTGGACTCTACCATGAATTTAATGAGCGGACCCTAATATGAATGTGAGAGGAGGGATTATCATTCTACATGCTCTGGGAGTACCTAAGAATTACTCAAACAATAAACATTAGTCTACCTAAAAAAGATCGAATGTAATTAGAACACAAAATAATACTTATTACATATCTAAAAAAATCAATCATCACTGTCGATACTGTATTTTGTCCAACCCCAATTCACGCATCAAAACAAACACCAAAAATCTAAAAAAATTGAAAAAATGTGTTAGGCATAGTTTGTATATTGTATAATAAGAGGGTGTTGGTTTGTATGTTGTATAATAAGAGGGTGTTAGTGCTGTGATGTAGTGCAGGGTGCTGTGATGCAGTGCAAGCTGTGATACATAGCTATGATGCAATAGTGATGCAATGCTGCAGAAGTTATGATGCAGCAGTGACTGGTCTGGCTATGATAGTGTGCTAGTTGTATACGTGCCTAAGTGTCCATATGTGAGGTACATTAGAGTTGGTTAGTGATTGTGCAAGTCAGTTAAAGTTAGTTAGAGACTGATGGTCATTGACAGTTGTTTTGGTGTTGTATAAGAGACCAATGAGTAGTATAGTGGGTAATCAAGAAAAGTATATTTTCAATGCAACCTTTTCCTTTTCTTTTCTCTGTTCTTCTCTCTCTCTCTCTCTCTCTCTCTCTCTCTCTCTCTCTCTATTCTGGAGGCATAGCTGACCTTGAATCCAGCAACACCGTAAATCCACCAATCAAATCCTAACAATTGGTATCAAAGCATCGTTCTTGTGCTGCCATGACTGAAACACGAGCCGCTGCCATGAATGCAGTGAATGAAGCTATTGCTTTTCTCTGTACTACTTCTGATCACCATAATAGGGACATCCAAGAAATACAAAAGATTCAAGGCATTCATACTAGAACCTTGAATGAGATGAATCAGAACATCAATGTGATTTTACAAAAGTTGAATTCCATAGATGTGAATTAGAATTCACCTCAGAGAAATGTGCAATCAAATTCAATTCCAAGTTCTTCAACCTTGTCACTTGCCAAGTTTGTGAAGTTGGATTTTCCACGATTCTCAGGTGTTGATCCAGCTAATTGGGTTTACAAGGCTAACCAGTATTTTGGGTATTACCAAATCCCAATTATAGAAAAGCTATTGATAGCTTCTTTCCACATGGATTTGGAGGCATTGATTTGGTTCCAAGAAGCAGAAGAAGCAAGGGTGTTCTCGGATTGGGAATCTTTTGTAACAGCTTTGCATGTGAGATTTGGAACTAGTGCCTACGATGATCCTATAGAGGTGCTGACCAGGATGAGGCAAACTTCAACTGTGGCCTTGTATAAGGCAGAATTCGAAGATGTGTCTAACAGAGTCAAAGGCCTTTCTCCTTTACATAAGCTCAGCTGTTTCTTGAGTGGTTTAAGGGATGAAATAAGTTTATCTGTAAGAATGCTCAATCCTCAATCCTTGAATGAAGCTTTTGGATTAGCCAAGATTCAAGAAGAATATGTGTGGAGCAGCAGAAAAAGCATAAGGAGTCATCAAGAATCAGGTAACACTTCAATTCTTAGTTTACCTAAGAGTAATGCAGTGTTAGATACTAAAACAAAAATACCAGTTAAGAGAATTACTCCTACTCAAATGGATGAAAGGAGAAAGAAAGGGTTGTGTTATAATTGTGATGAGAAATGGGGGTCTGGGCATAAGTGTAAAAATGTTAAACTGTTTCTTTTAGAGGGAATTGATATAATACCTAGGTTGCAATCTGGAGTGCAAATTACTAAGTTGGATGAGGAAGTGGGCAGTGATCTTAATAAACCAATTGAACAGGAAGAAGATGTGGGAATTACATTGTATGCTTTAACTAGAACTCCTACACCAGGCACTATGAGGGTTAGAGGCAAGATTAATGGCAGTGGGTTAGTGTTACTGGTTGACACAGGTAGTACTCATAATTTTGTGGATGCATTAGTGGTCTCTAGTTTACAGTTAAAGGTTGATGTTTCAAGAATTTTGGAAGTTAAGGTGGCTAATGGTACCGTGGTGAGAACTCAAGGTTTTTGTAGTAGTGTAGCAGTGTGTGTGCAAGGAGTGGAATTTTGTGTTCAATTTCATGTTTTGGCATTGGGAGGTTGTGATGCTGTGTTGGGCACTTAGTGGTTAAGTACCTTAGGTATAATACACTAGGATTTTCAATTGTTGACTATGAAATTCCATTACAAGGATCAACAGGTTTTGTT